>NC_041387.1:421579264-421648427 GCF_002162155.2 Triticum dicoccoides | reverse complement strand
GGGCTCGCCACTTCTCCCCGCGCTACCGGGTGCGGGATCTACAACCGGCGTCGCCGCTGGCGGGAGCCTCATCTTCTTGTGGGCGTCACACCGAGCTCACGGGTTTGAGTAGAGTAGCCACATACGAGCCTAGTGGCAGTGCGAGTGGGGAAGAATGAGGGCTGGGGATTTCTGTAGGAGTGGAAGAAGAGGAGCAAGCATTTTCTATACAAGTGAGGAAGAAGGTGAGCGGGGTTTTCTGGACGAGTGAGGAAGATTGGGGAGCGGGGGGAATTGGGTGGGGAGATGGAAGTGGGAGAGCGAGTTGTTCGTGTTTATAAGGCCCACTGCACTAACTACTCGCTTTTTCCCAAGAACCGCTCTCTTCTTTTGCGTTGCTGCATTAGAGCTGGCGCATGGGCTTGGCTGACTGGCCATGCATGTAGGATGCATGTGCCCGCCGGCCACTGCATGCACCTGGCTTGTTACTAGGCCTATTTAATAGGGTGGTTATGGAGTAAATTAAGGAGATTTATTTTCTCTGTGTGCATCCACCAAATTAGAGGATGCGGTACTGGATGCAGACACTCACATTAAACTAACATTCAGAAGAACAAAAGTTCAGCATGTCTATGCATCTCAATGATTCACCATACTATAACCAATATACAAAGCTGTGAGAAGGTGTGGAAATAAAGAAAATCGGTCGATGCTTCTCTGAGTAAAGGGCCTCCCTGCACACACATTAATTTCCTGGGCATGCTTGTTTCTTCTCAATGTTGCGAGCACTTTGAGCATGTTGGCAACTCCACAGCTAGCTAGCTGCCTCATCTTGCAATTGATGCTGACACATTTGCAGCAAACACATGAGGCAATAGAGATGACTCAACATGGGTCCATATTGTGCAGTTCCCCTGATATCATATTCATTGTCCTGAATATGAAAAGATAGGAAAACAGTAGCTATACTTAAACGGTGTTGCAAACAGTAGAACATATCAATAGCTCGGCATGACAAAACACGATCATCTGGACGAAGGGGATACTGACCTACCTGAGGAAGATTACATATAATTTCATAAGTCCTTGGTTGATTTCCACCTTCGGCTGCACTGCTTGTTTGCTCATCCACACATGACAGGATCGTTCCGCACTGCATTCAGCAAGTCAACGTACGAATAAGCTAATTTCATCTCTCGGTGGTCATTGTACCTAGTTACGAACGTAGGAATACCTGGAGCACCATGAGGTTAGCTGACAGCAGGTAGATGCAGCCATATAAATTTTGTGCGGTGCTACCAAAATTGAGGTTTGTATCCCTTCCTGTTATGAGAATTCTTCTTGAAGTTGGTAGAATTTGACAGCTTGTTCTTTGCATCAAACTTGCCTTTCCCCTGAGATTTGTTCTTGTTGTTTTGGGGCTGGTTGGGCTGGAAGTTCTTCTCGTGTACCATGTGGGCACTAGAAGCTCCCTCAGCGACCCGAGCACGTGTGTCTTTTGCTCTCGCCTTCTCCTCAAAATCAAGAGTGCTAATGTGATCCAAAACAGAAAACTCATGTCTCTTGTTTTTCAGAGAAGTAGCAAAATCGTTCCATGAAGGTGGAAGCTTGGCAATGATGGTCCCAGCAACAAATTTGTCCGGCAACACACACTTAAAGTACTCAAGTTCCTTAGAGAGTGACTGTATCTCATGAGTCTGCTGAACAACAGAGCGCTCATCAGTCATCTTGTAGTCACAAAATTGCTCGATGACGTACAACTTGTTGCCAGCGCCCGAGGGCCCAAACGTGGCCTCGTGCGCAGCGCACATGTCTTTGCCGCTGTCAAACGACATATATGAATCCACAATGGAATCGTCAAGAACACTCAGCAGGGCAGCTTTGAAGAGGGTATCCATGTGCTGAAAAGCTTTCTACTGTGTAGGATTAAGATCGCCCTCAGGCTTACCCTTAGTGGCGTCATAGCAGTACATGATCTGAAAGCAATATACTGCTCTTGTGCGCCACCTTTTAGATTGCACCCCCTTAAAAGTAGGCGGCTTCAAAAGGGCAGCAAAACCACTCGGAGTAAATTGTCTATGATCAGGATTTTGGATTGGATTGTTGAATATATGAGCAATTTATTATGAGATTTAATCCGAATCAGCAGTAAATAGACCATGAAGACAATTGCGAACATTAAAGTAGTGATGTCGACTAAACCAGGAGGACATAATCACATACTGTACAGCGGGAGCAGAACCGATGTGGTTGATGTTGTCACTCATGTCGTTGATGAAGAGGTTACCGAGGTCGGGGAAGAAGGCTGTTGTTGAGGAAGTCGTTGCTACATCTTGAGCTTGCGTTGGTTTTCCCCGAAGAGGAGAGGATGATGCAGCACAATAGCGTAAATATTTCCCTCAGTTTTTGAGAACCAAGGTATCAATCCAGTAGGAGGTCACGCGCAAGTCCCTCATACCTGCACAAAACGATAGCTACTTGCAACCAACGCGATTAGGGGTTGTCAATCCCTTCACGGTCACTTACGAGAGTGAGATCTGATAGAGATAATATTTTTGGTATTTTTGGTATAAAGATGCAAAGTAAAAAGTAAAAGCAAAGCAAGTAAATAAAGTGACGGAGATTGATATGATGAGAATAGACCCGGGGGCCATAGGTTTCACTAGTGGCTTCTCTCAAGAGCATAAGTATTCTACGGTGGGTGAACAAATTATTGTTGAGGAATTGATAGAATTGAGCATAGTTATGAGGTTATCTAGGTATGATCATGTATGTAGGCATCACGTCCGTGACAAGTAGACCGAAACGATTCTGCATCTACTACTATTACTCCACTCATCGACCGCTATCCAGCATGCATCTAGAGTATTAAGTTAAAAACAGAGTAATGCCTTAAGCAAGATGACATGATGTAGAGGAATAAATTCATGCAATATGATAAATACCCCATCTTGTTATCCTCGATGGCAACAATACAATACGTGCCTTGCAACTCTTTCTATCACTGAGTAAGGACACCGCAAGATTGAACCCAAAGCCATGCACTTCTCCCATTGCAAGAACTACCAATCTAGTTGCCCAAACCAAATGGATAATTCAAAGAGACTTGCAAAGATAACTCAATCATACATAAAAGAATTCAAAAAAGATTCAAATATTATTCATAGATAAGGTGGATCATAAACACACAATTCATCGGTCTCAACAAACACACCACAAAAAGAAGATTACATCGAATAGATCTCCACGAGAGAGGGGGAGAACATTGTATTGAGATCAAAAAGAGAGAAGAAGCCATCTGGCTACTATCTATGGACCCAAAGGTCTGAAGTAAACTACTCACACTTCATCGGAGAGGCTATGGTGTTGATGTAGAAGCCCTCCGTGGTGGATGCCCCCTCCGGCAGAGCTCCGGAACAGGCCCCAAGCTGGGATCTCGTGGATACAAAAGGTGGCGGCGGTGGAATTAGGTTTTTGGCTCCATATCTGGTCTATTGAGGGTACGTAGGTATATATAGGAGGAAGGAGTACGTCGGTGGAGCGTCAGGGGGCCCACAAGGTAGGGAGGCGCGCCCAGGAGGGGCGCGCCCTCCACCCTCGTGACCGCCTCTAGTGCTTCTTGGAGAAGGGTCCAAGTCTCCCGGATCACGTTCGGTGAGAAGATCACGTTCCCGAAGGTTTCATTCCGCTTGGACTCCGTTTGATATTCTGTTTCTTCGAAATACTTAAATAGGCAAAAAAAAACATTTCTGGGTTGGGCCTCGGGTTAATAGGTTAGTCCCAAAAATAATATAAAAGTGGAAAATAAAGCCCATTATAGTCCAAAACAATAGATAAAGTAGCATGGAGCAATCAAAAATTATAGATACGTTGGAGACGTAGCAGGCATCCCCAAGCTTAATTCCTACTCGTCCTTGAGTAGGTAAATGATAAAAAGAGAATTTTTGAGTCGGAGTGATACTATGGCATAATTTCAATGTAAATCTTCTTAATCATGGTATGAATATTCAGATCCGAAAGATTCAAGACAAAAGTTCATATTGACATAAAAATAATAATACTTTAAGCATACTAATCAAAGTAATTATGTCTTCTCAAAATAACATGGCCAAAGAAAGTTATCCCTACAAAATCATATAGTCTGGCTATGCTCCATCTTCCCCACACAAAGTATTTAAATCATGCACAACCCCGATGACAAGCCAAGCAATTGTTTCATACTTTACATTTTCAAAACTTTTTCAATCTTCACGCAATACATGAGCGTGAGCCATGGATATAGCATGGTGGTTGTGGAGAAGACAAAAAAGAGGGAAGATAGTCTCACATCAACTAGGCGTATCAGTGGGCTATGGAGATGCCCATCAATAGATATCAATGTGAGTGAGTAGGGATTGCCATGCAACGGATGCACTAGAGCTATAAGTATACGAAAGCTCAACAAAAACAAACTAGTGGGTGTGCATCCAACTCGCTTGCTCACGAAGACCTAGGGCATTTCGAGGAAACCTATCATTGGAATATACAAGCCAAGTCCTATAATGAAAAATTCCCACTAGTATATGAAAGTGACGAAATGAGAGACTCTCTATCATGAAGATCATGGTGCTACTTTGAAGCACAAGTGTGGTAAAAGGATAGTAACATTGTCCCTTCTCTCTTTTTCTCTCATTTTTTTATTTGGGCCTTTTCTCTTTTTTTATGGCCTCTTTTTTTCGTCCGGAGTCTCATCCCGACTTGTGGGGGAATCATAGTCTCCATCATCCTTTCCTCACTTGGGACAATGCTCTAATAATGATGATCATCACACTTTTTATTTTTCTTACAACTCAACAATTACAACTCGATACTTAGAACAAAGTATGACTCTATATGAATGCCTCCGGCGGTGTACCGGGATATGCAATGAAACATGAGTGACATGTATGAAAGAATTATGAATGGTGGCTTTGCCACAAATACGATGTCAACTACATGATCATGCTAAGCAATATGACAATGATGGAGCGTGTCATAATAAACGAAACGGTGGAAAGTTGCATGGCAATATATCTCGGAATGGCTATGGAAATGCCATAATAGTTATGTATGGTGGCTGTTTTGAGGAAGGTTTATGGTGGGTGTATGATACCGGCGAAAGGTGCGCGGTATTAGAGAGGCTAGCAATGGTGGAAGGATGGGAAAAAGTGCGTATAATCCATGGACTCAACATTAGTCATAAAGAACTCATATACTTATTGCAAAAATCTAGAAGTTATCAAAGCAAAGTATTACGTGCATGCTCCTAGGGGGATAGATTGGTAGGAAAAGACCATCGCTCGTCCCCGACTGCCACTCATAAGGAAGACAATCAATAAATAAATCATGCTCCGAGTTCATCACATAACGGTTCACCATACGTGCATGCTACGAGAATCACGAACTTCAACACAAGTATTCTTTGAATTAACAACTACTCAACTAGCATGACTCTAATATCACCATCTTCATATCTCAAAACAATTATCAAGCATCAAACTTATCTTAGTATTCAACGCACTCAAAAGAAAGTTTCACATATCTTGAATACCAAGTATATTAACATTAAGCAAATTACCATGCTATTAACGACTCTCAAAATAATCTAAGTGAAGCATGAGAGATCAAGTTTCTTTAAAACAAATCCACCACAGTGCTCTAAAAGATCTAAGTGAAGCACTAGAGCAAAAATTATCACGCTCAAAAAGATATAAGTGAAGCGCTATGAGCAAAACTATCATGCTCAAAAGATATAAGTGAAGCACATAGAGTATTCTAACAAATTTCAATTCATGTATGGCTCTCTCAAAAGGTGTGTACAGCAAAGATGATTGCGGCCGACTAACAAGCAAAGACTCAAATAATACAAGACGCTCCAAGCAAAACACATATCATGTTGGTGAATAAAAATATAGCTCCAAGTAAATTACCGATGGAAGTGGACGAAAGAGGGGATGCCTTCCGGGGCATCCCCAAGCTTTGACTTTTTGGTGTCCTTGGATTATCTTGGGGGTGCCATGGGCATCCCCAAGCTTAGGCTCTTGCCACTCCTTGTTCCATAATCCATCAAAAGAATTCACCCAAAACTTGAAAACTTCACAACACAAAACTCAATAGAAATCTCGTGAGCTCTGTTAGAGAAAGAAAACAAAAGACTACTTCACGGTACTGTAATGAACTCATTCTTTATTTATATTGGTGTTAAACCTACTGTATTCCAACTTCTCTATGGATCATAAACTATTTTACTAGCCATTGATTCATCAAAATAAGCAAACAACACACGAAAAACAGAATCTGTCAAAAACAGAACAGTCTGTAGTAATCTGTAACTAACGCAAACTTCTGGAACTCTAAAAATTCTACCAAAATAGGAAGTCCTGGACAATTTGTTTATTGATCAGCAGCAAAAAGAATCAATGCAAAAGCACGTTCCTATAATTTGTCATAGCCAAATTCGTGCGTTCAAAGTTTCTGTTTTTCATCAGAATCAAATCAACTATCATCGTAGGTTATCCTATTGGTCCTACTTGGCACAAACACTAATTAAAACATAAAACCACATCCAAACAGAAGGTAGATGGATTATTTATTGCTAAACAGAAGAAAAAACAAAAAACACAAAATAAAATTGGGTTGCCTCCCAACAAGCGCTATCGTTTAACGCCCTTAGCTAGGCATAAAAGCAAGGATAGATCTAGGTCGTGCCGTAATAATAAGATAGATCTTGAAAGCTCATCTCGTATTCTCTACGTTCGGTAGCAAGTTTCCTTTGAGGCAAGCAAAAATAATCAAAAGGGCTAAATTTAGCGGGACAAAAATCCCCAGGATCAATCACGGGAGGAACGGGTTCCTCCCTTGGCCCTTCATAGTGCACAACTATTTCATCACTGAAAGCATTCTTTTGACAAAATCTTGTGAGCTTATACTCGAGAGAGTATCCTAGCTCATTATTTCTAAGGGCAAAATCATTATTAAGCTCGTTAATGCAATCAACTAAGACATTGATAGGGACCTTTTTCTAAGGTTTTCATTGAAAGCGACATAGTCCGAAGATTGAAAACGTCTAATTTCCTCTTGATCATAGAGGATTGCTTCTATGGGTGGACGACCGGTGAGGGTGTCCTGGACTAGGGGGTGTCCGGATAGCCGAACTATCATCATCGGCCGGACTCCAAGACTATGAAGATACAAGATTGAAGACTTCGTCCCGTGTCCGGATGGGACTTTCCTTGGCATAGAAGGCAAGCTTGGCGATACGGATATGTAGATCTCCTACCATTGTAACCGACTCTGTGTAACCCTAGCCCCCTCCGGTGTCTATATAAACCGGAGGGTTTTAGTCCATAGGACGAACAACAATCATACCATAGGCTAGCTTCTAGGGTTTAGCCTCCTTGATCTCGTGGTAGATCTACTCTTGTACTACCCATATCATCAATATTAATCAAGCAGGACGTAGGGTTTTACCTCCATCGAGAGGGCCCGAACCTGGGTAAAACATCATGTCCCTTGTCTCCTGTTACCATCCGCCTAGACGCACAGTTCGGGACCCCCTACCCAAGATCCGCCGGTTTTGACACCGACATTGGTGCTTTCATTGAGAGGTCCTCTGTGTCGTCGCTCATAGGCCCGATGGCTCCTTCGATCATCAACAACAACGTGGTCCAGGGTGAGATTTTTCTCCCCGGACAGATCTTTGTATTCGGCGGCTTTGCACTGCGGGCCAATTCGCTCGGCCATCTAGAGCAGATCGAAAGCTACGCCCCTGGCCATCAGGTCAGACTTGGAAGTTTGAACTTCACAGCCGACATCCGCGGAGACTTGATCTTCGACGGATTCGAGCCACAGCCGAGCGCGCCGCACTGTCATGATGGGCATGACCTAGCTCTGTCGCCGGACAGTGCCCTGGAGGCCGCACAAGAGTCCGCTCCAACCCTTAACTCGGAGCCGACTGTGCCGATCGAGGATGGGTGCCTAGACAACGCCTCGGGGGCTGCCACCTCTATGGCGATGGAGCCGAATACCAATCCTATCCTTCGTGAAGCTCTTGATTCCAAGGTGCTGGACTCCTCTCCGGACTCCGAACCTTCCGCGCCCCTCCCAATCAAATCCGATTGGGCGCCGATCATGGAGTTCACTGCCGCGGACATCTTTCAGCACTCGCCTTTTGGCGACATCCTGAATTCACTAAAGTCTCTCTCTTTATCAGGAGAGCCCTGGCCGGACTATGGTCAGGTAGGTTGGGATGCGGACGACAAAGAAACTCAAACCCCACCCACCACCCACTTCGTAGCCACTGTCGATGACTTAACCGACATGCTAGACTTCGACTCCGAAGACATCGACGGTATGGACGACGATGCTGGAGACGATCAAGAACTAGCGCCCACAGGGCATGGGAAAGCCACCTCAACTCATGATATATATATATGGTGGATACACCCAAAGGAACCGATAATGAGAAACAACGGGACGCTGCGAAGGACAATTCCCCCGAAAAACAGCCGAAACGGCGACGCAAGCGCCGCCCGAAGTCCCGCCTCAACAGCGGTAGCACCCAGGAAGACCCAGCCATAGAGCAGGGCGAACCAGTGGACGACGAACATGCCCCCAAGCAACCATCCGAAAAGGATGAATTGGAGAGGCAACCCATCTCCGATGAAAACAACAGTCCGGATGATCTCACGCCGGACACATCGTTGGAGCAGAAGAACCTCCACAAAAGGCTCGTCGCCACTGCACGAAGCCTGAAGAAGCAGAAGCGGAAGCTCAAAACAGCGGAAGACGTACTCAGAATGAGATGGAGCAAAGTACTCAAGACCGCAGACAAATACGGCGATAGTCGCCAAGCAAAGAGCTACCAGAAGCGCAAACTGTTGCCCGAATTTTACGAGGAGGCTGTAGAGCCCCAAAAATCAAAAAACAAAGAGGCCGCCCGGTCGGATAAATGACCACATGACAAACCAAGAGCGGCAAGCGGCGCCGCACACAAATCGGCATGCGATCCACATGAGGATCCTCGCAAAAAGGATGGCCCGGTTAGATCCATCTATGGGCCAAGAAAGCAAGCTCCAGAAGGTAACACAACACGTCGAGTATTTGAAAATCATGGCACACCCAAATACAGGGGCGCCGCACACCCCCTATGTTTCACCGATGAGGTACTGGATCATGAATTTCCAGCGGGATTCAAGCCCGTAAGCATAGAGGCATACGATGGAACAACAGACCCCGGAGTCTAGATTGAGGATTACATCCTACACATACATATGGCTAGAGGAGACGATCTCCACGCCATAAAATACCTACCCCTCAAGCTCAAAGGGCCAGCCCGGCACTGGCTCAAAAGCCTCCTAGAAAATACCATTGGAAGTTGGGAAGTGCTCGAGGACGCATTTCGGGCAAATTTTCATGGGACTTACGTCCGCCCATCGGATGCAGACGATTTAAGTCACATAACTCAATAGACTGGAGAGTCAGCCCGCAAATTCTAGAACAGGTTCCTCACCAAAAAGAACCAGATAGTCGACTGTCCGGACACCGAAGCCTTAGCAGCTTTCAAGCACAACGTCCAAGACGAATGGCTCGCCAGACACCTCGGCCAGGAAAAGCCAAGAACAATGGCCGCCCTAACAAGCCTCATGACCCGCTTTTGCGCGGGAGAGGATAGCTAGCTGGCAAGATGCAGCACCAGCGACCCAAGTACATCCGAGGTCAGAGATGGAAACGGGAAACCACGGCGCAACAAGGACCAGCGCCGGATTAAAGGAAACGGTCCAAAGAGCACGGCAGTCAACGCCGGATTCAAAAGCTCTCGGCAGAACAGCAAAAACCTGCCTCTCAAGGAGAGCAGCGACGAGCTATCCAACCTAAACAAAATCTTGGACAAGATATGCCAAATCCACGGTACCCCCGGGAGGCCTGCAAACCATACCCACAGAGACTGTTAGTTCTTCAAGCAGTCCGGCCGACTTAACGCCGAACACAAGGGGCTCGATGCACCAAGTGAGGACGACGACGAACCCCTAAAGTAGAGCACCGGGAAACAAAAGACTTTTCCACAAGAAGTCAAAATAGTGAATTCACTTCAAGTGATAACAAGGAAAAATAGGGCGGCACCTACTAAAGTATGCGCCGCACGATCCACCCCAATGGAGTCCCGAAACTGGATGTCACAACCAATTACTTTCGACCATCAGGATTACTCCAGAGGTATTCGAAATGCAGGATGGACTGCTTTGCTGTTGGATCCTATAATCGACGGGCTACAGTTCACACAAGTCCTAATGGATGGTGGCAGCGATATAAACCTGCTATACCAGGACTCAATCCGCAGAATGGGGATAGACCCTACCAAAATTCGCCATAGCAACACTTCCTTTAAAGGAGTAACGCCAGGCCCTTATGCCAATTGTATGGGCTCATTATTACTAGAAGTTGTGTTCGGTTCATCCGACAACGTCCGTCGTGAAAAGCTAGTCTTCCATATCGCCCCATTTAAAAGTAGCCATCAAGCACTATTGGGACGCGAAGCTTTCGCCCGCTTTAACGCAATACCGCATTACGCGTCTCTTACACTCAAAATGCCCGGTCCACGTGGCATCATCTCATTAAAGGGTAACTTCGAGTGTTCCTCGACTACGGAAGAACGTGAGACTGCCTTGCCAACCACACACTAATCTGGCTTTGCTGATCAAAGCCCCTAAACAGGTCATCCAAGACCCCGGACACGGTTAGGCGAGTCCGGTATCAATAAACAAGGGGCTTACTAGCCGCGTACCCCTTTACAAGGGGCTTCACGCATGCACAAAAAGAGACAATAAATCTCAATTCTATTCATTCTTTGAATCATACTCTGTTTATTTCAAAATACATCTTTCGCACGGACTATTTTTCAACTAAGTTCTCCTCTTTTACAGATGAACACCGTGCGACACCCGTCCAGGATACGGCACAACGGAGATACAGGCGCAGACGTGCAGTAGGGACCCGTTACAAGGATTCTTTTCAGATTAAGACCCTGCGTAAACCTTTTTTAGTGTCTCTTGTTGATACACATCCCCTGGTTTTTTGCTATAACCGAGGAGGAATCTGGCGTTTTGGCATCGGCCGCGTCAGAAATTTTTGCGCGTACCTGGACACTAGGGGCTTAGGGCATTGTTCTGCCCGTTTTCATAAAGACCGAATACCATAGGGACTGTTCGGCGTCTCGAGTTAGGCCTTATATGCATCAGCTCCGAATCATGTCTTTGGTCCAATGTTGGGTTTGCCCAGCTCCTGTGTTTTGCTGCCTTACGTTCCGCTCTATCAGCTAACGCGGCACCAGAAGAACTACTGCGATTGTGCCCCGGTTCGTCCAGGTGAGCACCTCAGTAGAGAAAGCCGAAAACTGACTGTCATGATATAGCGAGAGACTGGTCAACCACTCGATCGACTACTGGAATGTTTAGAATTCCTCCGCTTTAACGAAGGACCGTTTCCCGGTCAGGCACATACGCGCCCTGAAATTCGGAGAGCGCAGTGCACCTGGGGGCTATATAGTAGCCCCACCATCGAACTCCTATGGCTAAGTGAAAGTGATAAAGAATTATAGTCCGGTTGCCTAGTTTGCTACGCTATCACCTCCTTCACAGGACCAAGACGTTGGATTAAGTGTGAAAATGCGCTTTTTTTGCAAACACCCCCGCACTATGTGCGTGGGGGCTGAAGCGGAAGACTGCCATCTTTCTGGTTATATACACATATATGTTAAGGGCCGCACAGGAGGTATTTCAACACTTGAACGCCCAAGTATAAAAGGCCTTATATTATATTTGAAACATGGTTTCACAAATCATACATGTCATTTGAACATGACGTTTTTCGAGCACTGCGACTCTATTAAACGAGCGCCCTGCAGGACTTCCTCAAAATAGTGCTCGGCTGGTAATCGGCTTTTGTCCGAGTCCTGGGATGCAACGTCGGTGGCCTCCATCTCCGCCCAGTATGTTTTGACATGGGCGAGAGCCATCCGTGCACCTTCTATGCATGCCGACCGCTTCATCGCCTTGATATGCGGCACCGCATCAAGGAACTGCTGCAACAAGCCAAAATAACTCTTCGGCTCGGGCCTTTCCAGCCACAGATGAGCCACGACATCTTTCATGGCAAGTACGGACAACCTATTCAGCTCAGCCTACTCAGCTATTCGATCGGTTAACGGAAGTGGACGTTCCGGTCTATGGAATTGCGACCAAAAAAGCTATTCCATTCCGTGATCCTTTTGGCCCGAAAGTGTGCGACCGCGTCTGCGGCACTCGCTGCCAAATTCAGATAAGCATCCTCCGCACCCCACAACTGGCCCAACTGAGCATACTTCGGCTCCGTGAACTTCCTACGCAGCAGAAAAGGCTTTCCAGCCGCAATATCCCCGGCATGACGTAGCTCCTCCTTAGTAGCCCTCATCACGGAGCGGACATCCTTGGCTTCGGCGGTGGCCTTCTTCAGGTCCTCTTGCTCCGCTCGGTGTTCTCTTTCAAGAACCTCATAGCGGTCGGTAGCATCCTTCAGCTTCACGGCCATTTCGGCCATTTCCTCCCGGCTTCGGCAGTGAGCAGCCTGTTCCGCTTTTAGCTCTTCGGCCGCCTTCAAGGCAGCCGCATTACTTTTCCTGGCTTGCTCCTTGGCACGGGCAAGCTCCGCCCGAAGATCCTCCATAGCAGCGGCGCCATCTGCATTAAGCATACATGTTGTAAGGCACAAGCGTCAAGCTCCCTTACAAGGCGTCCGCGGAGAAGCCACATACCTTGTGACTCGTCAAGTCGCTTATTGACCAGCGCGATGTCCGCATCCGCAACGTCAAGTTGCCGCTTCAGTTCGGCAAATCCACCAGTCCGGCTGGCCACCGAACGCTCCACCACCTATATCGGAAAGGTGACATCTTACAACTGAGATTACGATCCTCGGCACGCTGTCACCTTTGACAACATACCGAGTCTCAGGGGCTACTATCTACATAGGGCGCATTCTATGCGCAAAACTGTCAAAAGGTATATCATTTTTCGCGTACCTCAAACCCCGTCAGTAAACTTCTGACGGCCTCATGCAACCCGCTCTCAGCGGATGAAATCCTTTCAATCACCATACTCATCAACGTACGGTGATCTTCTGAGATAGACGCCCGCCCGAGCAGATCCTTCAGCTCCTCCGGCAGTACACCAGTTGGTGCTGAACTCTCCGGCCCCGCCGGACTCGGGGAGACCCTCCGCGACGATACCTCAGGATCGTCCACCCCGTCTAACGGTGCGGCAGATGGAGGCGTTTTGCTCTCCATCATCTCCGGACGAAGATCCCCCGAAGATGAGCTCTGCTGAGAAGGGCTGAGGTCCGAACTACAAGGTAAAACTTTGGTTAGCTTCAGAAATAAAAAACAGGGATGTCCCTTATTACAAAACTCCCCTTTCTACTTACGACTCGCTGGAGGGCTGATTCCCTTGGGGAAACAATGCGGCCGAGGCTTCTCCTGGTGCAGGGCCCTCTGCTGAAGATTTCTTCCCCCGCTTTGAGGCCTTGGCCTCCGGATCTTCAGAAGCGGTCCTCTTCTCCCCCTGGAAGGAGGGATTCTCGATTCCCCCTTTCTTAAGAGCCTCCCTAGTAGAGGCAGTAGTTTCCCTGTTTACCCCCTCGCCCTCTTCCGAAGGTGCAACCTCCAGCATCTTGATTAACACCGGATCCGGCGTGATCTCAGGGAGGGGGGCCGGACACCGTATCAGTTTTGCTTTTGCTATCCACTCCTGTTCAAGGGATAGTTGGTTAAAGGGCAAGTTTATGATAAATGTATGGACAGCATGTCCGGGCACATGACTACTTACTTGAGTATCCGGGTGATCGCAGCTCAGGCCTGCGTCCTCGATCAGGTCGGGACACATCTCTTGTGATCCGAAGAATAGTTTATACATCTCCACGGGCGTCGCACCCATGAAGTGTTGGAGAGCTCGCGGTCCCTCCGGATTGAATTCCACAGGCGGAGGGGGCGACGTTTGCAGGGCAGAAGGCGCCGAATCAGCATGACCTGCGCCACCACAACCAGATTGGTCTCCCTCTCTTGGAGGTCTCGAATACGGCCCTACAATAATGGCACGTCCTTGGACGGCCCCCAGTCAAGCCCTTTGTTGACCCATGATGCCAGCCGTTGTGGAGGGCCCGAGTGAAAGGCAGGCGGCGCCGCCCATCTGGTGCCCCTGGGAGCGGTGATGTAGAACCACTCCTGTTGCCACAAACCAAGCTCCTCTTGAAAAAAGCCCTCGGGCCAAGGAGCATCGGCCCTCTTGCTTATGACAGCCCCTCTGCACTCTGCCTGTCGCCCCTCAATCATCTTCGGCTCCACGTTGAAGGTCTTGAGCCACAATCCGAAGTGAGGGGTAGTGCTGAGGAAGGCTTCGCAGACAATGATGAAAGATGAGATGTGGAGGATAGACTCTGGAGCCAAGTCATGGAACTCCAGCCCATAATAAAACATGAGCCCCCTCATGAAGGGATCCATCGGGAAGCCAGTGAGACACGAACACCACGCTCTCACCAAGCTCAGGAGTGGGAATAACTTGCCCTTGTACGGGGAGCCTATGCGTAATTTCGCCAGTTAGATACCCGGCGTCTCTTAGCTTTAGCACATCTTCTTCCGTGACGGAAGAGGGCATCCATCGGCCTTGTAGGTCGGAGCCGGACATTGTCGAAGGTCCGAAACGCCTGAATCTTGAACCTTGGGTGTTGGAACTCGGGGCGAGGGGCGGATTCGATTGAAGATGGAAGAAAAGGAACATGCCTTGGTCTCATGATAAAGAGGTCGAGTACCAAGAGCCGTCCCCGTAACCGTTTGGGACTCGCCTTCGATGGAGGGGGCGAGCCAGCGGGCGCGGTTGGGTTACCCACGCCCGTATTGATGAGAATCCCGGAATAAGGGGAACACGATCTCTACTTCGACAAGACGTGCCAAGGAAACCGCTTCGCTAAACGCGCTAAGGTGGAACAATAAAAACAATTCGAGTAAAGGCTTGGCCGTGGCGTGATGTCATGCTACGAAATACGTCAGTAGATTGAAGTTGTGTAAATATTATTCCCTCTACGGTGGTATGTGGAATTTATCTTGCAGAGCCGGACACTATCCTGGTGTTCACAATCTTCTATGAAGAATTCGGAGGAGGAACCCGCCCTGCAATGCCGAAGACAATATGCGCGCCGGACTCGTCGTCATTGCAGCCTGGTTCAGGGGCTACTGAGGGAGTCCTGGACTAGGGGGTGTCCGGATAGCCGAACTATCATCATCTGTCGGACTCCAAGACTATGAAGATACAAGATTGAAGACTTCGTCCCGTGTCCGGATGGGACTTTCCTTGGCGTAGAAGGCAAGCTTGGCGATACGGATATGTAGATCTCCTACCATTGTACCAACTCTGTGTAACCCTAGCCCCTCCGGTGTCTATATAAACCGGAGGGGTTTAGTCCATAGGACGAACAACAATCATACCATAGGCTAGCTTCTAGGGTTTAGCCTCCTTGATCTCGTGGTAGATCTACTCTTGTACTACCCATATCATCAATATTAATCAAGTAGGACGTAGGGTTTTACCTCCATCGAGAGGGCCCGAACCTGGGTAAAACATCGTGTCCCTTGTCTCCTGTTACCATCCGCCTAGACGCACAGTTCGGGACCCTACCCGAGATCCATCGGTTTTGACACCGACAACCGGCGTCCACCCTATAGTGCGTAAAGATTTCTTTGGCTTCTCCTATGATAAATCTAAATTCATGAGCCAAAAATATAGTAACAGCGCACTTAATAGAAGAGTGCTCAATATTAGAGAATTCTAAGAAAATTCTCTGTACGCAAGGGTGCATATGCATAAATTGTCTTTCAAGTTCAACCACAAGCATAGCTATAGCATCCGCAAGCCTACTAGTTCTATAAAGAATAGAACAGCCCATGGAAGGTAAAGCACAGGCACAAGTAAAGAAATCTTGAATAACGCCTTTGCCAATGATGTTGCCACTACCTATTCGAAACTTTTTGGTATGCAAGATAGGAGGTTCATCGACCGGAGCCTCGGGATTTTCTGTATTATCATTGTTGTCCATATCGACGATAATCTCCCCAATTTCAGACATAGCGGTAGAAAAAGCAAGGCGGAAGAAGGCAAACAAAAGGGAAAGGAGGAAAAAAGGCAATGGAAAGAGAGGAGGAGATTGGGAAAGAGGGGACGAATAAAACGGCAAGGGTGAAGTGGGGGAGAGGAAAACGAGAGGCAAATGGCAAATAATGTAATGCGAGAGATAGGGATTGTGATGGGTACTTGGTGTGTTGACTTTTGTGTAAGCCTCCCCGGCAACGGCGCCAGAAATCCTTCTTTCTACGTCTTGAGCTTGCGTTGGTTTTCCCCGAAGAGGAGAGGATGATGCAGCACAGTAGCGTAAGTATTTCCCTCAGTTTTTGAGAACCAAGGTATCAATCCAGTAGGAGGTCACGCGCAAGTCCCTCGTACCTGCACAAAACAATAGCTACTCGCAACCAACGCGATTAGGGGTTGTCAATCCCTTCAAGGTCACTTACGAGAGTGAGATCTGATAGAGATAATATTTTTGGTATTTTTGGTATAAAGATGCAAAGTAAAAAGTAAAAGCAAAGCAAGTAAATAAAGTGATGGAGATTGATATGATGAGAATAGACCCGGGGGCCATAGGTTTCACTAGTGGCTTCTCTCAAGAGCATAAGTATTCTATGGTGGGTGAACAAATTACTGTTGATCAATTGATAGAATTGAGCATAGTTATGAGGTTATCTAGGTATGATCATGTATATAGGCATCACGTCCGTGACAGGTAGACCGAAACGATTCTGCATCTACTACTATTACTCCACTCATCGACCACTATCCAGCATGCATCTAGAGTATTAAGTTAAAAACAGAGTAACACCTTAAGCAAGATGACATGATGTAGAGGAATAAATTCATGCAATATGATAAATACCCCAGCTTGTTATCCTCGATGGCAACAATACAATATGTGCCTTGCAACTCTTTCTGTCACTGAGTAAGGACACCGCAAGATTGAACCCAAAGCCATGCACTTCTCCCATTGCAAGAACTACCAATCTAATTGGCCAAACCAAACGAATAATTTGAAGAGACTTGCAAAGATAACTCAATCATACATAAAAGAATTTAGAAAAGATTCAAATATTATTCATAGATAAGCTGGATCATAAACCCACAATTCATCGGTCTCAACAAACACACCGCAAAATGAAGATTACATCGAATAGATCTCCACGAGAGAGGGGGAGATCATTGTATTGAGATCCAAAAAGAGAGAAGAAGCTATCTAGCTACTAGCTATGGACCCGAAGGTCTGAAGTAAACTACTCACACTTCATCGGACAGGCTATGGTGTTGATGTAGAAGCCCTCCATGGTGGATGCCCCCTCCGGCGGAGCTCCGGAACAGGCCCCAAGATGGCATATCGTGGATACAGAAGGTTGCGGCGGTGGAATTAGGTTTTTGGCTCCGTATCTGGTCTATTGGGGGTACGTAGGTATATATAGGAGGAAGGAGTACGCCGGTGGAGCGTCAGGGGGCCCACGAGGTAGGGGGCGTGCCCTCCACCCTCGTGACCGCCTCTAGTGCTTCTTGGAGTAGGGTCCAAGTCTCTTGGATCACGTTCGGTGAGAAGATCACGTTCCCGAAGGTTTCATTCCGTTTGGACTCCGTTTGATATTCTGTTTCTTCGAAATACTGAAATAGGCAAAAACAGCAATTCTGGGCTGGGCCTCCGCTTAATAGGTTAGTCCCAAAAATAATATAAAAGTGGAAAATAAAGCCCATTATAGTCCAAAACAATAGATAAAGTAGCATGGAGCAATCAAAAATTATAGATACGTTGGAGATGTATTAGTCGTCGCTGGCAGCAGTCACACGAGTGTGCTCCCGAAAAACCTGATCGCCCCTCTCCCGTACAGGATCACGAAAGGCGGGGTTCGGAGGACTGCTGTCCCTTCTCACGGTGCATGCCGGAAGGAGGGCTGGAGAAGAATTGCGTTGTGGCGCTAAGATCTAGAACGGTGCGAAACAATATGATAGAGCGGCAGCTAGGGTAGAGCATGTCAGGTCGGTCGTGTGAGTATAATAGTAGGCCTTTGGCCCCCAAACCCCACGTCCAAGTCAATAATAGCTCAAAAAAAGTCAATAATAGCCCCACCAAGGTTTGTCTCAAAAAACCGGAGTAATTAAGGTGTCCGTTAGTCCCTTTAGTATAAATACAATATCATTAATAATGGCCCCACCTTTTGTCTCACAAAGTATGTTGGAGTACAACCGGCTACACGTTTACAATCCGCTTCTCTTCTCTCCTCTTCTCTTTCCTTCAACTAAGCACAAATACTATATTTAAATCCTTATAGCCTGCTTATGTCATCTAATTGTAGTACTTTCTCTAAAGTTACTATCCACTGTGTAGTCTGAAATGCCGGGCGTGCAGCGGGTGGTGCCCTCGGTTAGCGCACCGCTTCAACGGCGGAAGCAGTGAGAGGTCGCGTCGCCCTGACTTGCCATCAATGTGGAGCGGCGGCCTTAGCTGGCGCCGGGCGGGTAGTGCACGCGGGAGGGGGGAGGGTTTTTTGTTGGGCCAAGAAGGTGAGAAGCCAACTTGGGATTGGTCCGGACGGGGAAATATCATGTGCTCCCATACTCTGCATATGACACTAGTCTATGTTACTACTCCCTCCTTTCCAGTTTATAGAGATGTTTAGAGTAACATAGTAATATGTTACAGTACAAGTTACTCCCCACTATGACCAGCCTTGGCCTCTCCCAGTGCTCCACCATGTATAGCTGCTAAGCCTGCCACGTAGGCAGAAAATATGATGTGGCACCAATAAACTAAGCACCTATGCATTGAAGACTTGAGTTACTAAGCCATTTAATGCACTTAGCACCTCATCTAAAGAGCATTAATAGTATAGCCAGATGCTGGCTATAAGCCAGTGCCATGTCATCTACAGCCCATCAAGGTCAACATGTACAATAGTAGATCAAAACAGTGTACTACTACTTTTTTGTTCTATGGCCCACCTTTCATTCTCATAAAGTGCCTAGGAGCACGTGCTAGAGCTGGCTCTTCATGAAGAGCCCGCTTACCTTCTCTCTCCTCTTCTCTTTCCTCCAACTAAGCAGAAATATACTATAGTTTATTCCTTATAGCCCGCTGACTCAGCTCTATTGTACTACCTCCGTCCTGGTTTATAGGTCCCCTTTGTAGTTTGTGTCAAATTTTGACTAAAGATTTAACTAACAAAATGTTAATGCATGTCAAGAAAAATTATCTCATTGGATTCGTATTTGAACATAATTTTCAAAAATATAATGTTTGGTGACATGCGTAAACATTTTGTTAGTTTAATCTATGGTCAAAATTTGGCACGAAATATAATGGGGACCAATAAACCCAGACGGAGGTAGTACTTGCTCTAAGAACATCTAAGCACTTACTAGCACCCCCTTGACCATGGACCTTGACGATGTACGTCACCTTGTGTCTCATAATTTTCCTCGTCATCATCTGAGTCCTAGAAGATCTCACCCACATCATCATTAGCATGCAGCCGCCTTGATAGACAACGTGCGCAGAAGGAGTAGAGGCGACTGGGGACGCACCACCACCACGTCGTGGGCACTCCATATGTGCTCGTGTGCGTACAGCGCACATGTTTTTCCATCGGTGCTAGCTCTAAGGCCGAGGCTGCGGTCATCTTCGTCTCCGACTAGTAGTTGAGCAACGACGGCAAAGTGGTGCTGCAAAAGATGCGTATGCGCCGTTGCGTGTGAGCTTCGCCGTAGCACGACGAACCGGACATAGCCGCGGATGGCGCATGCCTCCATGCAGCTGAGTGTGTGCGCATGCATGTGTTATTCACGTGCATTCTGCGGCCGAGCGTGTGTGCATGCACGTCTTGTCTACGTGCGTTGTGTGCTCCATGCTGTGCGCGTATGTGCATGAGTTGTATTGGATGGATTTAGTGCGTTGGCTTGTGTACATGCGTGGCTTGTTGCGTGGTTATCAATAATTCAATATAAACTACTCCCTCCGTTCCTAAATATAAGTCTTTCTAGCCATTTCAAATAGACTACAACATACAGATGTATGCAGACATATTTTAGAGTGTAGATTGATATCTACTACACAACCTTCTTCTTGTAGACGTTGTTGGGCCTGCAAGTGCACATGTTTGTAGGACAATAGCAAATTTCCCTCAAGTGGATGACCTAAGATTTATCAATCCATAGGAGGCGTAGGATGAAGATGGTCTCTCTCAAACAACCCTGCAACCAAATAACAAAAAGTCTCTTGTGTCCCCAACACACCCAATACAATGGTAAATTGTATAGGTGCACTAGTTCGGCGAAGAGGTGAAGACACAAGTGCAAAATAGATGGTAGATATAGGTTTTTGCAATCTGAAAATAAAAAAACAGCAAGGTAAGGAGCGATAAAAGTGAGCACAAATGGTATTGCAATGATAGGAAACAAGGCCTAGGGTTCATACTTTCACTAGGGCAAGTTCTCTCAACAATAATAACATAGATAGAACATATGACAAGCCCTCAACATGCAACAAAGAGTCACTCCAAAGCCACTAATAGCGGAGAACAAACGTAGAGATTATGGTCGGGTACGAAACCACCACAAAGCTATTCTTTCGGATCGATCTATAAAAGAGTTCGTACTAGAATAACACCTTAAGATACAAATCAACCAAAACCCTAATGTCACCTAGATACTCCATTCTCACCTCAAGTATCCGTCGGCATGATTATACGATATGCATCACACAATCTCAGATTCATCCAACCAACATAAAAGTACTTCAAAGAGTGCCCCAAAGCTACTACCGGAGAGTCAAGAACATGTGCAAACCCCTATGCATAGGTTCCCAAGTGTCACGAAACCCGCAAGTTGATCACCAAAACATACATCAAGTGGCACATGATATCCCATTGTCACCACAGATAATCACGGCAAGACATACATCAAGTGTTCTCATAAAGACTCAATCCGATAAGATAACTTCAAAGGGGAAACTCAATTCATCACAAGAGAGTAGAGGGGGAGAAACATCATAAGATCCAACTATAGTAGCAAAGCTCGGGATACATCAAGATCGTGCCATAGAGGAACACGAGAGAGAACACGAGAGAGAGAGAGAGAGATCAAACACATAGCTACTGGTACATAGCCTCAGCCCCGAGGGTGAACTACTCCCTCCTCGTCATGGATAGCGCCGGGATGATGAAGATGGCCTCCGGTGATGGGATCCCCCTCTGGCAGGGTGCCGGAACAGGGTCCCGATTGGTTTTTGGTGGCTACAGAGGCTTGTGGTGGCGTAACTCCCGATCTATCTTCTGTTCTGGAAGTTTTAGGGTACGTAGGTATATATGGGTGAAAGGAGAAGGACGGTGGAGCTACGGGGGCCCCACAAGGCAGGGAGGCACGCCCGGGGGGGGCACGCCCCCCACCCTCGTGAGCACCTCCCGTATCTTCTGACGTGGGGTCCAAGTCCATCAGGTGGGTTTCCTTCCAAAAATAACTTCTCCAGTTGATTTCGTTCCGTTTTGATTCCGTCTGATATTCCTTTTCCTCGAAACACTGAAATAGGCATAAAACAGCAAATCTGGGCTGGGCCTCCGGTTAATAGGTTAGTCCCAAAAATAATATAAAAGTGGATAATAAAGCCCAATATTGCCTAAAACAGTAGATAAAGTAGCATGGAGCAATCAAAAATTATAGATACGTTGGAGACGTATCAAGCATCCCCAAGCTTAATTCCTGCTCATCCTCGAGTAGGTAAATGATAAAAAAGAATTTTTGATGCGGAGTGATACTTTGGCATAATTTCAATGTAATTCTTCTTACTTGTGGTATGAATATTCAGATCCGAAAGATTCAAGACAAAAGTTCATATTGACATAAAAATAATAATACTTCAAGCATACTAACAAAGCAATTATGTCTTCTCAAAATAACATGGCCAAAGAAAGTTATCCCTACAAAATCATATAGTCTGGCTATGCTCCATCTTCCCCACACAAAGTATTTAAATCATGCACAACCCCGATGACAAGCCAAGCAATTATTTCATCCTTTAACATTTTCAAAGCTTTTTCAATCTTCACGCAATACATGAGCGTGAGCCATGGATATAGCACTATATGTGGAATAGAACGGTGGTTGTGGAGAAGACAAAAAGATGGAAGATAGTCTCACATCAACTAGGCGTATCAACGGGCTATGGAGATGCCCATCAATAGATATCAATGTGAGTGAGTAGGGATTGCCATGCAACGGATGCACTAGAGCTATAAGTATATGAAAGCTCAACAAAAGAAACTAAGTGGGTGTGCATCCAACTCGCTTGCTCACGAAGACCTAGGGCATTTTGAGGAAGCCCATCATTGGAATATACAAGCCAAGTTCTATAATGAAAAATTCCCACTAGTATATGAAAGTGACGAAATGAGAGACTCTCTATCATGAAGATCATGGTGCTACTTTGAAGCACAAGTGTGGTAAAAGGATAGTAGCATTGTCCCTTCTCTCTTTTTCTCTCATTTTTTTATTTGGGCCTTTTCTCTTTTTTTATGGCCTCTTTTTTTTCGTCCAAAGTCTCATCCCGACTTGTGGGGGAATCATAGACTCCATCATCCTTTCTTCACTTGGGACAATGCTCTAATAATGATGATCATCACACTTTTATTTTTCTTACAACTCAACAATTAACTCGATACTTAGAACAAAATATGACTCTATATGAATGCCTCCAAAGGTGTACCGGGATATGCAATGAAACATGAGTGACATGTATGAAAGAATTATGAAAGGTGGCTTTTGCCACAAATACGATGTCAACTACATGATCATGCTAGCAATATGACAATGATGGAGCGTGTCATAATAAATGGAACGATGGAAAGTTGCATGGCAATATATCTTGGAATGGCTATGGAAATGCCATGATAGGTAGGTATGGTGGCTGTTTTGAGGAAGGTTTATGGTGGGTGTATGATACCGGCGAAAAGTGCGCGGTATTAGAGAGGCTAGCAATGGTGGAAGGATGGGAAAAAGTGTGTATAATCCATGGACTCAACATTAGTCATAAAGAACTCATATACTTATTGCAAAAATCTAGAAGTTATCAATGCAAAGTATTACGTGCATGCTCCTAGGGGGATAGATTGGTAGGAAAAGACCATCGCTCGTCCCCGACCGCCACTCATAAGGAAGACAATCAATAAATAAATCATGCTCCGAGTTCATCACATAACGGTTCACCATACGTGCATGCTACGGGAATCACAAACTTCAATAAAAGTATTCTTTAAATTCACAACTACTCAACTAGCATGACTCTAATATTATCACCTTCATATCTCAAAACAATTATCAAGCATCAAACTTATCTTAGTATTCAACGCACTCAAAAGGAAGTTTCACATATCTTGAACACCAAGTATATTAACATTAAGCAAATTACCATGCTATTAACAACTCTCAAAATAATCTAAGTGAAGCATGAGAGATCAAGTTTCTTTAAAACAAATCCACCACCGTGCTCTAAAAGATCTAAGTGAAGCACTAGAGCAAAAATTATCACGCTCAAAAGATATAAGTGAAGCACATAGAGTATTCTAGCAAATTCCAATTTGTGTAAGGCTCTCTCTAATTAAAGAGTTTCAGATCTTGATACTTATTCAAACAGCAAGCAAAGCTAAAGGAAACTACAATGCATGGATAGCACAACTCATGTGAAGAAGCAAAAACTTAGGCTCAACCAATACTAACCGATAGTTATTGAAGAAGAAAGGTGGGATGCCTACCGGGGCAGCCCCAACCTTAGATGCTTGAGACTTCTTGAATTATTATCTTGGGGTGCCTTCGGCATCCCCAAGCTTGAACTTTTGTGTCTCCTTAATTCCTCTCATATCATGGTTTCTCTTTTTATCAAAAGCTTCATTCACAACAAACTCAACAAGAACTCGTGAGATAGGTTAGTATAAACCAATACAAAACCTTATCATATTCTACTGTAACAAATCACTTAAATTATTATTCAAAATTGCATACTAAATGCCTCTGCATATTTAATACCCCTATCCTCAAATAGAATCATTAAACAAGCAAACATATGCAAACAATGCAACCATAACAGCAATCTGTTAAAACAGTACAGTCTGTAAAGAATGCAAGAGTATCAATACTTCCCTGACTCCAAAAATTATGAACTAAAATTCCCACTGTAATAAATTTATCAGAGCTCAAGATGCAAAATGATTCAACGTTAGACCATGCTCTGACTTTTCTAGGGAATATTTGCAACAGCGGTAAACTTTCTGTTTTCAAACAGCAACATGCAAACTACCAAAATAAGCATGGCAAAGGCTATCCTTGACCTTTTTATTGAAACTAAAGATGCAAAACATTATTATAACTGACAGCAAGCAAAAACCAAAAAAATTAAAATGACGCTCCAAGCAAAACACATATCATGTGGTGAATAAAACTATAGCTCCAAGTAAAGTTACCGATAGACGAAGACGAAAGAGGGGATGCCTACCGGGGCATCCCCAAGCTTAGTTGCTTGGTTGTCCTTGAATATTATCTTGGGGTGCCTTGGGAATCCCCAAGCTTAGGCTCTTGCCACTCCTTATTCCATAGTCCATCGAATCCTTACCCCAAACTTGAAAACTTTAACCACACAAAACTCAAAACAAAACTCGTAAGCTCCGTTAGTATAAGAAAATAAAACCACCACTTAGGTACTGTAATGAAACCATTCTAAATTCATATTGGTGCAATATATACTGTATTATAACTTCTCTATTGTTCATACCACTTAATACTAGCCATAGATGCATCAAAATAAGCAAAAAACACATAGAAAACAGAATCTGTCAAAAACAGAACAGTCTGTAGTAATATGTATCAAACGTATACTTTGGAACCCCAAAAATTATGAAATAAATTGCTGGACCTGATAAATTTGCCTATTAATCATCTTAAAAAATAATCAACCTAAAAGTGCTCTCCAGTAAAAAATGGCAGCTAATATCGTGAGCGCTAAATTTTCTGTTTTTCACAGCAAGATCACATAAACTTCACCCAAGTCTTCCCAAAGGTTCTACTTGGAACTTTATTGAAACAAAGCTATAAAACATGATTACTGCAGTAGAATAATCATGTGGACACAAAAAAACAGTAAGGAAAAATATTGGGTTGTCTCCCAACAAGCGCTTTTCTTTAATGCCTTTTAGCTAGGCATGATGATGACAATGATGCTCACATAAAAGATAAGAGATGAAACAGAATGGGAGCACCATGAAGCATATGACTAGCACATTTAAGCCTAACCCACTTCCTATGCATAGGGATTTTGTGAACAAACAACTTATGGGAACAATAATCAACAAGCATAGGAAGGTAAAACAAGCATAGCTTCAAGATTTTAAACACATAGAGAGGAAACTTGATATTATTGCAATTCCTACAAGCATATATTCCCCCCTCATAATAATGTTCAGTAGAATCATGAATGAATTCAACAATATAACCAGCACCTAAAGCATTCTTTTCATGATCTACTAGCACAGAAATTTCACTACTCTCCACATAAGCAAACTTCTTCTTTATGGCATACGTATCATCACAATAATCATCATAGATAGGAGGCATGCTTTCATCATAGTAAATTTGCTCATCAAAGCTTGGGGGACAAAAAATATCATCTTCATCAAACATAGCTTCCCCAAGCTTGTGGCTTTGCATATCATTAGCATCATGGATATTCAAGGAATTCATACTAACAACATTGCAATCATGCTCATCATATAAAAACATTCTATAGATTTCTTCTTCTAGTACTTGAGCACAATTATCCTTTCCATCATACTCACGAAAGATATTAAAAAGGTGAAGCGTATGAGACAAACTCAACTCCATTTTTTTGTAGTTTTCTTTTATAAACTAGACTAGTGCTAAAAAAAGAAACAAAAAGATTCGATTGCAAGATCTAAAGATATACCTTCACTTACCTAGCCTCCCCGGCAACGGCGCCAGAAAAGAGCTTGATGTCTACTACACAACCTTCTTCTTGTAGACGTTGTTGGGCCTGCAAGTGCACAGGTTTGCAGGACAATAGCAAATTTCCCTCAAGTGGATGACCTAAGGTTTATCAATCCGTAGGAGGCGTAGGATGAAGATGGTCTCTCTCAAACAACCCTGCAACCAAATAACAAAAAGTCTCTTGTGTCCCCAACACACCCAATACAGTGGTAAATTGTATAGGTGCACTAGTTCGGCGAAGAGGTGAAGATACAAGTGCAAAATAGATGGTAGATATAGGTTTTTGTAATCTGAAAATATAAAAACAGCAAGGTAATGAGCGATAAAAGTGAGCATAAACGGTATTGAAATGATAGGAAACAAGGCCTAGGGTTCATACTTTCACTAGTGCAAGTTCTCTCAACAATAATAACATCGATAGAACATATGACAAGCCCTCAACATGCAACAAAGAGTCACTCCAAAGCCATTAATAGCGGAGAACAAACGTAGAGATTATGGTCGGGTACGAAACCACCACAAAGCTATTCTTTCGGATCGATCTATAAAAGAGTTCGTACTAGAATAACACCTTAAGATACAAATCAACCAAAACCCTAATGTCACCTAGATACTCCATTCTCACCTCAAGTATCCGTGGGCATGATTATACGATATGCATCAAACAATCTCAGATTCATCCAACCAACATAAAAGTACTTCAAAGAGTGCCCCAAAGCTACTACCGGAGAGTCAAGAACGTGTGCCAACCCCTATGCATAGGTTCCCAAGTGTCACGAAACCCGCACGTTGATCACCAAAACATACATCAAGTGGCACATGATATCCCATTGTCACCACAGATAATCACGGCAAGACATACATCAAGTGTTCTCATAAAGACTCAATCCGATAAGATAACTTCAAAGGGGAAACTCAATTCATCACAAGAGAGTAGAGGGGGAGAAACATCATAAGATCCAACTATAGTAGCAAAGCTCAGGATACATCAAGATCGTGCCATAGAGGAACATGAGAGAGAACACGAGAGAGAGAGATCAAACACATAGCTACTGGTACATAGCCTCAGCCCCGAGGGTGAACTACTCCCTCCTTGTCATGGATAGCGCCGGGATGATGAAGATGGCCTCTGGTGATGGGATCCCCCTCCGGCAGGGTGCCAGAACAGGGTCCCGATTGGTTTTTGGTGGCTTCAGAGGCTTGCGGTGGCGGAATTCCCGATCTATCTTCTGTTCTGGAAGTTTTAGGGTACGTAGGTATATATGGGTGAAAGGAGAACGTCGGTGGAGCTACGGGGGCCCCACGAGGCAGGGGGCGCGCTCGGGGGGGTGGGCGCGCCCCCACCCTCGTGAGCACCTCCCGTATCTTCTGACGTGAGGTCCAAGTCCATCAGGTGGGTTTCCTTCCAAAAATAACTTCTCCAGTTGATTTCGTTCCGTTTTGACTCCGTCTGATATTCCTTTTCCTTGAAACACTGAAATAGGCATAAAACAGCAAATCTGGGTTGGGCCTCCGGTTAATAGGTTAGTCCCAAAAAAATATAAAAGTGGATAATTAATCCCAATATTGCCTAAAAGAGTAGATAAAGTAGCATGGAGCAATCAAAAATTATAGATACGTTGGAGACGTATCATAGATTCACTCATTTTGTTTCATATGTAGTCCCTTATTGAAATATCTAAAAAGACTTATATTTGGGAACAGAGGGAGTATAAAACATCTTCAACTTAGCATCCTGATGTACCGTTTCTAGTGGTTAGCGAAAAGTTAATTTTCTTTTAGTTGTTTATAGGTGGGCAGGTGGCAAAAAACAGGGGAAAACGCGCAAGGTTCCTTGTAGACGCTCCACGGCGAGGTTCCTTGCTCCTCCTCGGTCGTCGGGAATCTATGCTCTTCAACTCTTTTCTTTTACGTGAGCTTTGTTCATCCTTTTCCCAACACCCGAGACATCTAGCATCAAGGTGCACATGTCATGCAAGAAAATGGAGATAATCAGATAAGCAGTGCGTAAGTGAGTTGTGCCAGGGGGGGGGGAGGGGGGAAGCAGGGGGAAACCCTTTTTCGTAAGTAAGTCGTGCACTTCGATGGCACCTACGCAATATTTTTTCTCCTCGATGGCACGTGAATAGTGCACGTACTCAATGACGGAGCACGGGATGGTAGCAATGACATGGTCAGCCCTTTTTTGGAGAGAGTATGTACTACTAGTAAATAACTTTGATGTGTCCCGTCAACTCGTAGAATGCCGAGAAGCTTGATTACGCCTTCTCCCTCGCCAACGCATGCGCGGTGGCTCGTAGCACGAGGAGAAACTTTTGCTTACAAGCGGTGGACGTGCAGCAATTCATTTGGTGTCAGATTGCCAGAAGCACTACTGTAGAACCATCGACTTCCGGAAGAGGCGAAGAGCCAAGCGCAAGGTCACCTACTAACCTAGTGGGAGTAACATAAGTAGGGGTACCTCCTTTTTTTTATTCTAGAAACAACCACACGCAAATATCAAGGTGCTGGTTACGTAGAACAAATTTCCTGCAGTCCGTGCTCAGCCCTCCTCTATCTCTCTTCTCAGCCAGCCAGCGGACGCGCGGAGCCCATCGTCTGTTTGCTCACATGCGGCCCCACGTGTCAGTGAAAACTCAAGAGGACCCACTGAACCTGCACATCTTTCACCTCGACGTGCTGGTGATGAAAAACAAATCCAAGAAAGATCTTCGGTGGCCGCTTTTGGAGTTACTCAAGAGTAGCAAGATTCTATTTACAGTTTAACCCAAGATGCACATCTCATGGCTTCAACTTTCAACTACCACTCTATTTTCTTTCATGACACGACCTAGATGCTGGATGTCCCATGTGTCGAAAAAAGGAGGAAGAACCCGACCAAACCTTCGGTTGTGCTCTTGGATTAGACTAGTTGTGCTAACTTAAAATTTTCATTGTGTACTCCCTCCACTCCAAAATACTTGACTTCCATTTGTCCAAAAATGGATGTGCCTATATACTAAAACATGTCTAGAAGGCATGTATTGTGCAATGGAGGGAGTAGAATGGATGCAAGTTTTTGTATTGGGAAGAAGAGTACATCCATATATTGATAGAGCGTTGGAGTTGGCCTTACAAGTGGGACCGGAGTTGAGGAAACTGACTATCAGCAAACCCCCACTTCGCCCACCACGCGATGGCTGAGTTAGAGAAACGATGAGGTTGAAGAGATTGCTCTAGCACGGACTCCAAGAAATATGGTTTCAGATGGAAGTCGTGCTGGTGGCGTGTGCCGCACTCCTGGACGTGAATGCTTGTTCTGGCCCATGCCACCCTACTACTCCTACTACTTACTATATAGTACTAGTATCGAGAATTCGAGGTGCTGGTTACGTACTATATGTCTACAGTAAAAACACCCGCACGAGTCGCGAAGCATGTGAAGCTAGTACAAATAGTGTACTACTATTGTTGATTGGACTCATCCGATAACCTGTTGCAATGCACGTACAATTATGTATTTGGAAAATATTTTTTTGCCTCGTCGCACCACTCACTCACAGAAGCAACTCGAAAGCCATTCATAAATATAGTAAGTTTATCACAGGCATATCATTTTATTACATACAACAGGTCAGCAACCCACATCGACAACGAGGATACATTATAAATACTAAAGTTTTCACCACACAACCAATAACAAGCAATGAAATGAACTTCAAGTCAACCATTCCTCGGCGTTGGAAACGCTTGCTTTGAACCACAAGTGATTCTCTGGGACGGGGCATCTATTGTCGATCTCGAGACCAATGCAGGACTGATCATCCATGCTGAAGCGGCCTACTATATCAGTACCAGGGTAGGGAACCACGC
The DNA here is from genome assembly GCF_002162155.2 of Triticum dicoccoides. Classification (NCBI taxonomy): domain Eukaryota; kingdom Viridiplantae; phylum Streptophyta; class Magnoliopsida; order Poales; family Poaceae; genus Triticum; species Triticum dicoccoides. The sequence continues at coordinate 421,618,434 of NC_041387.1, read as the reverse complement.
TAATGTCCAAGGTATAGACACAGTTGCTTCTCATAAATGGTGCTAGTAACTTTGTGTCAACAGTAGTTGGATCGCGTTTCACCATCATCGGATAGTTTTCTCCAAGGAAGAGCGAGTTTTCTCCAAGACTATCAATTCTGTACCAGGGAGAAGGTGTTGGCGCTAGCACACTAGTATCCATCCCGAATACCATGCAACGGGTGTTGTAATAGGTCTGGGAGTGCGACCATGGGAGACTACACCTGCTTCCTTAGCAGTAATGATAGGCGCCAACGAGCATATGGGCGCTACTCGTCCTCATGCTCACGATCATCACCATCGTCATCTCCCCCTTGGTTATAAAAAATTTCAAGTATAGGTGGTGGAATGTTCACAGGACCTTGGAAACACAAGAAGAAGGTTAATTAGTAAAGGGAAACTTGCTAACCCGCATGCATGTGGATGAAACAATTATAATTACGCTGGAAGACAAACGTACCAAAATCATAACGATTCCATGCAAAACAGTGCCACGAGTGGCGGCAGCAAACACAAGGCACTCGTATTGAATTGCATCATAGTACTCATGCATGTACAAAAACTGATTTTTGAGCAATGTCCATCGAGTCAAACCAGCAACGATAGCAACAAGCTTGTCGAAGATAGCAACAACTTCATAGTTGTTGTAATTCCAAGAGCGGTTGGGAACTCGAGAAATTGCTATCTTCCATAGAAGACAGTCACCATGATTTTATTTGAACGTGCGTACAATACCGGTGTGCTCAACCTTTGGGCAGTCTGCTGAGATTTTTGGAAGTGGAACCCGGTCACGAGTGTACACATTCACAAGTTCCCACTCGCAGTTGGACCCAATGTAAACAACCCAATCTCCATTTGTGCCTGCACATGCCTTGCCCTCAAGCGATGGCATCTTAACACCATACATATCATTATCAAGCGGCATCAACTTGCACAGGGCGAGGCCTTCGTCGTGACGGCGCCAGTCATCAGGGTCACGCAAAAAAGATAGGGGAGATCAAACCGCTCCTTGACTCTTGGGTTCCTTGTAATGATATTATTAGTTGAGTCGAGAATGGGCTTGAACGAACCTGCCATGCTAGCCGAGGTGATGACGTCGCACCGATCAATGAGTTCCTTCACCACGTCATCTTTCAGATTAGGGCAAGAATAACGGGGTCGTTTCCGTCCTGTTCCCTCCATGGAGAAGACGATCAAACAATGGCAGAAGAAAGGGTGAAGGGCTGAAGGAAAATGGAGGAGGGAGAGGAAGAGCATGCAACAGCAGTTCCACATCGAGAGGGAAAGGCGAAGAGTCAGTGGACGGTTGCCAGTTTGCCATGGTTCACGAAGGGGCGCCCCGACCTACACGTCGGTTCGGAAATACTCCTACTACTCGCCCTCGTCTCACTGATATGTTGGAACGGGACCATGTTTTAACGAAACAAGGTGTGTAATTTCTCGTGCAAAATGCGATCTGGCCGCGTTGGCCCGAGCTGCCGCATTAGTTTTTTTTAAGTTTGCTGCATTAGTTATCGACCTTTATTTTTTTAACATGCAATCTGAATGGATAGCTCCTGTGGTCATCACACGTGAGCGGATATAGTGATGGTTGATTCGCCCGAGCAACTTATTACTGTGGGAATATGGGAGTACCAGCGGATTCAAGGAACAGAGAAATGATGGTTGCTTCGTCCGAGCAACTTACTGTGGCGAAGGTGGGGCTCTGTGATTTGACTGCTCACTAGTCATTACTACTGCGGCGCAACGACCGGGGTGAATCTTTCCCTGAAGTTGTGTTATGCACTCAATATTGCTGCATGGCAGCGAAACAAAGTTGAATTGTTTCTGGCATTGCTATCAATCCTTCAGGATTTGTTTATATGTACGCATAATTTTGATGAAATTGTACTGTGATGCTATGAAGGTTTCAACTCTGGTTCCCGCAAGAAAAAAAGGTTTCAACTTAGGATTCATGTGTCTTGCCTCGAGATTATCTCGTTACAACATTCCATCAAATACAAATGAAACTACCATGGCTAATGCATCTCAATGGTTCGCAGATCAGCGCCAATATTCACATCACAACCGAAGACAAAGTTGTGAGAAGGTGTACAAATAAAGAAAAAAATAATAATTGATCGATGTTGTTCGTAGGCATGGCTCCATTTCCTTGGCACAATGTTCATTGCTTGGCAGCTAGTTTCACCCAGCTCTGTAGCCAAAAAAGAGGTGTATGAAGGACACCACAATCCGATCATTTTGTGCAGCTCCACTAAAATCAGGTGGACCATCCCTGTTTGCAAAGATATCCAGTCAGTGTGATTACAATAATAGTGCAACTAGATGATGAAACATAACACACACAAATAGAAGCCGATCACCTCTATGATCTCTCTTTAGGACTAACTTCTTGTTGGAGAAGATTAGGCACGGAGTTGGATGAGGAGGATAGCAAAACCAATCTCCCTTTCCGCAGTCCCACAGAAATGTGAAAACGTTGCCCGTGTGACATTTTGGTGGAACTACACAAAACACTCTTCAGAAAAGTGATTTGTGCAGTTCACCAAAAGGTCTCAATAGCAACGAGGTGAAAATGGATAGCCCTGTTTGCAAAAGGAGGTCAAAAGGAAACAATTACTGCCCAATAACACGAGTTGAAGACACATACGCCGACAAAAAAGAAGCATGTTCCATGTAAAAAGGGAAATATAGCACATGGTGGTTTCTCAAAAATGGTTTGAAGACGAGATTGCAAGATGGAAAGTACGCCAGCCGAGATACGATTTAAGAAAACAACTAAAGAAGATCCACATGCAGCAACATGGGAAGATGGGCAGTGGAGCAAGGCCGGAGGAAGCTCTACCTGAGGTTCGTTGGGATGTTACTAGGAGGGCGCCGGCGGCCAGGATCTGCCCATACTGCGGCAGCGAGCAAGTGGCAAAGGCCCTACCACACCAGAGCTTGGTCAGAGAGAACAGCGGGTACCGCAGATCGGGACGAGCTGCCTCAACGCCAACGAACAGAGAGACGATGCACATCCTCCCTTTCCGCCGGTGGACGGGATGCGGCCGGATCACTAACCAACGCTGAGAGAGAGAGAGGCCACGGCGGCCTTGTGTGAGATGGTGTGACGAGAGGCAAACCCATTTTTCCATTTTCCCCACGGCAATCGTTTTGTATTCTAGGCATGGTACCCGACCCTCCTTCGAGTAAACAACTGCTACACGCGTCAAATTATCACGTGGGCTGCCTTTTTGTAAGAAACGAACTCCACCGTGTACCCACGCGGGTGTGGCCGGGAACGAGACGTGAGTACGTGCGTCCTGCGTGCACTTCTTCTTTAGGTGTAGGTACGTACGTGGGTGGGTGTGAGAGAGATGGTTTGTGCGAAACAGAGGCAATGTGTTGATGATATCTCAATCAAAAAAACGTAACATATGCAATGTGTGTGAAACGGAGTCATGGACGTAAGATATCGATAGAATTGAAAATAGGGATGAAGTGTGTGGCTGTGCAATCGATAAAGAGTGCCATCGAATTTGTGTTTTCCCACATCAAAGATATAGGGCGGCTGGCCTACTGGAATTTGAGAGGGCAGAGGTGCAGTTCTTCTCCGTGGCATGGATACCTACCTACAACGTTCGACTATCGGTGTGTGTGGGGGGGTGGGGTAGAGACCAGTCGACTAGTATATGTGTGGGGAAGGAGAGAGACCTAGCTATGTATTGAGGGAGATCGATCAACATCCATGGATATGTGTAGCAGAGGAATAAGGTTGGGAAAAATACAAAGGTAGAGCGTCGGAGGTTTGGTGGTGGAGTGGCGTCTCACAAATGGTGGGAGAGGCCTGCTAGAAAAACAGAGGGTATGAGTGCAATATCAATAAGAGAGGGCGGGGGATGTCTGTCTATCTATGCACGTGCGTGTGAGAGACGGGTCGGGAGGTATTCAAGGATGATGAGGGGAGAAGATATGGTTGTGGTAAGCATGCGTAACTACATAGGAAGATCAACTGTCGTGTGTCCGAGAAAAGGAGAGACATAACTAGTGAGGTAAGTGTATCGGTGCTTGGTGAAAACGAATTATAGTCGACCTGGCTATATGTAGGGAGATCAGTTCATATACATGCCTGCATGTGTTAGAAGCAAATAAGGTCCGGAGAGGCAGGCAGGGGGAGAGGGTGTGGCTAGGAGGTGGTGCGAGAGGCCTACCATGTCGAGGGGGGAGGAGTGTGTGAGCATGTGATTAATGAAAAGAGGGGCGGGAGTGTGCACCTGCGTGGAATCGTATTGGACATATGGGGGGATGGACAGTGAGAAGAGAAGAGGGGAAGTATATATGTGTTTGTTGTAGGCACACTTGGCTAGAGAGGTATATCGACCGGTGTGTGCCAGAAAGAAGGAGCCGGGGGCCTACACACACCGCTGGTGGACGACCTAAAGAGAAATAATGAACATGCACGATGGAGGGGACGCTAAGGGTGTGTGAGGGGGCGGACGTGTGCATGCACGATAGAAAGTTAGCGCTAGCTAGCTACAAATAGAATTGGATCGTGAAGGTGTAAAAGACGAACAAAGATCATAATTCATTATAAAAAAGTGGATACAGATACTTGAAGAAGATATCATAATGTAGAACATTGATTATAATTTGGGCTAATGTGTGGCTTTTGCAACTCAGGTCTAAATACTTGTCATAATGTAGGGGGCGGGGCACTATACTTTGTGTGATAAACATGGTGTACGTATGGAACATGGTTTAGATTATGAATATATAGTTAGTACATCAAATGTACTATTATTTGGAATCAACATCAAGTGTATTCAAAAAATAGAATTCGAGTTCACGTAGTACACATAGTTCATATCTATCTCTATAGTAATCATGTGGTGTGTTATTAAGGTAATACACGAATGATGGTTGAAGTTGGCAACAATCATGATTGTAGATTCTTATTGAAATAGAGAAACGAATTCAAATTTAGTTCGAATTGCAGCGGTAGTATAGACATTTGGAATGCACTAAAATGTTGGTATGAGTAGGTTACATGCATTATACAGCAAGCAAAAAAATTTAATCGGACATAACATGGATTCATACTCCCTCCTTCCATATATAGGGCGTAATGAGATTTTTAAGACCGCCTTTGACTATTGACAAGATTAATAGTACATGACATGCACAATGTGAAAATTATATCATTGAAAGAACCTTTCACGGACAAAGTTAGCGGTGTGCTTTGTGTAAGTTGCATGTCATATATCATTGCTCTAATATTTGGTCAAAGTTAGCATGGAAAAACGCATTAGGCCCTATATAGATGGAACGAGGGAGTAGCTTTGAATAGCATTTGTATAGTAAAACGGGGCAAGACTCTCTCTTTGTGTGGTGTGAATAGTTTTATTTTTTTCATTTTCTTTTTGGTTGAGGGAAGTGCGAATTGGTTTGATACGTACAAGTACAATATTACTACACGTTAGGCTTGTCCCTAAACTTCAACCCCTGTCTTGTTATATCTCGAAAATTCAGATATCGTGCTCCCAAAACTGGCGCCTTCACAACCCGCGCCTTGCTATCCCAAAATTACAACGCGCGTGAAAACTCCCTCCAGCTGCCAAATCCCGACACACGGAAACCCCATTCTAACCCTGAGCCGGAAGGGCCGCTAGTTCAAATCGGTGGGGGGTACTTTTGTGACACACCCTACATTTTGGACAAGCGCGCCCCTAAGTCATGCTTCACCCCTCCCATTGCCCCCTTTTCGCCATTCGAAATCCCAGGCCGCCATAACCTCTCCGCTCTAGCCGCGAAACCCCACCCTCCTCCGTCCGCCACATCACCGCTGCCCAGCCGGAGCCTCTTCCCCGACGACGTCGTCCACCGCAACAGGTCGACGTCCCTCGTCCACCTCCCCGGATGAGGATCCGTCGTCCATCTCGTCGTCCCGCCGATTCAGCCGCCCCATCCTCCACCTCCAAGGAGCTGCTCTGACGTTCGCCTCGTCTATCGCGGCTGCTCCATCCCCACAGCGCCGCCTTAACCTGCTCCACCAGAACTGCAACATCCTCACCGACTCCTTGGATGAAGCCGAGGCCTACTCGGCGCCACCAAAGAGGTTGTACACTCATCGCATCGCACCTTCTCCTTAACTCGACCTCCCGGCGCCGACGGTGCTCCATCCCGCACCCCCATGGAGCGGCTACCTTGAAGCCGGCTCCGCGGGCGACATCTCCACGGCGGCTCTCCCCCAGTGCGAGGCCCCTTCGGTGGCGGCATCCATGCCAGCCGGATCTGCTGCTGCTGCTCTGGCTCTCGCTCGATCGCTCGCTCGCCCAGCTGTTGCTGCTGCTCTCCCCCTCGCTCGTGCTGCTGCTCTGCTCCGATTAAGCCACACTTCAGTCGACTGAACCGACTTGGGTCAGTCGATTTCCACGGGTTGGGGGTGGGGGCTCGCCGGAGTTAAGGAAGAACCACCCGCACTGGGGACAGAGGCTCGCTGAGAGGTACCCCACTATCTATCTTAGGGTTCAGGGTGGGGGCGGGGGGGCCTAGAGGGCTGGCCGGGGCGGCGATGGCGAGTTGTTTCAGGGCGGCGAGGCGACACTGGGGCCGGCGGTTCGGCTGGTGGTGGCAGGCGACTCAGGGGGGTGCAGGTTGAAGATGAACTGCAGGCCCTCCCTAAACTACATGTCAAGTGCCTCTCTGCTACCATTGCGTTCAGTTTCGACAGTAGCATTCAGATTCCATAGTAAGTTTCAGTTTCGACAGTTAAGTTCAGAGTCAACAGTTTTTACCTCATCTGTTGTAGTCAGGTGGTTTTTGGTGATGTTAATTTTACATCCATTTTACATCATCTATTGGAGATGCTATTAGAATCCCACTTGAGATTGACGATGTCTATCTTGTGCTACTTCAACCTTGACGTCTTACGGCTCACCGGAGCCGCTCCAACGACAGAACGATCCATCACAACAGAGCAGTGCCCTGGACGCCGTCTACAGATTCCTCAGATCTTCCTCCACACGTCCGACAGCCACCTCTGCCTCAACTGCTTCAGCGACCAACCCAATGATGCTGAGGTCGACACGGCTACGTTAAAGAGGTTATACACTTGTTGCATCACTTATTACTATACATTCACGTCGATCCATTAGGGCTATTTTGGTTCAACGAAAAAACATAGCAATAGGGAATTTTCAAATGGCACTCTACTATTCTATTATTCATGCATTTTTTTTGAAAGGAATGAAGCAAAACATCCACCTGGACCTACTTTTCAAAATCCTATGCATGAAAACAAGACCAAGTGCATTAGTGCCAGAATAACATTCTAACTGTACACGCTTTCATATGGTTTCACTTTATTTTGGCCATGTTTCTTTGCATTCCTCTGCTCTTCCAATTCCTATAAACCAAACACCCAAGTTGACAGAAATCCTGTGTTTACAAATGCTCTATTTACCATGTGCATTTTCCTATCCTATTCCAGTGTTTTTCCTATCCCTGAGTTTTAAGAATCATGCAAGCCAAATGAGCCCTTATAGAATTACTTCAGTTACAGGTACGTGTCGAAGGGAACTTTGTGTGGTTTGTCCTGCTCCTGCCGCGATGTCGTCCACCACACCTGAGCTGCTCCATCGACAGAAGCATCCACCAAACCAGACATCACGACTCCTAACCGTCTTTCGCTGCCTCAGATCTCCCTCCCTGCCGCCAGCACCCACTGCAATGGCATCACCATCATCGACTCAGCAGATGAACCTGAGGAGTACACGGGTCCACAAGAGAGGTCGCACTCTATTGTTTCTGCTTATGTTATGCATTGCTTAAACTTACCTGCTACTTTGTCGTCCGGTTCAACTCTTGGACTCCCAAGTCAGGTCCAAATTAATGTTAAAACTTGAGTTCTAAATTAGTTGTGGGGCACATATCGAGGCAGCAATGAGTAGTATGTCTGTCTAATATCTGGTTCACCTAGGTTATGCCTATGTTATTCATCTTGGGTGGGAAACAAATAGTAAAGAAATCATCATCTGTCTTTTTATTAATTTAAAGCAATCATCAGCCTGCTATCTTTATTTTTGGATCCATCCACTGGTTGTTACCATCACTCTAAATTTCTGCATGCTCTCCTTACATAATCTCACCATATTTTTTCGTATGCATGTCAGATATTGTACACAGTCATGCTGAACATGTAGAGAAAAAGAGAAGAGTTTTGCGCGGCAATACAATGTCATGCAGACATCACTCCATGGTGGGTTCAATGGAAAACCCTCCCCACCCCTCTCCAGATTGTAATCCAGAGGAAGATATCTATTCTGAGGCGGATTCAGACGTCGCTGACCACTCCTATTTACCCCCCAAGGTGTTTGCTCTACCTTGGCATGATGATGTTAGTCATATCATGCATATGTTGCCTTGCAGCGGCTACTTTTGACATCATATATGTCATCTACTTAGTTTAGACATGTTCTATAATGCCACCTGTTTAGTTTCTATATCATATATGGGAATTATGCAGTCTCATGTCTTTTAGCCAGCCATAATATATGTGAAATGCGCAATGCCATCCTGTTTAACCAGGCATCATATATTTGAATGATATCTTGCTCATCCTTTTCTTCATTACATTTCCATTTGTTGACAATGTTTGTACATTAAACTACTCTTCCTGTAAATCAACCATTTGGGTGGGAGATGGAAAAATCTGGAGTGAAAACAAGGCCTTCAGAGCAGACAGTGCTACCTGTCGAAGCAGATCTCTTGTTGGGTCCTGATAGCTCCTCAGAGATGGATTCATAGATAGATGACCAGTCCTATTCCCCCACTGAGGTGTATGCTCTAACTTGGCACGGTTATACTGCTCATATCATGCATATGGTGTCTTGTGTTGCATAGTTTAGACATCATATACACAATATTCAACACCATGTTCTTAGTTAAGACATCATATCGAATGCCCTCTGTTTAGCATATAAATCATAGATGTGAATTAAATGATGCGATCCTGATTACTTAGATAACATGTAGGTGAATTATGTCATGCGATCTTGTTTAGTTATTCATCATATCTTTGAATTATGTTATGCTATGCTATCCAGTTTAGATAGACATCATATATGTGAAATTATGTCATGCTATCCGTTTTAGTTAAACAATATACATGTCAACTATTTCATGCCCTCTTTTTTCCACACTATCTATTGCATCTGTCTCTCATACAATGTCTGTACATTCAACTATGTTTCCTGTTTATCAACCATTTGAATTGGAGTGGGTGATGCCAGTATCTAGCGGAATAAAAACACGGTCTTCAAATAAAACAGTGCTACCTCTTAGTGGAGATAGCAACCCGGTTGTACATGCACAAGAACCAGCACTACCACACATAACCCAAACTCTCGCAGATTGTACCCCTACTGCGATGGACAGAGAACCAGCTTCACCCAATCTAACCCCAACCCCAGCCGATAGTAACCCAGTTCCTGTTGACACAACACCATCTCCACCAAATAGCTCCCAAACAAGAGCAGTTAGTAAGGCAGCTCCAGTGTCCAAAGGGCCAGTACTATCACGGCGAACCCCAACTCCACCAGTTAGTACGCCTATTCCTGTGGAGGAAGCACAACCAGCTAGTCATAGTTTAGCATCTATCGCATTTGATGTTGTTAAATCATATGTGCGTATCTTCCCATCTTGGAAATATTATACTGAAGATGAAGGAAAATGCCAGTTGCAGGTGTTTGTCCAGGAGTTATGTGTAAGTAATGTTATTCATGGCAATTACTCTGCTTCGTCCCATACATCCTACCTCCATGATGGTTATAATACAGCAAATTTTCCCATTTTTCTCTATAGTGAAGGACCGATTTGGAAACTCAGGATGAGGTAACCTGTGCTAATACCTCTGCTATCTTCAAGAATGCTTGGTGGCAGTATCAGAATTACCTGAAGAAAACATACTTCACTGGCAAAGAAACTCATCAAATTCCCTTATGTTCTCCTGGGACACATTTACTGGACGATGACTGGGAACGCCTTGTTCTATACTGGCCCCGAACCAAGAATGTGGTAAGGTCTATGAGCTCATTTTCTATTTTTAAGTATTATATTCTTGCGTCTTACTGTACTCTACTTATGCGCAATTATGCATAGATTTAGCGTAGTTATGCGCAATACGTTTTGCCAACGCCTAGAGCCTAGGCGCGCTTAAGCGCTCGCTTAGGCGCGCCTTTTTTAACTATGATTGCTTTGCTCTTGTATCACTGTATTTACTGATACAAACTTTTTTAAAAATTGAAGGACCCAATCAAAACTCCAATGGCACAGCAGGTATGTTCACGCATGTTTCTGTAACAGGTTTGCTCTTATCAATAGCTCTTTTGATTTCAATTTCAATTGTGTATACAGTTGACTTTCATATCATGCACATTACTAGCATCACAACAGAGCTAATAGTGTTGTTGTACATGTAGACCCGTGGTACCCATCTGAAATCTTGTTGTGTCATGTAGTTTCCCACGCTTTGTATTCTTTCACTGCTGCTTTGTCTTGAACTGATATGATTTGAACCGTGTCTCTATTTTGATTTGGCAAGACAATGCAGTGACCATAGGACATAGATATATGTTTGTTTGATGCTTTTATTATGTACTAGTACTTGGCAATAGAAGACTTGGTAGTTTAATCCTGTCCACCTTAATAAACTGGTTCACCGAAATGAGTTTCATATACTAGTACATGCTAAACTTGTTATGTGTCTGCTTGTTTCTTCTTTTAGAATGCTGACAGAATATTGGGGAAGAGTGCCTTATTAAGCAATGGTAAAGGAAGTAATGCAGATAAGGTTCAGGATAGTGACACATCCTTGTTGGTCTCCAACAAAGCTGATAAAACAACTAAGGAAGACTATCTTGAAGACAGCGAGACAACCCCAAAGTCATGACTTGGTTTAGTGTTCGAGTTACTGGCCACTACCGCTTGCACAAGCTATTCAAACTCATTGTCTAAATCAGTTTGGTTTCTTGAGTCTCAACTACAAGCTGAAAGACATCGATCAGCTATGCTGCGACAAGAAGTGGAAGGACTGCGGAAGTCCCTAGAGCATTCAGATGCATACTTTCTGGTGCAACAACAAGCGTTGGAGGACTTTAGTGCCAAACAGGACAAAGCTAATCAGCTTGCTAAGCTTATTGCCAGCATGGTGGATACCCAGGATAACGTTTCTTGAGCTCTTCTGAAGTTGTTTCAGTTATGCTCTTGTTTTGCTGCCGCGTTTATTTGCACTGGTGGCCAATTTTGACGGCCAGTGTATGTAATATGCTGCTTTGTTCCCTATATTTGCACTGGTGGCGAACTTTGATGCCCTGTGCATGTAATATGTGTAATAGCGGTAATAGGCTAGCCTTAATTGCTTGCTTATTTATTTCCTTATTGTCTTGTTTAGTTGTTTGCTTGTACTCACTGCAGTTCTTTTTCTGTGTTTTTCTAGTGGGCACAATAGCCTATTTTTGCTAACTAGGCCAAAATAATGATGGCAACACACAGAATGTTGTAACCATGGGCCTCCTGCAGGTCGTATGATCCATGGGCCTTCGTCTGGCCGTAGGATCCATCGGCCTTTCTATACAGGCCTTAGGGTCCATGGGCCTTCTACGGGCCATAGGGTCCATGGGCCTTCTACGGGCCATACGACCCATGGGCCTTCTATGGGTCGTAGATCCATTGGCCTCATACGGGCCATAGATCCATGGGCCTTCTACGGGGCGTATCATCATTTCGCCAATCATGGGCCATACAATTCGTGGACCATAACGGGCCGTTAATAGACTGTATTTGATAACTCTATGAAAACAGCCCAACGGGTTTTTTTACATGAAAATGGCCCAATGTATTAACGGTCCGCAAATGGGCCGGCTGTAACGACGGGCTGGATTTGGCCCACATGCAGAAAATGATAGTAACGGGCCGTATGTAACCGAATGCTGCAAATGAGCCCAAGAATTAATGGGCCCTGAGATGGCCGAAAGATAACTTGGGCTGGAAACGGCCCAATAGAATAACAGACCGTTAATGGGTATAAAGTGATACACTGTTCATTACGGGCCAGTTTCACCACGGGCCGTTAATGGGCCAAGAGTTACAAAGGGCCTCATATGGGCCGAAAGAAGTCATGGGCCACACATGGGCCGGAAGTTAAAATGGGCTGGAATCATATTGGACGGCCCAGATGACGCTACTGGGCCTAAATCGGATAGGGCGTAACGGGCCCTGGGTTAGCTTGCTGTAAATGGGCTATATGCGAACAAGCCGTTAACAGGCTTTCCGTGGGCCGGCCCGCCACCTTTTGACCAAGTCAAATGGGTCGGCCTTTTCATAGGAATGGGCCTCTGTTGGGCCGTGCCACGTGTCGCCGTATCATAGGAGCCTTCGGTCCAATGAGCGGATGACATCTGTCCCAACGGTGAGCCGACACGTGTTTCCTCCAGCCAATGATGATTTTACACGTGGAAAATCCCCATTGGCCGGGGCTGTTAACGGGTTATCGGATCCAAAACCCGACCCGATAGCTTAACGGTGTTCCGTTACGGTGGATGCCACATGTCGGTCACCGAAAGCACTTCTGTGATGCGTGATTTATCGTCATGGAAGTGGACACTTCCGTGATGATAATTTTGGTAATGTCATGGAACACTTCTACGACAGCACAGGTATGACTATTTTGATTCTGTCATAAAATCGTCATGGATGTACATGCCTGACAAAAAAACGCGACCTACTGTGACAAACACGTATCATCACAGAAGTGTATTTTTTTGTAGTGCAACCTAAGAAGGAGAACCTAAAGCCCACACCCCGGCGCCAATATACCACGGTCCGGGACAATATCCAGGAAACACGAGGCAGCATCCACAAACCTCGACACAGGCGTCATAAGCGTCAAGTCAAGGAAGTTGGTACCGAATTCAGCAACCCCCAGTCCGGTCAGCGGAAAAAGAACAGCTCAAGCCCATCCGGCCCGAGCAGCATACTCGATCAACCATGTGAAATTCATAGCACCCCTAGAAGGACGGCCAAGCATACCAAAAGAGAATGCCAGATCCTAAAAACAAAACGGCCAGCCGTGCGCCGGAAACAATGAAGGGAGGGTTCCAACAACAAAAGACCAATCAAACATGGCGAATTCAGAAGAAGACCCTCCACAGTACAAAAATACGGCCGGTATTCACCGATCACATCGGCCGTCCGGACAACATCAACCATTGCAACTTAATTGCACTCACTATCGACCCAATAGTCCAGGGGCTCCATCTGACACGAGCCCCCGCGGGCATAAAACTATCAATAACATCTTCTAAAATGATGCTAGGTGCAAAGACCAAGTTTTATTGGCCCACCACTCTAACGGTTGTCTTCGGATCACCAAACAAATACCACGCCGAAGAATAAGTCTTCATCACTATCCCCTTATATAGTGATTACCACATACTACCGGGACAAGCCGCGTTGCCTAGATTCAACAAGGTACAACATTAGGCCAGTCCCGTGTGACATAGTCACAATTATGGGTAGGGCCGAACCCCACCCTTAGAGTGGAAATCATAAAGCTGCTGGAATAGCGAGGCGTGCCTGTTTATCAAATTTTGATTCGGCAGCCAACTACCCGGACACCAACTGAGGAGTCCGCGCTATTTTACGGCATGATAACCTGGTTCAGCCAGGCTCCGATCAGGCACCCGCGGTTCAACCACAAGAGGACATGCAGCCGCTTTCAAGCATTTGTCTTTACAGATTAACTTTGGTGCAAAACAGGACTGGCGACGTGGAATCAGCTTGGACACACAAGGGCAGGAACACATAAGTAAATCCCCCCCCCCAAAGGAGGCAGTCCGGATTCACTTTAGATCCAAACACAACCTCCTCCAGTCCGGCCACGACAGGTTCCGCCAAAAACAACTCTTTTCATAATCATAAACCGTACTCATATGCATAGACATGTCATCCTACTACAGTGCATAGATTTAAATAACACTTATCGGCTGTCATTCTTCATTAAACGACACTTTTTGCCATAAACGGCACCCGTACATCGTATTATGTCCCACTATGCCAGGGGCTTCATAATACTCATAATAACAGCATCAAAAGTCCAGCCACCTTTCCGGTCGCTCGGCACCCCGAACTTATAGCATTATATGCATCAGCTCCGAATCATGTCTTGGGTCATTAGTTGGGTTTGCCCGGCTCCCATGTTTTGGTACCTTACGTTCCGCTGTATCGTCTAAGGTAGCGCTGGGAGAGCTACTGTGATTGTGTCCCGGTTTTTCCGGACGAGCACCTCAGTAGAGAAAGTCGGAAACTGACTGTCATGATACGGCGAGAGCTGGTCAGCTGTTCGAGAGGTTATAAAATCTCTAAAGATTTATTCCGCACAATGCCATTATAAATGCAAAGTGCGACGGATTAGTCTCCCGATCAGGCGCCGATAGAGCCCATAGTACAGCCTTCCGAATACCAGGGGTTGCACCCACCATACTCGAATTCCTATGGCTAAGTAAGAGTGATAAAGCCCTATAGTCTGATTGCCTGGTTCGTGGTGAGAAACACCTCCTTAAAAGGACCCAACAATGGGATAAAGAGTGTTCAGGTATGTCCCGAACACCCCCGTACTTTTCACGTGGGGGCAGAAGCCGACGACTGGCCAACTCTCAGGTTTTATATACACTAAACGGCCGCACAGGAAGAACAAACGTTCACACAAACAGGCAATAAATAATAAAAGTGCCATTACCCCACATTACAAAGAATGGCACGAATGCCTTCAGGGAAATATAATGTCTTTCGTACACTGATCCGTCACAAGGCAGGCTCCTTTCAGGACACCTTCATAGTATAACTCGGGCTTGCGATGCTCCTTACCCTCCGGTGGTCCCTCAGTCATCAGCTTCTCAGCATCAAGCTTCCCCCAGTGCACCTTCGCACGGGCAAACGCCATGCGTGCACCCTCTATGCAAACCGATCGCTTAATGACATCGAGCCGAGGGCAAGCACCAACAATCCGCTTCACGAGTCCGAAGTAACTGCTTGGAATTGGCTCCGTGGGCCACAGCCGGACAACCAAGTCCTTCATGGCTAGTTCGGCCGCCTAGTGCAGTTCGACCAGCTGCTTCAGCTGATCGATAAAGGGCACCGGATAATTCGGCGCCAAATACTGCAAAAAGAAATCCTTCTCCATAGACTTCTTCTCCTCAGTATGGTAGAATTGGGCAGCATCTAATATGCTGCATGGCAGGTCCACAAACACACCTGGAGAAACAAGAATTCAGCTTGTCGCTTAGGGCCCCCATTACTATGAAAAAAGTGGCCTTGAGTACAAAAGGCCTTACTAGCCGCAACCTTTCGTGCCTCCTGAACATCCTTCAGAGCACCTCGGGCTTCTTCCCGAGCATCCTCTGCGGCTTGGAGAGCTTGGGCGAGTTCGGATTCTTTCCCTACTAAAATCTGCTCCAAGGCCTCACTTTTCTTGACAGCCTCCTGAAGCTCTCGCTTAGCTTCAATGACCCTAGCCTCGTGTTTCTCACGAAGAGCATGCTCGGTGGCGGCCTTCTTGTTGGCTTTGGACACTGCCTTCTTTAGTGCCTCATATTTGGCACTCGCCCCTAGAGCATATAATACAAATATTTTTCATCAGGCACAACTACTCATTCGTGCCGAATTTAGGACAAGGTTTCGACATACCTTGCTTGTCCTCCAATTGCTTCTTCACACGGCCAAGTTCCTCTTCGGCCCGTTCCAGACTCTGCTTTAGTCCGGAAACCTCCGCATTATGAGTGGCGGTCGTCCCTGCAGACGCCTGTTTTCAAACAAAGGGATACACGTCATTAACTGAGTCTCCTGCAACGCGGATGATTTGATCCCCTGTCCGGCTTTCTCTCTCTTTCGCCGGACAGTGCATCAGGGGCTAATACTCACATTGTTACAATCTCCAAAGGGTTTCTAAAAACATACCTCAAAGCCCTTTATAAGGCCAAGGCAGGACTCATTCAGTCCGCGCTCCACGGACTAAATCTTTTCAATCACCGCACCCATGAGGGTCCGATGTTCATCGACGATAGACGCGCTCCTTAGCGCTGTCGATAGGCCACCCGACAGCTCTGCTTGGACAGAGGTTGCTGGCGGAGTAGGCAAGCCTCCCCCCTCAAAGGTGGGTGCTCGCTCAATCCCGGAGCTTTAAAGCTCTCCAGGACCGCGTCTGGCTGCGTTCCGAACTTAAGATCGCTCCCGCCGTCGACACGCCGGGGAGCCGCTGCTCCTGTGTGTCCGGCCCCAGGGATATGCCCCCCTGGACCAGGTCCCGCTGAGACGACACCTCAGTGTCGCGCCTAGGCTTCGGGGAAGGGGACTCTGGAGTCGTCTCGCTCACCAGGGCATCAGAGCTCAGTGAATCCTCCGATGAGGACTGTCCGGCATGGGACCTCGCCGGGCTGCACAAAATATGGCGACGGTTAAAACTACTACATCCTAACAACCCCGGGCGCGTGTTCGGATTTCGTATACTTACGACTTTTCCAGGGGCTGGACCCTGGGATCCCACTCTGGGCTGCTATCAGCAGCCATGGTAGATGCCTCTGGGAGGGAACCTTTCCCCCGCTTTGGCGATTCGGCCTCCAAGGATGAGGAAGCCGTCCTTTTCTTCCCACCCCCTTCGGGGGACTCATCTTCCTCCTCCTCCTCTTCGTCTTTGGAAGAGGGATGGTCGTTGGAGTCTTCGGATTTTGCGTCCGAAGCATCGCGACGACGGAGGCCACTCCGGGTCTTCTTGACCTTCTTGGAAGCCTCTTTCTTCGGCGCCTCGTAAGGCGCTGGGACCAGCATCTTTGTCAGAAGAGGTCCGGCCGATTCCTCCGGCAGCGGGGCAGGACAGTGTATCCGCTCCACCTTTTTTATCCATCCCTGGGGTTATGGTAAAGAATGATAAAAGCGTCTCCCTCAGGATATGCCAACGGAAGCGTGGATGGACAAAGCACAACAATGACTTACCGGACTTGCAGAGTGGGATAGTTGATACCCACGATCCTCGGCGGAGCCCGGCCATGATTTGCCAGACTTGAAGAGCACCTTCCAGATATCCTTGTGGGAGGAACCGTAGAGCTCCTATAGGGTCTGGTGCTCGGTTGGGTCGCATTCCCACAAATTGCAGGCTCGACGCTGGCAAGGGAGAACCAGGCGAACTAACATCACCTGGACTACGTTGACGAGTTTGACATCCTTGTCGACCACGCTCTGGACGCACGTTTGGAGCAGTGACAGCTCATCGGACGAGGACCAGTTCAGGTCCTTCTCGGGCCAGGACGTGAGCCGCAGTGGGGCTCTGGATCTGAACTCAGGAGTAGCAACCCACTTTTTGCCGCGCGGTTCGGTGATATAGAACCACTGCTGCTGCCACTCCTTGTCGGAGTCATTGAAGGCACCCGTCGTCCATACAACCTTGGGCATATTGCTCACCATCGCGCCGCCGCACTCGGCGTGCTCGCCACTCACCACCTTGGGCTTCACATTGAAAATCTTCAGCCATAGGACGAAGTGAGGCGAAATTCGGAGAAAAGCCTCACACACGACGATGAACGTCGAGATATTAACGAAAGAATTGGGGGATAGATCATGAAAATCAATCCCATAATAATACATGATACCGCAAACGAATGGGTGAAGGGGAAACTCGAGCCCGCAGACAAAATGAGGAAGAAACACGACCCTCTCGTGGGGCTCCGGAGTAGGGATGATCTGTCCCGCCGGCGAAAGACGGTGGTCGATATTCTTGGCCAGGTACCCGGCCTCTCGAAGCCTTTTGATATCCTTCTCCTGGATGGTAGAGGCCATCCATTTTCCTCCCGCTCCAGATCCGGACATCTTCGGAGAACCTCTCTTCGGTGGAGAAGAAGAGTGCTTGGGCGATAGGGCTCGAACAGAGGGGAATGGACTAGCGGAAGGAAAAGGCGTGGGTAAAAAGGAAGACACCTTACCTTTTTATAGAGGCGGTAAAAGCTTTTGCACCTCCCCACTTGTCTGGTGGAACCCGCTCGTTCCCCACTCGCCGCAATTAGCAGTGCGGTTGGGCTACCCACACCTATATTGATGAGAATCCCGTGATAAGGGGACACTATCTCTGCTTCGGCAAGACGTGTAGAGGAAACCGCCTCGCAATATGCACTGTGGCTGGTTATGGGAAAATGGTCCGAATAATGACCCGACCGTAGTGTCACGTTGTCTAAAGCTGTCAGCAGATTACATTTGTGAAATATCATTCTCTCTACGGTGGTATGTGAAGATCATCTTAAAGATCCGGACACGGTTTAAGTGTTCGATAATTACTTTGGAGTATTTGCAGATGGAACCCGCCTTGCAATGCCGAAGAAGAACTGCGCGTCGGACTCATCGTCATTAAAGCCTAGGTCAGGGGCTACTGAGGGAGTCCTGGATTAGGGGGTATCCGGACAGCCGGACTATATACTTTGTCCAGACTATTGGAGCATGAAGATACAAGACTCAAGACTGCATCCCGTGTCTGGATGGGACTCTCCTTTGCGTGGAAGACAAGCTTGCCGATCCGGATATTATATTTCCTTCTATGTAACCGACTCCATGTAAACCCTAGCCCCCTCCGGTGTCTATATAAACCGGGGGGTTTAGTCCTTAGAGGGACGATCACAATCATAATCATCATAGGCTAGCTTCTAGGGTTTAGCCTATACGATCTCGTGGTAGATCAACTCTTGTAATACCCATATCATCAATATCAATCAAGCAGGAAGTAGGGTTTTACCTCCGTCGAGAGGGCCCGAACCTGGGTAAAACATCGTGTCCCTTGCCTCATGTTATCATCAGCCTTAGATGCACAGATCGGGACCCCCTACCCGAGATCCACCGGTTTAGACACCGACACCCACCCCGCCGCCACCACCCCGTCCCGCTCCGCAACCCGCAGTAGCAGCCGCCACCACTGCCGCCGCTTGCCACGCCTGCCGTCGCCGTCATTGCTTGTCGCCGCTGCCGCCCGCTCGTGCACCGCACTCCGCCACCGCCGCCGCCACCCTGCCCCGCCGGATCCGACGAGGTAGCCACCGCCGCCGCCGCCGTTTTTTAGAAACCCTAGGTTTTATTTTTTTTTCTAGACCAGTTTATTTTTTTTTGCTTTTTTAACTTAGCGAACGCCCGGTTGTTCGTTCGTTTTAACGAATGGTTTGCACCGTTTAGCCGCAAACAGCAAACGTCTGTTCGTTAGCCTATTCGTCAGTTTTTCTTTTTCCAGGGTTTTCCGCGTTTATTTTTCGATCACCATTTCTGCCCTGATTTTTGTTTTAGTTTGTCATTCGCCCATTTTTCAGAATCAGGCGATTCAAGCACCTAGACTTTCGTCTCGAAACCCTCTTTCCGTTTAACCTACTTAAACAAGTTTTTGCTACTGTAAAAATTTGACTTAGGTCTAGATTAGTAAACGAAGCTTGTTTCTTTCGCCATTTGAGTTTCGTTGCTTAGTTTGATTTGATTCTTTTTGCAAACTGGAGGTCTTAAGTTGAACTTTCTGGTTAGAGCTCTTATTTGAGTTTGACCTGTGCTTCTAGTTGAGTGCTTATTGTATGCTTGTTTATTTGTGATAGAGTACCCGGAGTGCGAAGCATGCTATTACGAGTCTCTAGGTTTCACGGATCATCAACAAGGCAAGTAACACTTTGTCATATCCCTCTCATACCCAGTTTTTATGCATTAGGTTCAACCCTCAAACATTGCATGTTTAGGAGTTGATAGCATGTGGGTATTGGGAAGTAGTTGATGAGGTAGAACCTATTTCCCTGTTTCTTACCAAACCCATGGGAGTTACTTCTATGTTTGCTTATATTGCTATGCTATGCTTTTAGACGTGGATTGGGTGAGTGTATCCATGACAGATGTGAATATTGTTAATTAATGGTTAACTTAAGGTGGCTACTTTAATACACATCTGGGTGGATTGAGGCACCTGGGGAACCCAGTGTTGCCTGTATTTTTTGAAATCCTGGGGTATCGTGTGATTCTCCTATGGACTGCCACCCAGGCTCAAAGGGGTCATAAGATTATTCATGCTAGAAACTTCCATGTGCAGCCACAAGCTACTATGGGCTCTAGCATAGTTGACTAAGTCGTGTGAACTTTTACAATGGTAGACTAGCAGATGTAGGGGAAAGTAGGTGTAATTGTCTACCCATCGTAAGGTGCTAACGCTTCTGAAAAGGCTGTGTCTCGGTCATCCGTTTCTCAAACATTATGTAGTGCGAGAAATTCAACGGAGGAGATCGAGTCTTGTGGGGGAAAGTGTGCAAACCTCTACAGAGTGTATAAACTAATCATGGTTAGCAGTGTCCCTGGTTATGGACGTTTTGAGTATCTAGTTCTTGGATTATCATGTGTATCTCAACATGTTACTTAATTTAATTTTGTTCCGGTTTAATGATGATGCTTAATTGGGATTGAGTTGGGTGAACCTTCTCAATGTTTAACAACCACCATGATAGTTAAATAAAATTTATTCCTTTGTTGTAGGAAAAAATTGGCTTTATGCAAAACTGTAACCATAGAGCTTTTCTACCAGCCATATATGCATGTAGTGATAGCATTATTCTGTTCATTACTCTCTATGTGTTACATTGCCAGCATATACCATATGCTGACCCGTTTTCGGGCTGCAACGTTCATGTTGCAGACTTTTCAGACGACGAGTAAGGTGCCTTAGGTCGTGATCTTTCACTTAGTGATGTCGTTGGAGTTGATGGACTCGCTTTATCTTCCAAGCCTTCCGCTGTTATCGTTATTAGATGGCCTTAAGCCATATTTATTGTAATAAGTTCTATTTTGAGATATTTCATTGTAATAAGTGTGTGATTGCTACTCTGTTATAAATCCTTCAAGTACTGTGCGTGTCAGCATTACCAATCCAGGGATGATACTGATGCACAGAGATCAGACTGTTTGAGGTTTGGTCGCTACAATGGGCTTCTTGTCCAATAGAACTATCTCATAGAAGTCCTGCTGCTCCTTAGTGTGAAACCAGTAATCGACAACAGTCCTTCTTCTTGTAGCATAGGGACTTGTCTATCTCCACAGTCTGAGACCTGCATCTTTTCTCAATTTCATGTTCTCTGCAACTCGATCAGTATCATCATGATCTAGAATTTTTTGGCTTGAGCTTCGGGAGCACTTGGACTTCATCATCCTCTTGAACTTCAGGCACTAGGCCTTGTTCTTCTCAGCAGCTAGGATATTTCTTGTGGATCTCTTGGGTGTTGATGGCTTAGAAGCTTGTGCAGCAGCAACAACAGCCTTGGGGTAGTCTTGGGCTTGGATGGAGCAGCCGCTGACTTGATAGCATCCCCCATCAGCTTCTGAGTCTTGGCAGGAGGTGCAATGGGCTCTTCCTCCTCCTCTTCATCTGATTGTCTGACCATAGATGGCTTTCCAATCACTCTTGCCATGGTCTTCTTAACCCGTTTTTTTCTCTTCTTGCCCCCAGCAGCCTCTTCTTCTCTTGGTTCAAGGGTGAACTCCATTGTTTCCTGAGTTGAGGCTCTGGCTTTGGACATGGGAATTCTCTTGGCAGGTGCCTTCTTATTCATGCTAGGCTTAGTGGATGCCGCACTGCCAAATTCCTTCTTGACTACCTTCTTCTTTGAGGTTACTTCCTCAATCTCAAAGTCCTCATCTTCTGAGTCAGAAGTTCTTTTCTTCCTTTGCCTGGCAGTAGCCTTAGGAAGATTGCTTGGGGTGCTTCTGCTCCCCTCCTCATAACTGCTATTTGAGGGACTAGTGCCCTCACTCAGATTTGCCTGCTCCTCAGATCTGTTCTGGCTATCACTGTTGTCTAGCATTGCTGACACTGAAATTTGACCCTGTGAATAGATAGGTTGAGATAGAGTGGATGAGCATCACAAAGTATAGATATTTTGCAAAACAAATGAGTCAAAAACTTAGTTTTAGTTCTCTATATAAAGCATTTCAGAGCTACCTATATGACACACTCGGTGACACTGAAGCAACTTTAGAGTCTAAACATGTGAAATCGGTCAGACCGAGACACAATTTGGTGACTCCGAGATTGCTAGGGTTTCACTGAGAAAGTAAACTCGGTCACACCGATTTGTACACTTCGGTCAGACCGAGTAGTACATGTGTAATGGCCTGGGCCAAATCGGTGAGACCGAATTCTCCAAATCGGTCGGTCCGAGTGAGTTCAGCGGAAACCTAACCCTAAGTTTTTGGATCAAAACTAATCTAGACGATGTTCTGGTTGGATAGAAGGATCTCAATCGTGGCAAGAATCATGGCATTGTCCTTAGTGCAAGAATCAGAGTTAAAGATTGCACAAGGGGGTCGAGTTCATACCCTAACTTGGCGATGAACTCGCTAAGGCGACAACGGCGGCAAACATTTCCCGTTAACAGCGGCGGAGACCAGCGTCAGGAGGTTCCTGGCAACAACGGAGACGATCCGGAGACCATGATTCGGCAGAGCTGGATAGGCGCAGGCGAAGCGTTTGGAGAAATTTCTAATTTTTTGCCTGTGGGTATATACATCCAGACTCTGTCGGTGTGACCGAGTGGAACGACTCGGTGGCACCGACATGCAGAATCGCAAGCAGTTGCTGCAACTCGGTGTGACCGAAATGTTCAAATCGGTTGCACCGAGATTGAAACCTAGATCAACTTAATGAACTCGGTGTGACCGACTGAGATGAATCGGTCAGACCGAATGCACTAAGAGGTTTTGTAAGTTTAAGACTATGGCGAATCGATGGCTCTGAGTGCTGCTCACTCAGAGGTTTCGAATATGACTTGATCAAGATTTATGATGTAGCATGAATAGAGTTTGAGACAAGAAAAGCATAGATAGCTAGAGGGAGTACTTAGGCATTCTTCTCCATCCATTTGGCAAAAAGAAAAGCCAAACAATCAAAGCAACAAATGGATGTCCTGGAATGGAGAAAACTATGCAACCAACATGCTCACACAATAAGATAGCAAATGAAACATGTGGCAAAGCATGCACAAACACTCTAGCATCTATCAAGCAATTGGCGATTACTAGGTCTATCTATATATATGAGAATATTGACTTAGGAGTCAAATGAGAACATTTGATCATATGTCATACTCATCATTTAAGAACAAGTGGGGTTACCACTTTTACATAAAGCATTGTTGTGTTCACACCATTAGAGTTGCTTTAGATCTGTTCTTAGAGTAAAGCTCCCCCTAGATGTGATATCCCCTTTTAGAGGGATGAACTACCCTTGGGTTTTGTCGATGATGACTTCATGTAGATGTTGAGGATGTGGATGTTCAATATTCATGTAGATCATTTGGAGCAATCCATTGGAGTGAGTTTCACTTTCAATACCTACATGGGTTAGTCCCACAAGGAAAAAACAAGGATATCCATAGACATAGAGTGAAGTTCACATATGATGATGTCCATGAAAGCATTTGGTTACCTTGTCCCTTGACTTACTAGCAAGAGGGTTTGTGACTCCTTGAACTAGTGCAAGATGTGGAAGTTGATTGCACTTGTCCTTGCCATTATGACTGTGAGTGAAGTATGTTGGCGGAGTCACCCTCAAGAACTCTCTAGTTCTTCTTCTTTGGGATCCACATCCACTTGATGAGAATCATTGGGGTTGTAGTCATCCTTGATGAAGTAGAACTAGGAGTAGTCTTGGGAACCCACTTGACCAAGGCCTTTGGAGCTTCTTCAAATGCATCAATCCCCTATTGAAGCTTGTACTTGCCTTTTAGCTTGTGTTCTTGTGGTGGAAGATCATCTTGAGCTTGTGTTCCCTTGAAGGAAGTGGGATCATACTTCTCTTGTTGAGGAACAAACTTCGTCTTGGGGTATTGATCTTCTTCCCACTCAACTCCATTGGCATTGAACTTTTGTTCAAAACCAACACCATGATTCTTCCGGTGCCTTCCTTGCTTGCATACGATTTCCTCGAATTGCTTACTTCCGGCAAGGCTCTTGTAAACACCTTTCTCTATAATTCTCTTCAATAAGCTATTTTCTTGCTCAGGTGTAACTTGGCTAAGAGAATCATTAGTGGAATCAAGAGAACTACTAGAAGCAACAATATTAGATTTAGCATGATTGTTGTTACTACTACAAGAAGAATCTTTCATACTCTTGTTGCTAGATTTTACTTGTGTCTTGTAAGTAGACAAGAGTAAACGCTTGGCAATGTAAGAAGAACTTTTCTTCTGAAGATCATTATTGATTGCTTTTAGGAACACATGCTCTTGCTCTAAGTTGAGCTTGTCGAAGCGTAGCTTCCCATGAGTTTTTAGAAGTTCTCGATGATCCTCTAAAGTAGTTTCATGAGCTTACTTAAGAGTGTTTAGTTCTTTAGTTAGACGCTCAATCTCCTTCTTATCATTGTCATTCTTTTCATCTTGATTAGAATGATAAATAGCAATTTCATCATAATTCTCATCACTAACATTGTCAACAAGCAAATCATCATCCTAGCAAATCATCTTCATCACTATTGAAATCAATATACTTGGGGTGTGATACCTTAGGGCCTTTAGCCATGAAGCATCTTACAATTCCTTCATTTGGTGAGTCAAATATGTCGTAGGAGTTGGTTAACACAAGTGCAAGACCGGCAACACCTTCATCTTGAGTATATTCGGAGTCGGAGTGATAACTTCTCTCGGAGTGGTTGTTGGAGTCGAAACGGAATACCCATTCACCAACATGAGCTTGATGTCTTTGTTTTGTGTAGCTCCTTGATGACTTGTCCTTCCTTTCCGAATCCTTGCTTCTGCAAGAGGGTCTTCGTTCATAACGATCATCTCTACTTCTTCTCTCTCTTGGAGGTGATTCATCTCTTCTACTTCTCCTTTTAGGTGAGTCTTCTTTTCCTTTGTAGGGAGCCGTACACTCATTGGAGTAGTGTCCGGGTCTTCCACAATTGTAGCAATTTCAATCATGACTAGAAGATCTTTTGTCATTGTAGTACCTTGACTTGGAGCTTCTCTCTTTACTTCTACTCTTGTAGAATTTTGGTGAAGTTCTTTACCATTGAGCTCAATTCTTCATTGAAGACTTGTTTTTCACTTGATGTGGCAGGTGCATCACATGAAGCTTCATAAGCACCACTAGACTTGTTGTGAATCTCTTCCTTATCCTTGAGTGACATCTCATGAGCAACAATTCTTCCAATGACTTCTGTTGGCTTGAGATCTTTGTAATTGGGCATCATTTGGATCAATGTGCACACGGTATCATATTTTCCATCCAAGGCTCTCATGATCTTTTTGATGATGAATTTGTCGGTCATCTCTTCACTTCCTAAGCCGGCAATCTCATTTGTGATGAGAGCAAGCCTAGAGTACATTTCAGTGACACCTTCACCATCCTTCATTTTGAACTTGTCAAGTTGACTTTGAAGCACATACAACTTGGATTCATTGACGGAGTCGGTACCTTCATGCATATCAATCAAAGTATCCCAAATTTCCTTTGCATTCTCAAGACGGTTGATTTTCTTGAATTCTTCGGGGCCCAATCCATTGAAGAGGATATCGCAAGCTTGAGCGTTGTATTGCAGCATCTTCAATTCTTCCGCAGTTGCTTCACGATTTGGTTCTCTCCCATCGAAGAATTCACCTTGCAAACCAATGCACATAATAGCCCAAATGGCGGGGTTATGTCCAAGAATATGCATTTTCATCTTATGCTTCCAACTAGAAAAATTAGTACCATCAAAGTAAGGACCTTTACGGTGCTAATTTCCCTCACTAGACGCCATACTCTCCTAGGTTGTGAAACCAAGGCTATGATCACCAAAACTATGGAAACCAAGGCAAATGGAGACCAAAGATATGATACCACTTGTAGGATCGAAAGTATGTCTAGAGGGGGGTGATTAGACAACTTGACCAAATAAAAATCTATCCTTTTCCCAATTTTAAGTCTTGGCAGATTTTAGCAACTTAACACAAGTCAAGCAATCAACCTACACATGCAATTCTAAGAGTGTAGCAGCGGAATGTAAAAAATTGCATATGAAGGTAAAAGGAATGGTTTGGAGATGGCAAACGCAATGTAGACATGGAGATTTTTGGCGTGGTTCCAACAGGTGGTGCTATCATACATCCACGTTGATGGATACTTCAACCCATGAAGGGTAACGGCTATGCGAGTCCATGGAGGGCTCCACCCATGAAGGGTCCTGGCCATCACCCACGAAGGACTTGCCTCACTAGGGTAGATCTTCATGAAGTAGGCGATCTCCTTGCCATTACAAACTCCTTGGTTCAACTCCGCAATCTTGATGGAGGCTC
The DNA here is from genome assembly GCF_002162155.2 of Triticum dicoccoides. Lineage (NCBI taxonomy): Eukaryota > Viridiplantae > Streptophyta > Magnoliopsida > Poales > Poaceae > Triticum > Triticum dicoccoides. Next base: position 421,592,059 of record NC_041387.1, on the reverse strand, counting down.
CCAAGTGACACCTAACCAATCTAGGAGACACCACTCTCCAAAAGGTAATAGATGGTGTGCTGATGATGAACTCCTTGCTCTTGTGCTTCAAATGATAGTCTCCCCAACACTCAACTCTCTCTCACTGATTTGGATATGGTGGAAAGATGATTTGAGTGGAAAGCAACTTGGGGAAGGCTAGAGATCAAGATTCTTGTGGTTGGATTGGAATGTCTAGGTATCAACACATGAGTAGGTGGTTCTCTCTTAGAAAATAGGTAGTGGAAGTGTAGGCGCGTTCTGATGGCTCTCTCTCTAATGGAGAAGGGGGTGGAGGGGTATATATAGCCTCCACACAAAATCTAACTATTACACACAATTTACCAAACTCGGTCAGACCAAATAGAGAAACTCGGTGGGACCGATCTAGCTCAAAATGTGAACGTTAGGGTTTTTGGTGGGACCGACAAGATCAACTCGGTGGGACCGATGCGCTAAGGTTAGGGCAAAACCTTATCTCGGTGAGACCTATCGTATGAACTTGGTGTGTCGGTGCAACAGACCCAGGGCCTGTTGACCTGACTGTGCACAGGCACATGATCAAGATTGAAGCACCAGAACCAAGGACCAAGAGACTCAAAGAACCAGAAAACAGATCAAGAGGAACCAAGACTAAGGTAGAAGAGCCAAATATTACCAAGGAAGAAGCCTCCCTTGCGGGGCAGGCGAGCCCAAAAAGGGGCGAGGCCACCCCCAGAAGAAGAGGACCAAGGTGTCCCGGCAGGGCCTGTCAGGACTCGCGGAGACCAGATCACCCCACCGACTACTCCACCACGGCCCGCGTCATGGATCAGTGCGGTGTCAAGAGACATGATGGTTAAGTGGCAGCCATTCGCCACATGGCGGCCACTTCCTATCAAGTGAACCCACAAATGACACCTATCCAGAGACGTGTCAAGCAATCAGGCGTGGAGCTGGCAGATGATCCCGGCAAGCCTTGACGGGCGACCAACAATGTGACACTAAGCGGCGCATTAAATGCATGTTGTCAGCCTACAGAGTTAGGTATGATAGCATTGTTTGCTATCATATCAGTATCTAATGACTGATTTGCCACTGCGGTAACCCCTTGATCTATAAAAGAAGGCCCATGGCAACGATTCGAGAGGTTGGAAGCTTAGACCACTCACACCCCCGAACGCGCGTAGTCGTCGCTGCCCTGAAGCAACCCTGCCGGGCAAGTGTACTGCGCACCACCACCACCTTTTCCCAACCAATCCAGCAAAGCAGGAGTAGGGTTTTACACCTCACAGCGGCCCGAACCTGGGTAAAACTGCTCGTGTGATCCCTGTCATGCTTCCTTGCGTTGGTCTGCTCTTTGTGCAATGCGACTCCCCCCTGCCGAACCAGCAAGGGGCCGTCCTGGTCCCATAGGTGGTCGTGGTTTCCTGCGACATCTTCGGTGCACCAGGTAGGGGGATTTCTTGCGTGAACCTGAAGACGCAAGAAGCGCGTCATCTTCATTGCCATCTACATCGTCAACGGCGCCATCGACCAAGGTGCCCAAGAAGAAATCAGCTCCTTCACCTCATCCGTCCACCTCGAAGGCTCCGCTACCCGCGGCCTCCAAAGCTGCGGGGGGTGCGGAGATGCATGAGGGAGCGAACGTTGCGGGGTGTGTGGCCGGGTCAGGTGGCACCGCCACCATCCCCCTCGCAGCCGACGCGGGAGCAGAAGATGCCGGAGGAGAGCGACATCAGCAACACCTCTATGGCCCCGCTCCGGCCAATGACGGGCGCAGTGTAGGATCGAAAGTATGTCTAGAGGGGGGGTGATTAGACTACTTGACCAAATAAAAGCTTAACCTTTTCCCAATTTTAGTTCTTGGCAGATTTTATCAACTTAGCGCAAGTCAAGCAATCACAATACAATTCAAGCAAGCATGCAAAGAGTATATGAGCAGCGGAAAGTAAAGCATGCAACTTGCAAGAAAGTAAATGTGGGGAGTTTGGAGGGAGCAAACGCAATGTTGACACAGAGATTTTTGGCGTGGTTCTGATAGCTGGTGCTATCGTACATCCACGTTGATGGAGACTTCAACCCATGGAGCGTAACAGTGGCGCGAGTCCCCGGAGGGCTCCACCCGCGAAGGGTCCACGAAGAAGCAACCTTGTCTATCCCATCATGACCATCGCCCACAAAGGACTTGCCTCACTAGAGTAGATTTTCACGAAGTAGGCGATCTCCTTGCCCTTACAAATTCCCTGGTTCAACTCCACAATCTTGACAGAGGCTCCCAAGTGACACCTAACCAATATAGGAGACACCACTCTCCAAAAGGTAATAGATGGTGTGTTGTTGATGAACTCCTTGCTCTTGTGCTTCAAATGATAGTCTCCCCAACACTCAACTCTCTCTCATAGATTTGGCTATGGTGGAAAAATGATTTGAGTGGAAAGCAGCTTGGGGAAGGCTAGAGATTAAGATTCATCTGGTAGGATTGGAATATCTTGGCCTCAACACATGAATCGGTGGTTCTCTCTCAGAAAATGAGTAGTGGAAGTGTAGGTTTGTTCTGATGGCTCTCTCCCCGAATGAAGAGTGGGTGGAGGGGTATAAATAGCCTCCACACAAAATCATACCGTTGCACACAGATTCCCAAACTTGGTGGCACCAAATCAGCAAACTCGGTCAGGCTGATCTAGGTAAAAATGTGAACGTTAGGATTTTCGTTGGGACCGATATAGTCATCTCGGTGGGACCGTTATGCTAGGGTTAGGGAATAACATAATCTCAGTGTGACCGATCGCATAAACTTGGTGGGACCGATTTCAGCAAAGAGGTACACAGAGGGTTGGTCACGCAAACTCGGTGGGACCGATTTTAGCAAATAGGTACACAGAGGGTTGGTCAGGCAAACTCGGTGGGACCGATTCGCTTACTTCGGTGGGACCGAAGTGTTATGAAAAGGGAAAAGGGAGTTTGCAATGCAGACTCGGTGGGACCGATTTGCTCTTTCAATGAGACCAAAATGTTACAAAAAGGAAACAAAGAGTTTGCAATCCCATCTCGATGAGACCGAGATCCCTGTCGGTGAGACCGAAGTAACTAGGGTTTGTGGCAGTGGCTATGTCAAGTGAAACTCGGTGGTGCCGGATAAATCAAATCGGTGGGGCCGAATTTGAGTTTTGGGTTTAGGACATATGTAGATGTGAGGAAGTGGTTGAGGGTTTTGGAGCATATCACAAAGCATTTTGAGCAAGTAACCCATTAAGCAACACCTCATCCCCTTGTAATAGTATTGGCTTTCCTATGGACTCAATGTGATCTTGGATCACTAAAATGAAAATGTAGAGTCTTGCGCTTGTTGCCAATATATGTCCTTTCCATTTTGAGGGGTCCATATCACTAGTCCATGCCATGACAAACATTGAACTTTCTGAAATGATTATCTTTAAATAGCATTAGTTCAATGAACTATATGTTGTTAAGAATTACCAAAACCGCCCAGGGATTAGTTGCACTTTCAATCACTACAAAAAAATACACTTCTGTGATGATACGTGTTTGTCACAGTAGGTCGCGTTGTTTGTCATGCATGTACATCCATGACGATTTTATGACAAAATCAAGATAGTCATACCTGTGCTGTCGTAGAAGTGTTCCATGACATTACCAAAATTATCATCACGGAAGTGTCCACTTCCATGACGATAAATCACGCGTCATAGAAATGCTTTCGTCAAGGGTGACCGACACGTGGCATCCATCGTAACGGAACACCGTTAAGCTATCGGGTCCGGTTTTGGATCTGATAACCCGTTAATAGCCCCAACCAATGGGGATTTTCCATGTGTAAAATCATCATTGGCTGGAGGAAACACGTGTCGGCTCACCATTGGCGCCTATGATACGTCGTCAAGTGGCACGACCAACAGAGGCCCATTCCTGTGAAAAGGCCGGTCCGTTTGAGTCAAAACATGGCAGGCCGGCCCATGGAAAGCGTGTTAACGGCATGTTCGCATATAGCCCATTTACAGCCCGCTAACCCAGGGCCCGTTACGACCTCTACGAATTAGGCCCAGAAGCTTCATCTAGGCCATACAATATGATTCCAGCCCATTTTAACTTCTGGCCCATGTATGGCCCATGACGTCTTTCGGCCCATATGAGGCCCTTTGTAACTCTTGACCCATTAAGGCCCCGTGGTGAAACTGGCCCGTAATGAACAGTGTATCTCTTTCTACCCATTAATGGCCCATTATTCTATTGGGCCGTTTCCAGCCCAAGTTATCTTTCGGCCTTCTCAGGGCCCATTTATTCTTGGGCCCATTTCCAGCATTCGGTTACTTACGACCCGTTATTGTCATTTTCTGCTTGTGGGCCAAATTCAGCCCGCCGTTACAGTCGGCCCGTTTGTGGCTTGTTAATATGTTGGGCTGTTTTCATGTAAAAAACGTTGGACTGTTTTCATCGAGTTATCAAATACGGCCTATTAACGGCCCGCTATGGTCCATGAATAGTACGGTCCATGATTAGCGAAATGATGATACGCCACGTAGAAGGCCCATGGATCCTATGGCCCGTAGAAAGCCCATGGATCATACAGCCGGTAGAAGGCCCATGGATCGTACGGCCGGTAGAAGGCCCATGGAACCTACGGCCCGTATAAAAGGCCAATGGATCCTACGGCCCGTAGAAGGCCCATGGATCATACGGCCCGTAGGAGGCCCATGGTTACAACAGTCTGTTTGTTGCCATGATTATTTTGGCCTAGTTACTAAAAATAGGCTATTGTGGCCACTAGAAAAACACAGAAAAAGAACTGTAGTGACTACAAGCAAACAACTAAACAAGAGAATAAGGAAATAAATAACCAAGCAATTAACACTAGCCAATTACCGCTATTACACATATTACATCCACTGGGCATCAAAGTTCGCCACCAGTGCAAATATAGGGAACAAAGCAGCATATTACATACACTGGCCATCAAAATTGGCCACCAGTGCAATTAAACGCGATAGCAAAACAAGAGCATAACTGAAATAACTTCAGAAGAGCTCAAGAAACGTTATCCTGGGTATCCACCATGCTGGCATTAAGCTTAGCAAGCTTATTAGCTTTGTCTTGTTTGGCACCAAAATCCTCCAACGCTTGCTGTTGCACCAGAAAGTATGTATCTGTGCTCCAGGGACTTCCACAGTCCTTCAGCTTCTTGTCGCAGCACAGCTGATCGATGTCTTTCAGCTTGTAGTTGAGACTCAAGAAACCGAACTGATTCAGACAATGAGTTTGAATAGCTTGTGAAAGCAGTAGTGGCCAATAACTCGAACACTAAACCAAGACAGGACTTTGGGGTTGTCTCACTATCTTCAAGATAGTCTTCGTTAGCTGTTTCATCAGCTTTGTTGGAGACCAACAAGGATGTGTCACTATCCTGAACCTTATATGCATTACTTCCTTTACCATTTCTTAATAAGGCACTCTTCCCCAATATTCTGTCAGCATTCTAAAAGAAGAAACAAGCAGACACATGACAGGTTTAGCATGTACTACTATATGAAACTCATTTCGGTGAACCAGTTCATTAGTAAGGTGGACATGATTAAACTACCAAGTATTCTATTGCCAAGTACTAGTACATAATAAAAGAATCAAACAAACACATATCTATGTCCTATGGTCTCTACATTATCTTGCCAAATCAAAATAGAGACATGGTTCAAATCATATCAGTTCAAGACAAAGCAGCAGTGAAAGAATACAAAGCGTGGGAAACTACACGGCACAACAAGATTTCAGATGGGTACCATGGGTCTACATGTATAACAACACTATTGGCTCTGTTGTGATGCTAGTAATGTGCATGATATGAGAAGTCAACTGTATACACAATTGAAACTGAAATCAATAGAGCTATTGATAAGAGCAAACCTGTTAAAGAAACATGCATGAACATACCTGCTGTGCCATTGGAGTTTCGATTGGATCCTTCAATTTAAAAATAAGTTTGTATGAGTAAATACAGTGATACAAGATCAAAGCAATCATAGTTAAAAAGGCGTGCCTAAGCGAGCGCTTAAGCGCGCCTAGGCTCTAGGCGTTGGCAAAACAACATTGCGCATAACTACGCTTAGTCTGTGCATAACTGCGCATAAGCATGCGCTTTGGTCCGTAAAGCGCAAGACGGTGGCAAAATGCACAATTAACGCCTAACGCATTTTTTAACTATGATAGCAATGGAATCTTAAATTAGAATAGCTGTTCTTCAGGTTTAGGCACTTGTTCTACATGAACAGAGTACAGTAAGATGCAAGAATATAGTACATTAAAATAGAAAATGAGCTCATAGACCTTACCACATTCTTGGTTCAGGACCAGTATAGAACAAGGCATTCCCAGTCATCGTCCAGTAAATGTGTCTCAGGAGAACGTAAGGGAATTTGATGAGTTTCTTTGCCGGTGAAGTACGTTTTCTTCAGGTAATTTCGATACTGCCACCAAGCATTCTTGAAGATAGCAGAGGTATTAGCACAGATTACCTCATCCTGAGTTTCCAAATCGGTCCTTCTCTATAGAGAAAAATGGGAAGATTTGATGTATTATAACCATCATGGAGGTAGGATGTATGGGACAAAGCAAACTAATTGCCATGAATAACATTACTTACACATAACTCCTGGACAAACACCTGCAACTGGCATTTTCCTTCATCTTCAGTATAATATTTCCAAGATTGGAAGATACGCACATACGATTTAACAACATCAAATGCGATAGATGCTAAACTACGACTAGCTGGTTGTGCTTCCTCCACAGGAATAGGCGTACTAACTGGTGGAGTTGGGGTTCACCATGGTAGTACTGGCCCTTTGGGCACTGGAGCTGCCTTACTAACTGCTCTTGTTTGGGAGCTCTGTGGTGGAGATGGTGCTATGTCAACAGGAACTGGGTTACTATCTGCTGGGGTTGGGGTTAGATTGGGTGAAGCTGGTTCTCTATCCATCACAGTAGGGGTACAATCTGCGAGAGTTTGGGTTATGTGTGGTAGGGCTAGTTCTCGTGCATGTACAACCGGGGTGCTATCTCCACCAAGAGGTAGCACTGTTTTATTTGAAGACCGTGTTTTTAGTCCGCTAGATACTGGCATCACCCGCTCCAATTCAAATGGCTGATAAATAGGAAACATAGTTGAATGTACAGACATTGTATGAGAGACAGATGCAATAGGTAGTGTGGGAAAAAGAGGGCATGAAATAGTTGACACGTATATTGTTTAAGTGAAACGGATAGCATGACATAATTTCACATATATGATGTCTATCTAAACTGGATAGCATAGCATAACATAATTCAAAAATATGATGAATAACTAAACAGGATCGCATGACATAATTCACCTACATGTTATCTAAGTAATTAGGATCGCATCATTTAATTCACATATCTGATTTATATGCTAAACAGAGGGCATTTGATATGATGTCTGAACTAAGAACATTGTGTTGAATATTGTATATATGATGTTTAAACTATGCAATGCAAGACACCATATGCATGATATCAGCAGTATAATCGTGCCAAGTTAGAGCATACACCTCGGTGGGGGAATAAGACTGGCCATCTGTCTCTGAATCCATGTCTGAGGAGCTACCGGGACCCAACAAGAGATCTGCTTCAACAGGTAGCACTGTCTGCTCTGAAGGCCTTGTTTTCACTCTAGATTTTTGCATCTCCCACCCAAATGGCTGATTGACAGGAAGAGTAGTTTAATGTACAAACATTGTCGACAAATGGAAATGTACTCCCTCCATTTTTATATACAAGGCCACAAACCCATATTACAGGTACCAAGGTAGAAATTAATGCTTACTTAAGCCAATGTTGCAAGCTTGTCTTTTCTCCTCGCTCGACGTGTTAATTAATGTGTATTTTTCTCTTCAACGCACAACAAGACAACCCTCTCACTCCTTGTTGTTTGATTAATGTGGTACATGAAAACCAAGCTTCTCACTCCCACATGCATGCAAGGGGTATTAATGTCCTTGGTTGCTAATACGAGCCAAACCTCATCAATTTTACCTCGATTGATGTTATTGGCCTTGTATAGTTGCAAATTGTAATTTTAATAGTGGCCTTGTATACAAAAATGGAGGGAATAATGAAGAAAAGGATGGGCAAGATATCATTCAAATATATGATGCCTGGTTAAACAGGATGACATTGCACATTTCACATATATTATGGCTGGCTAAAAGACATGAGACAACATAATTCCCATATATGATATAGAAACTAAACAGGTGGCATTACAGAACATGTCTAAACTAAGAAGATGACATATATATGTCAAAAGTAGGCACTACAACGCAACATATGCATGATATGACTAACATCATCATGGAAAGGTAGAGCAAACACCTTGTGGGGTAAATAGGATGGTCAGCGGCGTCTGAATCTGCCTCAGAACAGATATCTTCCTCTGGATTACAATCTGGAGAGGGGTGGGGAGGGTTTGCCATTAAACCCACCATGGAGCGATGTCTGCATGACATTGCATTGCCGCGCAAAACTCTTCTCTTTTATCTACATGTTCAACATGACTGTGTACAATATCTGACATGCATACGAAAAAAATATGGTGAGATTATGTAAGGAGAGCATGCAGAAACTTAGAGTGATAGTAACAACTAGTGGATGGATCCAAAAAAAATGATAGCAGGCTGATGATTGCTTTAATTTAGTAAAAGATAGATGATGATTGCTTTACTATTTGTTTCCCACCCAAGATGAACAACATAGGCATACCCTAGGTGAACCAGATATTAGACAGAGATACTATTCATTGCTTCCTCGATATGTGCCCCACAACTAATTTAGAACTCAAGTTTGAACATTAATTTGGACCTGACTTGGAGTCCAATAGATGATGTAAAATATATGTAAAATTTACATCACCAAAAACCACCTGACTACAACAGATGAGGTAAAAACTGTTGACTCTGAACTTAACTGTCGAAACTGAAATTTAATGTGGAATCTGAATGTTACTGTTGAAACTGAACGCAATGGTAGCAGAGAGGCACTTGACATGCAGTTTAGGGAGGGCCTGCAGTTCATCTTCAACCTGCACCCACCTGAGCTGCTAGCCACCACCGGCCGAACCACCGGCCCCAGCACCTCCTCGCTGCCCTGAAACAACACCCCACCGCCGGTCCGCCACCGCCCCGCCGCCCCGGCCAGCCCTCTAGGCCCCCGCCCCCACCCTGAACCCTAAGATAGATAGTGGGGTACCGCTCTGGCGAGCCCTCGTCCCCGCTGCGGGTGGTTCTTCCTTAACTCCGGCGAGCCGCCCCCAACCCCCTCAAAATTGACTGACCCAAAAGTCGATTCAGTCGACTGAAGTGTAGCTAAATCGAAGTAGAGCAGCTGCACGAGCGAGGGGGAGAGCAGCAGCAGCAGCGCGAGCGAGTGAGAGCTGGAGCAGCAGCAGCTGGGCGAGCGAGCAATTGAGCGAGAGCCGGAGCAGCAGCAGCAGCGCGAGTGACCGAGCGAGAGCCGAAGCAGCAGGAGTAGATCCGGCTAGTATGGTCGCTGCCGCTGAAGGGGCCTCGCATTGGGGGGAGCCGCCGTGGAGATATCGCCCGCGGCGCCGGCTTCAAGGTAGCCGCTCCATGGGGGTGCGGGATGGAGCATCGTTGGCGCCGGGAGGTCGAGTTAAGGGGAAGGTGCGATGCGATGAGTGTACAACCTCTTTGTTGGCACCGAGTAGGCCTCGGCTTCGTCCGAGAAGTCGGTGAGGATGTTGCGGTTCCGGTGGAGCAGGTTAAGGTGGCGCTGTGGGGATGGAGCAGCCGCGATAGATGAGACGATCATCGGAGCAGCTCCTTGGAGGTGGAGGACAGGGCGGCTGAACCGGCGGGACGATGAGATGGACGACGGATCCTCATCCGGGGAGGTGGATGAGGGACGTCGAGCTGTTCTAGTGGACGACGTTGTTGGGGAAGAAGCTCCGGCTGGGCAGCGGTGAGGTGGCAGACGGAGGAGGGTGGGGTTTCGCGGCTGGAGCGGAGAGGTTATGGCAGCCTGGGATTTCGAATGGCGAAAAGGGGGCGATGGGAGGGGGTGAACCATGACTTAGGGACGTGCTTGTCCAAAATGTAGGGTGTGTTACAAAAGTACCCTCCACCGATTTGAACTAGCGGCCCTTTCGGCTCAGGGTTAGAAGGGGGATTTCGAATGTCGTGTTTGGCAGCTGGAGGGAGTTTTCGCGCGCGTTGTAATTTCGGGATAACAAGGCGCGGGTTGTGAAGGCGCCAGTTTTGGGAGCACAATATCTGAATTTTCGGGATATAACAAGGGGCGGGTTGAATTTTAGGGACAAGCCTAACGTGTAGTAATATTTTACTTTTACGTACCAAATCAATTCGCACTTCCCTCAACCAAAAAGAAAACAAAAAAATAAAACTATTCACACCACACAAAGAGAGAGTCTTGCCCCGTTTTACTATACAAATGATATTCAAAGCTACTCCCTCCTTCCATCTATATAGGGCCTAATGCGTTTTTCGATGCTAACTCTGACCAAATATTAGAGCAATAATATATGACATGCAACTTACACAAGGACACCGTTAAATTCGTCTGTGAAAGGTTCTTTCAATGATATAATTTTCACATTGTGCATGTCATGTACTATTAATCTTGTCAATAGTCAAAGGCGGTCTTTAAAAACTCATTACGCCCTATATAGATGGAAGGAGGGAGTATGAATCCATGTTATGTCCAATTAAATTTTTTTGCTTGCTGTATAATGCATGTAACCTACTGATACCAACATTTTAGTGCATTCCAAATGTCTATACTACCGCTGCAATTCGAACTAAATTTGAATTCGTTTCTCTATTTCAATAAGAATCTGCAATCATGATTGTTGCCAACTTCAACCATCATTCGTGTATTACCTTAATAACACACAACATGATTACTATAGAGATAGATATGAACTATGTGTACTACATGAACTTGAATTCTATTTTTTGAATACACTTGATGTTGATTCCAAATAATAGTACATTTGATGTACTAACTATATATTCATAATCTAAACCATGTTCCATACATACACCATGTTTATCACACAAAGTATAGTGCCCCGCCCCCTACATTATGACAAGTATTTAGACCTGAGCTGCAAAAGCCACACATTAGCCCAAGTATCATATGAAGTATAGTCCCACCCCCTACATTATACGTAGTACTAGCAAGATGCCCATGCGTTCCACAGAAGATCAACATGATCAAGGGGCCTAATTTGCAAATATGGAGAGGGGTATGGGTATCTTTTTTCAAAATTGCCATAGTTTCCTTCCTATCCGTTAGATATAAATCGGACGGCCTATATTGCAGGATGGCAGGCACACCATCATCAACAACTCCGTTTTTTATAAGAGTAGTGATAAATATATTATATGTAGTATAACATGTTCATAACCACACCATGTGTATCATCGTTATATATATTCACACATGCGTCGGTTTAAAACACTATGATAAATTCTACAAATATCTGAATTCACTTTTTATAGTGAAGTATGATCTCTATTCGTCTTCTACACCCACACAATCCTTTTATCTTTGTAGCTAGTGCTAACTTTCTTTCGTGCATGCACACGCCCGCATCCCTCTCAACCTCCCTCATCATTCTCTAGCTCCATCGCGCAAATTCATCTTTTCACTTTAGGTCGTTCACGCACGGTGTGTGTAGGCCCCCCAACTCCTTCTTTACGGCACACATCGACCGATATGCCTCTCTAGCCAGGTGTGCCTAGCACAAACACAAGCTTCCCCCCTTCTCTTATCACCGTCCATGCCTCACTCCCACCACTCTTTTCATCGATCTCATACTCGCACACTCCTTCCCCCTCGATATAGTATGCCTCTCGTACCACCTCCTAGATGCATCCCTCTCTCTCTATCCTTCTCCCTGTGCCTCATTTGCTTCTAACACACACATGCATGTATACCGATCGATCTCCCAACATATACCTAGATCGACTTTAACTATTCCCCCCCATCGATCGACGTACGTCACAAGTTATGCCTCTCCTTTCTCTAACAAAGGGCGATTGATCTTCCTATGTAGTTATGTCTGCTTACCACAGCCATATCGTCCTCCCTCATCATTCGTGCATGCCTCCTGACCCATATCTCACACGCACGTGCACAGACAAGCGGCCATCTCCTCTCTTATTGATATTGCGGGCATGCCCTCCGTTTTTCTAGGAAGCCTATCCCACCATTTGTTAGAAGCAACTCCACTACCACCCCCTCCAACACTCTAGCTCTGTCTCTCTCCCAACCTTATTCCTCTCCTACACATATGCATGGATGCCGATCGATCTCCCTTAATACATGAGGTAGATCGATCTCCTTAATACACGAGGTAGGCCTCTCTCCTCCTCCACACATATACCAGCCATTGTACTTCTAGAGTTAATTAGGCCTCCCTCTCCCCCACCACACACCGATAGTCGAGCACTATAGGTAGGTATCCATGCACAGAGATAAACTGCACATGTCCCCTCTCACCTTCCAGTAGGCCAGCCACTCTATATCTTTGACGTGGGCACACACAAAATCGATGGCACTCTTTATCAATCGCGCGCGCACACACACACACATCATCCCTCTCTTCGATTCTATGGACACCTCAAGCCGATGGTACCTCCACTCTCTTCTCGTGGATCGCCCCCTCTATATATATGACATATCCAGGACTCTATTTCACACACATTGCATATGTTACATTTT
>NC_041387.1:421544612-421578792 GCF_002162155.2 Triticum dicoccoides | reverse complement strand
AAAAACTCTCACGAACCCACACACTATGTCTCTCTAGGTTTGTATCTCTCTCACACAACCCTACGTAGGTGGTGTATGTATACAAGAAGAGAATAGGTGCACCATGCACGTACTCACGCTTCGTGCCCAGCCACACCCGTGCGGGTACACGGTGGAGCTCATTTCTTTACGAAATGGCAGCCCACATGCTAATTTGAACGCGTGTAGAGGTTGTTTACCTAGGGAGGTCGTGGTACCACGCATGCACGAAACAAAGTTTGACTTGACGCATTGGCGCGTTATTTTTAAATAAAGTTATAGCGCTCAATGGCATGTACACATAATATAAAGCTATTTTTATGGAGAAAATGGTAGTGTGCTCCACTATATACAATGGAGCCTGCCTGCCTGGTTTGTCTCTCTTTAGAGCATCTCACACACGGCTGCGGTGGCCTCTCTCTCTCTCTCACCGTTGGTCAGTGATCCGGCCGCATCCCGTCCGCTGGGGGAAAGGGAGGAAGTGCATCATTTCTCCGTTCGACAGCGCCGAGGTAGCACGTCCCGATCTGCGGTACACGCTGTTCTCTCTGACCAAGCTCCAACGCAGTATGAGCAGATTTCGCCCGCCGCCGCTCACCTAGTTACATCCCGACGACCTCCAGGTATCCCCTCGGGCCTTGCTCCACTGCCCGTCTTGCCACATCGCTGCATGTGGATCTTCCATAGTTCTTTGCCCAAAACGTAGCTCGTCCGGCGTACTTTCCATATTGGAATCTCGTCCTCACACCGTTTTAGACAAACACAACCGTGTTGTTATATTCCCTTAGGACAAGGAATATGCTTCTTTTTTGTCGTCACATGTGTCATCAACTATTATTGGCCAATAATTGTTTCCTTTCTACCTCTTTTTTGCAAACAGGGCTATCCATTTCACCTCGTTGCTATTGCGACCTTTTGGTGAACTGCACAAATCACTTTTTTTCTTAAGAGTGTTTTGTGCAGTTGTACTAAAATGTCACACGGGCGACGTCTCTACATTTCAGTGCGACTGCACAAAGCGAGATTGGGTTTGCTCTATCCTCCTCATCCAACTCCGAGCCTAATGTTCTCCAACTAGTTAGTCTTAAGAGAGACTGCAAAGGTGGCCGGCTTCTATTTGTGTGTTTATTGTTTCATCAGCAGTCCTCTATTATCGTAATCACACTTAATATCTTTGGAACAGGGACGCTCACCTCTATTTTAGTGGAACTACACAAAATGATCGGAATGTTGCATGCTCCAGACAGCTATTTTTTCCCAGCATGCCTTGTTGATTTAGACAGAGCTGGGTGGATGTTGCTGCCAATGAAAGCATGGAATTTTTTTAATTTAACACCTTCTCACAACTCCATCTTCAGTTGTGATGTAAATATTAGCTCTGATCTGCTAATAATTGAGATGCATTAGCAAGGAAGTTAGTTTTTTATTGTTTCCGAAAGAGCATCGATGGGAAGACACACAAAACAAAAGCTAAAAGCTCACACCATTGTACAATTTCATGTCACTGGAAAATTATTGTATAGTACATCAATTATGTAAACAAATGCTGGAAGCTTGATAGCATTACCAGAAGCCTCTTCAGCATCCGGGTCCATGTGCCATGCACAAAATTATACTCCTTCGTTCCTAAATATTTGTCTTTTTTACAAATTTCAAATGGGCATATTTTAGAGTGTAGATTCACTCATTTTGCTTCGTATGTGTACTTCCTCCGTTCCTAAATACTTTATTTGTCTTTCTAGAGATTTCAACAAGTGACTACATACGGAGCAAAATGAGTGAATCTACACTCTAAAATATGTCTATATACATCCGTATGTAGTAGTCCATTTGAATCTCTAAAAAGACAAATATTTGAGTAGTCACTCGTTGAAATCTCTATAAAGACAAATACTCCGGAGTGTATTTAAGAACTGAGGGGGTAGTGCACAACCGCATGGGATACTTAGCCCGGTCGTTGCGCCGCATTAATAGTGAGTATTGAGCAGTCAAATCATAGGCCCCACCTTTCCCACTGTAAGTTGCTTGGAAGAAGCAACCATCAATACGCTCTTCTTTGAATCCACTCATACTACTCCATCCGTCACTATTTATAGATCGCGCTTCAAAAAAAGAAAAAATCTGTGGTACCAAGGCGACTAGCGATTGGCCTGAAAAATAGCATTGGTAGTTATAGCACGACATCTATTACTAGAGGAAATAATGCGTACACACATGCATGCAGTGCTTCCACCCCGGGTACACACATGCATGCACTTAATCCACTCCGTAGTAGTACATCGAGAGAAAATTGTGGACTTGATTGCGGTTACCATGCCCTAATTAATTGAGCATTAAACCAAACGCGTCTAAAGTCTCTCTGGTGGTGGAAATGCATTGAGAGAAATGCATCATAATGAAGCGCGCCCTATAAACTGTGATAGAGGGAGGAGTAGTATATGAAGGTGCAAAACCAAGTACGCATATGCCAGTCGGTTAACGCACCTCGTCTTGGCATATCACTGACATGTGGGATAGGAGTGTGAGCAAACCGATCTCAATTGACGGCAAAATGGCCAACCCGCCGTTCCTTGAGAGAGACGAGGAGCGAGAACACACAGACGGGCTCGCACGGAGGCCAAGATATATTCAAGCATGGTTGGTTGATCGATATCATCATTACATGTTGGGCTGCCGTTTTCCGCCCTTCTCCGGAATAAACGTGTACTTTATCATAGAATAAGAAAAATAAGAGTACAGACGCTCCACCATGCGGTTCTAGTAGTAGTACTACTCGTACTACTAAACCTTGCGCTTGGTTCTTCGCCTCTTCGTGAAGTCGAACAATGATGGTACTCTGCATGTTAGGTACTATAGTGTATGCCTCTGACAATCTCACACCGAATGGACTGAAGCATGTCCACCGAGGGTAGGCTGCATTAGTCAAAAGGCGTAAGCGAGCTTCACCTTGTCCTGCAAGCTTCTCCTTGTTCTGCGAGTTGACGGGACACACCAAAAAGTAGTGCTAGTCCATACTCCCTCCTTTCCGGTTAATATGGCTTAATATTTTTTGCGAGTAAATGAGAGAGCTTTATTCATATATAAGCATTCTTAGGACGATCAGCCAAGACACTGGTCACTAGGAAGCGAGGTACCCCACAAAAAAAGAAGTAGGAAGCGAGGTGTTTCATCAAGCCAGCTCTCGGCCACATTCAAAGTGCAGCAAGGACGGTTCGCACAAAGATGCGCCGCAAGGTTTGCTGACCTGTTTACATGCTGAATAACAAAAAAAGAGGAAATATTACCGAGCACTCCTATTTGTAACAAGATATGAGCCAGAATTAAGCGAGAATCATGGCGAGTGTTCCATGCAATCAACTTCCATTATCACATGCGAGAACCCTCGAAGAGAACCAAATGTGTTGAAGATTGCTTTATCACATTTTAAAATTATAATAAGAGTGCAGACGCTCCTCCATCCGATTCCTAGTATTAGTATAGTACATACCTCTATTGACTATAATAGTAGTACTAGTACTACTGGTAAACTTTGCGCTTGGCTGTTCACCTATTCGGGAAGTCGAACAATAATAGTACTAGTATAGTGTATGCTTATGGCAATCTGACACCGAATTGACTATTGCACGTCCACCCCCTGAGCGAGGGAGAGCTTGCATAAGTCAAAAGTTTCTCCTTGTTCTGCGAGCCACCGCGCGCAAGCTTCTCCCGTCCTGCAGCCTTCTCCTCGTTCGGCAAGTTGAAGGGACACAACAAAGTAATGCTAGTCCATACTGCCTCCTCTTCGGTTAATATGTCTTAAGTTCAAACGAGATAAATACATTGTCTGTCACTGTATATTTGTAAAAATACGGCCAGTGGACTTCATAATATGCTCATTGCGCTCAATATATATATATTCCGGTGTTTATACGATCACTAACTCACCCTTACAGAGTATGTGTGTGCATGCACGTGTAGGTTGAGCACTTGAGCGTGACCGTGTGTGTTCCGTCATGTGCTCGGACATGCATGCATTAGGGCGTCGCACGCATTTTTGCGTCCATGTGTATGTTTGACTGTTGCATACACGTAGGGGGAGTACGTGTAGGGGCCACTAAGGAGCGGTCAAATCACACAGTAAGTTAGTCGGAAGAAGCAACCATCATTTCACTCTTCAATGACACGTATACAATATAAAATGGTTGATATGGAGAGAAAAAGAAAACCACTATATATACACTAGCAGGAGCCTAAGCTACAAGCCTTCTTGCTTAGGTTGCTCTCTTCACAAGCATAGAACGACTGTGGCCACACCGCTGGTCACATATCCGGCCTGATCCCGCAGCTGGGGGAAGGGAACAATGTTCTGCGTAGACGCGGTCGACATCAGAGAGGGAGAAAACCCATAGTCGGTGCGTCCCAATCGGGGGTCACCGTGGTATGGGCCGATGTCGCGTCCCAACCGCCCTTCTAGCTACAGCCCGACATCCCAGGTAGTCCATCTTCCTTTTGGAGCCAGCTTGCTCCACTATCGTAGCTCTGTCTCCATGTCGATCTTTCTCTACTTCTACCGGCTTCTACTTGTGAGGAGTTTATGTCTCATGAACTAGTGCCAGTACTATTATCTAATCACACTTCTTCAATATCTTTGCCATCAGGGATGCTCAGGTAGATTTTAGTGGAACTGCACAAAAGCATCGTGTGATCCAAGGTTGCCAGCCGTCTTTCCTTCGACAGGTTCTACCTGGCCAGGAAATTAAATCCTGTTTAGGGTTTAGGGTTTAAGTCATAGTGACCCCATCAGTAGTTTTTATTTCGTACACGCTCTCACAACTTTTATCTTTAGTTGTGAAGTAAATATTGGCTATGATCTGTGAATCATTGAGATGCATCAGTATGCGTGTTAGTTTTCCCTTGTATTTGATGGAATGTTGTGATGGGTCAACCTTGGAATAGGAATGAAAATGGAGTGGAAAGTTTCTGTTTTTCTAGAGAAAAAATGGAAACGGACAGAAACCAATGTTTCGTTTCGTCGGAGCGCGCCATCGAGCAAAACCAACATTTAAATCACTTCTATCGTGTTCGTGTCTCACCCTCCTCCATGGCTCGACCCCACATGGTCGCTCGCATGCCACTCACTGCAAACCGAGTATACGATAACTATCCCGCCTGCTTTTCGATGGATCGCGCCATGGAGTACTAGCACTACTGGAAGAGACTAACGAGTTGGGGGAGGACAGCTAGCTGTAGCATGGACTCCCAAGAACTTTTTACATGCATGTTGTGGCCGGATATTGCGACCTTTGAACGCAGAGCAGTCGCGTGCACCAGGAAGCGGCGCGGGCGACGCTCTCTCGGCCGGCGCGCCGCTTCAATGCCAGCACCAGTGAGAGGTCACGTCCGCTCTGGCCGGGCATGAATGCGGCACTGACCATTTCGGGTGGGAAGCACGCGTGGGTGATGAAGAGGGTTCAGGTTGGTCAGGACCGGCCATGGCAGAGGTCCGGACGCCCGCAAACAAGAGATGTTGTACTTTAATATTGCTGCATATATAATTAACAACGTAAATAATGTGCCAGTTGGACAAATATGATTGGAGATGGAGATGGAAATGGAATTTTACATAAACACGGATATGCATGTCTATGTCTATGTGTGTGTGCACGACGACTCTCGCGACCTGGAAGCGGGGGCGTGTTTTTGATCGAGTTTTCTTTCTTGGTACGTTAAAAAATTGTCCGCTAGTTTTCATTTCTTTTTTCCGGGAACGCGCGTATTCTATTTAAAACCACTGCTATGGAGAGATTTTTTACTCCATTATAGCCTCTTGTTTGATAGAGTTTCTCGTGTCTCGCTCTCTCACCCTCTCCATATCAAAACAAGATGATAGTGTCCACTCTATCTCTCTCCTCACCGGTGGTCACAGATCCGGCCAAATCCCGTCTGCTGCGGGAGGTGAGGAGGTGCAACATTGACATTGTTCCCGTCGGCGATGGAGGAAGCCGATGCGCACCGTACTCTCGGAGCCGGCGCTGGCGCGGACGAAGGTCCTGTGCGCCCTTGTTCGCTGCCATCGTGTGGGCAGATCCCGCCCACCCGCCTAAAAGAAATCTCGCCCACCTAAGGTATAACTTCTTGTACTGGTCCAGCTCCCCAGGTTGCTGCATGCGGGTTTTCTTCTATACGACTACTCCCCAGCTCCCCATGTATAGTAGCTATGGTTCGTCAGCTGGTCCAACATCACCTACTATTATAGAGGAAATGCCACTCGAAAAGTTGTCCTGATTTATGCCTCGGTGGAGGTATACATGTTGTTTCGACAAAAAGTACATGGTGGTTGTGCGGTCATTGTCCATATGCTCCTATTGCTGCTGCTAATCTAATACTATCACTGATTAAATGAAGAAATGCTTTTTTTTCTCGGGTATCCTGGTTTTGTTCCCATCAAGATAATCATGATGCTTCTGTTTGTTGGTGTACTATTCATTAATTCTTATTGACAATTGAGATGTCGTTGCTAATCTTGTAAAACAAAGTAACAACACTGTATCCCTTTTTATATTTTTGGAAACAGCAATGCGTATCTCCATACCCGGGCATGTCTTCCTCAATTTTAGTGGAACTGCAAAAAATTGGATGGCCATTGTTGTTCCGCCTCACTGTCCTCTGCCACATGGTTCTTCCTTCCTCGAGCTTGATTACTGAGAAGAAACAGACCACAGTGAGGATTTGTCGAACTTCATAGGTGCCTCACCCAAACTTGATGCCAAATGGATGATGCATCACCACGATGACCTATCGATGCTCATGGTTGCGCCTCATGGTTGCGTCGGTTGGTGAAGCTGATCGATTTTCAATGAAAAACAAGTTGTCTTCCATCAGTGCTCTTTGCTTGTTACGCACAAAGATGATATCCTTCGTCAGTTCACCTTGATTGCGTTGGGGCGCAGTCGTCTTTCACGTTGGTGCAATTTTATCACACAATTGGCTATGAACTAAATGTTTCCTCGAAGAAGGATCGACGTTGGTACTAAGAGCATAAGTTTTGTATTGATTTCTAAGCCTTCTCACAACTTTTCTCTAGCTCCCCTGTAATTTTATTTGTCCAGCTATTAACTTTGATTTAAAAAATGGTGTGGACTAAAAACCTGGATGGACGTAGTAGCCCTCCATTTTTATTTACTCCGCATATTACATTTGACTAAAGTCAAACTTTGTAATACTCTCAAACCTTTCCGATAATTGAAATTAAAATTCTTTATTTGTACACACTCTCACACGTTTCCGATAATTTGGCGCATGTGTGGTTGTTCACTTAAGGGAGGGTAGTGTACTGCACGTGAAGGACAGGAAGTGCGACCAGGACGCGTGGATCGTTAGTTCATCGGAAGTAGTAGTAGTTTTCTTCATTGTGCGTTAAATAAAGAGTTTTGTTTTGTACTTACACAATTTAAAACGATTGTTATGGAGAGAATAAGAAAATCACTCCACTATATATTAGTCGTATACATGAGTACTATATGGACGCAGCTTCATTGACTTAGTGCACCTTCCTTTGGGTTTATGACAGGTGGGCCCAAAATGTGGCTGGCTCACCTGTCATATAGCCAAAAGCAGGTGCAGTTAAGGCACCGGAGCTCAGTCCGTACTATAGTAGTATATATATATGCTGGAGCCTCAGCGCTTGTTCGCTAGGGTTTGCACTCTCCACACTCTCGCCGCACTACATATATATACACGCTGGAGGCTCAGTGTTCATTTGCTAGGGTCTGCTATATTCACAGTCTCTCACCCTCTCTTCACCAGATCTAAACAAGACTGCGCTGGCCTCTTGTCTCTCTCTCCCCCCTCACCGCTGGTGAAGGAGGTGTCCGAATCCCCTCGCACCGGGAAGGGGAGGAGGTGCAGCATTCACTCTATCGCCTTCGGCGAGGGAGGCAATCCACTGCCGGCTACGCTGTTCTCTTTCACCCAGCGCTTATGCGGCAGGACCACCGACCACTTCTTCCTCGCTGTCGTACATAGTGTGGGCTGATCCGACCTCCCGCTGCACGCCTTGCCACTTCCCGATGACCCTAAGGTATAAGTTTCTTTGAAACCGTCATTGCTCTAGCTGCATGTGGATCTTTTTTGATTTGTAGTCGAATCTAGGTCTTGGTTCAAAGAGGAAAGAAGGGTTCGGTGGGCTGGAGCATGAATCTAGGACGTGGTTCAATGAGGAAAGGAGGGAGGGAAAGTAGTATAGACTGGCTATCCAGCCGCTTTGTTGGTCAAAAAGAAAAAAAGGGGCAACCCAAAACTGGGGGGTCGGGTAGTTTGTCCAGGACTAGATTTGCTGCCCTGACATAGGAAAAAGGTTGAAGAGAACAAATACGAGACCAACGCAGATATGTTGCTTGTCTACATACTCTGCATCACCCATTTATACGTGTGGACGCACATGGTGCTGGCATGTCCCATGTCCCATGGCCCATACAACTATTTTGCTGTTGTTAATCTAAGAATGCCACCGGAAAATTGAAGCAATGCCACTGTTAAAAGTAAATTACATTTTTAACGAATGTTGTTCTAAGAGAATGTCTCTATTAATATGAATCAATGCAACCATTTTAGAAATGCTACTATCCTACTTAGTTTTCCATCAAGATAAGTTAGATGCTTCTTTTTGTTGCCGTTTGTTTCATCCTCCTTTATCGGCAAGTAATTGTTTCCTTTTTTGCCTCTGTTAAAACAGGGGTATCTATTCAACTTGTTGCTATTGCGACATTTTTCTTCTCTATGAGAAACACTTATGTTTTATGAGTGTTTTGTGCAGTTCAACTTGAATGTCACACTGATGAGTTTGCTTAATTTTGGTGGAACTGCACAAAAGGAGATCGAGATTTGTTTCTAGTCTTCGTGGCGAGTTGTTTCAAATCTTGGTCTCATCCACATGATGTGCAGTGTGCTTCGAGATGTTGTACTACTTGTTTTGGTACTATTTTAAATAAATGTTGAATTGAAGTTATTGTATTGTTGTCTTTTCCCATTAAGTAGTGAACAAAAATGGGACCAACCAGACATGATGGTTGTTGCTTTGTTACAACAAATTCAGCATCACCCCCTTTATAAGTAGATGGAAGCACATATTGTTGTTGCGCCCACTCTCCCCTGGAACTGTTTATGCTTTTCCTTAATCTAATGCCGCTGGTAAAATTAAGCAATGCCACTCTCAGAATTAACTATTGAATCTTATTTCAAAACTGCAACACTTGTTAGGGATTGGAGGGATTACCATTTTTGTGGCCGCATGTTTCATCCTCCTTTATTAACCAGTAATTGATTCCTTTTTTGCCTCTGTTTAAACAAGGATATCTATTCAACTTGTTGCTATTGCGACATTTTGCTTTGCTACGCGAAACACTTATGTTTTAAGAGTGTTTTGTGCAGTTCAACTTGAATGTCACACCAGCCACTTTGCTTAATTTTGGTGGAACTGCACAAGAGGAGATCTAGATTTCATATATGTGTTGGCATATGTGTCCAGTCTTCCTCTCGAGCTGTTTCAAATCTTGGTCAAGAAAGGTCAGTACCAACTTTCATCCACATGATGCTGCAGTGTGCTTTGAGATACTTGTATTGGTACTATTTTTGGATAAATGTTGGATTGAAGCTATTGAACTGTTGTCTTTTACCCTTAAGTGAGCAAAAATTGTTCCAACACAGACATGATGCTTGTTTCTTTGTTACAACAAAACTCTGCATCACCCCCTTTATAAGTAGATGGAAGCACATGCTGTTGTTGCGCCCACTCTCCCCTAGAACTGTTTATGTTTTTTGTTAATCTAATGCCGCTGGTAAAATTATGCAATACCACTCTCAGAATTAATTAACTACTAAATCTTAGTTCAAAACTGCAACACTTGTTAGGGATTGGCGGGATTACCATTTTTGTGGCCCCATGTTTCGTCCTCCTTTATTGGCAAGTAATTGATTCCTTTTTTGCCTCTGTTAAAACGAATCAGTCGCATTGTGTTAGGAATGGTACTATCCTGCTTTGTAGTTCTTTCTACATGTTTAACCAAGGTATTGTTAAGATAACGTCTCTGTTAAAATGAATCAGTCGCATTGTTTTAGGAATGGTACTTTTCTGCTTTGCCGTTCTTTATACATGTTGAAACAAGGCATTCTTAAGATAATGTCTCAGTCAATATGAATGAATTACACTGATGGAGAATTGCTACTCTCCTGCTTTGTTTCCCATTAAGATAAGGTAGATCAGTAGATGCTTTTCTTCTATGAGTACAAGTCATCAACCGTTATTTCTGAGTAATTGTTTCCCTTATACCTATTGTTGCTTACAGGGATATCAAAATTAAAGGTCGATTTTATTCCAACTTTGACTTTAGTTGAACTGCACAAAAGGAGCCAATGTGTCCAAGGCAAACTGCTGCATTACTGGGTCCAGTTAGTCGTTCCACTTTGCAGAAAGAAGCAGTCACTGTTTGCGCTACATTATAGAAGGAATGACCGAGAAGCTTTACAGAGTATTAGTAGACGCTGGTGACATGACTAGTCCGCAGAGAGCATCGGCAATTCTACAACACGTGGAGTGCACTGGGCAAAAAGTGCCCAAACAAGTACAAGAAGCCACGACAGGACTCCACGATCATAGGCATTACATATTTTGAATGGGAAAAGCTTGTAAAAGTTTAATCATTGATGTTAGCAAGAAGACGTTAGTTTAACATATTGGAATTGGAAAGCCTTGTCAAAATTTGCTCATTGATGTTAGCCAAAAGACATGCATTTGATATTTTTGAGTGGGACGCCCTTTGCTGTGAGCAGCGTCGATCAATTTTTCCTATTCCTGTGTTCAGTTTAGAAGTAAATAGTTACTCTGCTGAGATATTCCCGTGTTAAGAGTTTGTTCTGAATATTGTCTATGTAATGCCAGGCCTTGTGTTTGATTGCATAGTTGAGCTTGGAATGTTGTGGCATGCGGCATCATGAACTATTCACTGTGCCTCCTGAGAATAATGCTTCGTATTGTTTTGCATGTCGATCTAATGCCAGTGATTTGCTTGTTAAGAAGATCATCCGCTTCTATTGTTTTCGTGCTTAAGAAGTTCATCGTCTTATGTTTCATTCATAGCCTATAAGACAAGTCGGGTAGGTTAGACGTGAAACCATATGATGTTCCGACTAACTCATCATCTTAGGCCGTGATATCGTTGTTTTCCAACCAAAACCGCTTGTAAATAAAAGCAGATGGTCTCGGGCGAAGCGCTTGGTTGGTCGATTTCGACTAGTAAAATATACAGTAGTCTCTCAAATTACACGCATAACCCACCGGTTATACTTACAGACCTCGGGCCCTCGATTTCCTTATGCCTATATTTTACGCGTTGTTTCCGATGACGAGTAAATTACACTTGTATGTTAATACAAGTGTGAAATAAACTAGAGCTCCCAAGCACGGCCTTACCGTTTCATGTCGTCTCAGTCTCTCGAAGGCGCTCATAGGTGTCCGATGATCCTGGCTTCCTGAATGAGCAGCGGGCGATGTATCAGACTATCCATAGGGCCCGCGAGGCCCTCTCCGTCGTCCTTTGAGTTGTTGCATGCTACGTCTTGAGCTTGCGTTGGTTTTCCCCGAAGAGGAGAGGATGATGCAACACAGTAGCGTAAGTATTTCCCTCAGTTTTTGAGAACCAAGGTATCAATCCAGTAGGAGGTCACGCGCAAGTCCCTCGTACCTGCACAACACAATAGCTACTCGCAACCAACGCGATTAGGGGTTGTCAATCCCTTCACGGTCACTTACGAGAGTGAGATCTGATAGAGATAAAAAAATTGGTATTTTTGGTATAAAGATGCAAAGTAAAAAGTAAAAGCAAAGCAAGTAAATAAAGTGATAGAGATTGATATGATGAGAATAGACCCGGGGGCCATAGGATTCACTAGTGGCT
This sequence comes from Triticum dicoccoides, assembly GCF_002162155.2. Lineage (NCBI taxonomy): Eukaryota > Viridiplantae > Streptophyta > Magnoliopsida > Poales > Poaceae > Triticum > Triticum dicoccoides. The sequence continues at coordinate 421,566,844 of NC_041387.1, read as the reverse complement.
TCTCTCAAGAGCATAAGTATTCTACGGTGGGTGAACAAATTACTGTTGAGCAATTGATAGAATTGAGCATAGTTATGAGGTTATCTAGGTATGATCATGCATATAGGCATCACGTCCGTGAAAAGTAGACCGAAACGATTCTGCATCTACTACTATTACTCCACTCATCGACCGCTATCCAGCATGCATCTAGAGTATTAAGTTAAAAACAGAGTAACGCCTTAAGCAAGATGACATGATGTAGAGGAATAAATTCATGCAATATGATAAATACCCCATCTTGTTATCCTCGATGGCAACAATACAATACGTGCCTTGCAACTCTCTCTCTCACTGAGTAAGGACACCGCAAGATTGAACCCAAAGCCATGCACCTCTCCCATTGCAAGAACTACCAATCTAGTTGGCCAAACCAAACGGATAATTCGAAGAGACTTGCAAAGATAACTCAATCATACATAAAAGAATTCAGAAAAGATTCAAATATTCATAGATAAGCTGGATCATAAACCCACAATTCATCGGTCTCAACAAACACACCGCAAAAAGAAGATTACATCGAATAGATCTCCATGAGAGAGGGGGAGAACATTGTATTGAGATCCAAAAGAGAGAAGAAGCCATCTAGCTACTAGCTATGGACCCGAAGGTCTGAAGTAAACTACTCACACTTCATCGGAGAGGCTATGGTGTTGATGTAGAAGCCCTCCGTGGTAGATGCCTTCTCCGGCGGAGCTCCGGAACAGGCCCCAAGATGGGATCCCGTGGATACAGAAGGTTGCGGCGGTGGAATTAGGTTTTTGGCTCCGTATCTGGTCTATTGGGGGTACGTAGGTATATATAGGAGGAAGGAGTACGTCGGTGGAGCGTCAGGGGACCCACGAGGTAGGGGGCATGCCCAGGGGGGCGCGCCCTCCACCCTCGTGACCTCCTCTGGTCCTTCTTGGAGTAGGGTCCAAGTCTCCTGGATCACGTTCGGTGAGAAGATCACGCTCCCGAAGGTTTCATTCCGTTTGGACTCCGTTTGATATTCTGTTTCTTCGAAATACTGAAATAGGCAAAAAATAGCAATTCTGGGCTGGGCCTCCGGTTAATAGGTTAGTCCCAAAAATAATATAAAAGTGGAAAATAAAGCCCATTATAGTCCAAAACAATAGATAAAGTAGCATGGAGCAATCAAAAATTATAGATATGTTGGAGACGTATCAGGCATCCCCAAGCTTAATTCCTACTCGTCCTCGTGTAGGCAAATGATAAAAAGAGAATTTTTGATGTGGAGTGATACTTTGGCATAATTTCAATGTAAATCTTCTTAATCATGGTATCAATATTCAGATCCGAAAGATTCAAGACAAAAGTTCATATTGACATAAAAATAATAATACTTCAAGCATACTAATCAAAGTAATTATGTCTTCTCAAAATAACATGGCCAAAGAAAGTTATCCCTACAAAATCATATTGTATGGCTATGCTCCATCTTCCCCACACAAAGTATTTAAATCATGCACAACCCCGATGACAAGCCAAGCAATTGTTTTGTACTTTAACATTTTCAAAAAAAATTCAATCTTCACGCAATACATGAGTGTGAGCCATGGATATAGCACTATATGTGGAATAGAATGGTGGTTGTGGAGAAGAAAAAAAGAGGGAAGATAGTCTCACATCAACTAGGCGTATCAATGGACTATGGAGATGCCCATCAATAGATATCAATGTGAGTGAGTAGGGATTGTCATGCAACAGATGCACTAGAGCTATAAGTATATGAAAGCTCAACAAAAGAAACTAGTGGGTGTGCATCCAACTCGCTTGCTAACGAAGACCTAGGGCATTTTGAGGAAGCCCATCATTGGAATATACAAGCCAAGTCCTATAATGAAAAATTCCCACTAGTATATGAAAGTGACGAAATGAGAGACTCTCTATCATGAAGATCATGGTGCTACTTTGAAGCACAAGTGTGGTAAAAGGATAGTAACATTTTCCCTTCTCTCTTTTTCTCTCATTTTTTATTTATTTGGGCCTTTTCTCTTTTTTTGGCCTTTTTTTCGTTCGGAGTCTGAACCCGACTTGTGGGGGAATCATAGTCTCCATCATCCTTTCCTCACTTGGGACAATGCTCTAATAATGATGATCATCACACTTTTTATTTTTCTTACAACTCAACAATTACAACTCGATACTTAGAACAAAGTATGACTCTATATGAATGCCTCCGGCAGTGTACTGGGATATGCAATGGAACATGAGTGACATGTATGAAAGAATTATGAAAGGTGGCTTTTGCCACAAATACGATGTCAACTACATGATCATGCTAGCAATATGACAATGATGGAGCGTGTCATAATAAACGGAACGGTGGAAAGTTGCATGGCAATATATCTCGGAATGGCTATGGAAATGCCATGATAGGTAGGTATGGTGGCTGTTTTGAGGAAGGTTTATGGTGGGTGTATGATACCGGCGAAAAGTGCACGGTATTAGAGAGGCTAGCAATGGCGGAAGGATGGGAAAGTGCGTATAATCCATGGACTCAACATTAGTCATAAAGAACTCATATACTTGTTGCAAAAATCTAGAAGTTATCAAAGCGAAGTATTACGCGCATGCTCCTAGGGGGATAGATTGGTAGGAAAAGACCATCGCTCGTCCCCGACCGCCACTCATAAGGAAGACAATCAATAAATAAATCATGCTCCGAGTTGATCACATAACGGTTCACCATACATGCATGCTACGGGAATCACGAACTTCAACACAAGTATTCTTTGAATTAACAACTACTCAACTAGTATGACTTTAATATCACCATCTTCATATCTGAAAACAATTATCAAGCATCAAACTTATCTTAGTATTCAACACACTCAAAAGAAAGTTTCACATATCTTGAATACCAAGTATATTAACATTAAGCAAAATTACCATGCTATTAACAGCTCTCAAAATAATCTAAGTGAAGCATGAGAGATCAAGTTTCTTTAAAACAAATCCACCACCATGCTCTAAAGATCTAAGTGAAGCACTAGAGCAAAAATTATCACGCTCAAAAGATATAAGTGAAGCACTATGAGCAAAACTATCAAGCTCAAAAGATATAAGTGAAGCACATAGAGTATTCTAACAAATTTCAATTCATGTATGGCTCTCTCAAAAGGTGTGTACAGCAAAGATGATTGTGGTAGACTAACAAGCAAATACTCAAATAATACAAGACGCTCCAAGCAAAACACATATCATGTTGGTGAATAAAAATATAGCTCCAAGTAAATTACCGATGGAAGTGGACGAAAGAGGGGATGCCTTCCGGGGCATCCCCAAGATTTGACTTTTTGCTGTCCTTGGATTATCTTGGGGGTGCCATGGGCATCCCCAAGCTTAGGCTCTTGCCACTCCTTGTTCCATAATCCATCAAAAGAATTCACCCAAAACTTGAAAACTTCACAACACAAAACTCAATAGAAATCTCATGAGCTCCGTTAGAGAAAGAAAACAAAAGACTACTTCAAGGTACTGTAATGAACTCATTATTTATTTATATTGGTGTTAAACCTACTGTATTCCAACTTCTCTATGGACCATAAACTATTTTACTAGCCATAGATTCATCAAAATAAGCAAACAACACACGAAAAACAGAATCTGTCAAAAACAGAACAGTCTGTAGTAATCTGTAACTAACGCAAACTTCTGGAACTCTAAAAATTCTACCAAAATAGAAAGTCCTGTAAAATTTGTTTATTGATCAGAAGCAAAAATAATCAACGCAAAATCACGTTCCTGTAATTTTTCATAGCCAAATTCGTGCGCGCAAAGTTTCTGTTTTTCAGCAGAATCAAATCAACTATCATCGTAGGTTATCCTATAGGTCCTACTTGGCAAAAACACTAATTAAAACATAAAACCACATCCAAACATAAGGTAGATGGATTATTTATTCCTAAACAGAAGACAAAACAAAAAATACAAAATAAAATTGGGTTGCCTCCCAACAAGCGCTATCGTTTAACGCCCTTAGCTAGGCATAAAAGCAAGGATAGATCAAGGTATTGCCATCTTTGGTAGGCAATCCATAAGTGGCTCTCATGATAGATTCATATGGTAATTTTATTTTGTTTCTAGGGAAGTGTTCCATACCCTTCTCTAAGGGAAATTGGAACCTAATATTCCCTTCCTTCATATCAATAATTGCGCCAATTGTTCTTAGGAAAGGTCTACCAAGAATAATAGGACATGAAGGATTGCAATCTATATCAAGAACGATAAAATCTACGGGCACATAATTCCTATTTGCAACAGTAAGAACATCATTTATTCTTCCTATAAGCTTTTTAATAGTGGAATCTGCAAGATGCAAGTTTAGAGAGCAATCATCAAAATCACGGAAATCTAGCAAATCACATAAAGTTTTGGGAATAGTAGAGACACTAGCACCCAAATCACATAAAGCATGAAACTCAAAGTCTTTAATTTTAATTTTAATAGTAGGTTCCCACTCATCATAGAGTTTTCTAGGGATAGAAACTTTCATCTCAAGTTTTTCTTCATAAGATTGCATCAAGGCATCAACAATATGTTCGGTAAAGGCCTTATTTTGACTATAAGCATGAGGAGATTCTAGCACGGATTGCAACAAGGAAATACAACCAATCAAAGAGCAATTTTCATAATTAAATTCCTTGAAATCCAAAATAGTGGGTTTAGCAACATCACGGTTTCTATTTATTTCAATCCCACTTTCATCAATTTCATCATCAAGATCTAGAAACTTTGAATTCTTAGAATGCCTTCTAGGTAAAGGAAGATCATATTCAGTTTCATCAAGATTCATATTGCAAAACAAAGATTTAATAGGGGACACATCAATAACTTTCAGATCTTCATCTTGATTTTCATAGGAATTAGAAGAACACGCTTTAATAAAGGCATCTTTGGAAGCACGCATCCTAGCGGTTCTTTCTTTGCACTCATCAATGGAAATTCTCATGGCTTTGAGAGACTCATTGACATCATGCTTAGGAGGAATAGATCTAAGCTTTAAAGAATCAATCTCGAGAGAAATTCTATCAACGTTCCTAGCCAAATCATCAACTTTAAGCAATTTCTCTTCAAGCAAAGCATTAAAATTCTTTTGTGAATTCATAAACTCTTTAACACTACTCTCAAATTCAGAGGGCATCTTATTAAAATTTCCACAAGAGTTGTTGTAGGAATTTCCATAATTATTAAAAGGAGTACTAGGATAAGGCCTAGGATTAAAATTCCCTCTATACGCGTTGTTACCAAAACTATTCCTACCAATAAAATTCACATCCATAGATTCATTATTATTCTCAAGCAAAGTAGATAAAGGCATATTATTGGGATCAGAAGAAACACTCTTAGCAAATAAAATCCTAAGTTCATCCATCTTTTCACTGAAAACATTGATTTCTTCTATAGCATGCACCTTTTTATTAGTAGATCTTTCAGTATGCCATTGAGAATAATTGACCATAATATTATCTAGGAGTTTAGTAGCATCTCCTAAAGTGATTTCCATAAAAGTGCCTCCCGCGGCCGAATCTAAAAGATTTCTAGAAGCAAAATTCAATCCAGCATAAAAATTTTGTATAATCATCCACAAGTTCAAACCATGAGTAGGGCAATTACGTAGCATTAATTTCATTCTCTCCCAAGCTTGTGCAACATGTTCATGATCAAGTTGCTTGAAATTTATAATATCGTTTCTAAGAGAGATAATCTTAGCGGGGGAAAATACTTAGAGATAAAAGCATCTTTGCACTTGTTCCAAGAATCAATACTATTTTTAGGCAAAGATGAAAACCACGCTTTAGCACGATCTCTAAGTGAAAAAGGAAATAGCTTCAATTTAACGACATCATTATCGACATCTTTTTTCTTTTGCATATCACATAAATCAACGAAGCTATTCAGATGAGTAGCGGCATCTTCACTAGGAAGGCCAGCGAATTGATCTTTCATAACAAGATTCAACAAAGCAGTATTGATTTCACAAGATTCAGTATTGGCAAGAGGAGCAATCAGAGTGCTAAGGAAATCATTATTATTGGTATTGGTGAAATCACACAATTTGGTAGCATCTTGAGCCATCGCGCCAAACAAGCAAACTAACACACGAGAAAAAAGGCAAAGGAAAAAGAGCAGGAGATTGGGAAAGAGAGGGCGAATAAAATGGCAAGCGTGAAGTGGGGGAGAGGAAAACGAGAGGCAAATGGCAAATAATGTAACGCGAGAGATAGGTATTGTGATGGGTACTTGGTATGTTGACTTTTGCGTAAGCCTCCCCGGCAACGGCGCCAGAAATCCTTCTTGCTACGTCTTGAGCTTGCGTTGGTTTTCCCCGAAGAGGAGAGGATGATGCAGCACAGTAGCGTAAGTATTTCCCTCAGTTTTTGAGAACCAAGGTATCAATCCAGTAGGAGGTCACGCTCAAGTCCCTCGTACCTGCACAACACGATAGCTACTCGCAACCAACGCGATTAGGGGTTGTCAATCCCTTCACGGTCACTTACGAGAGTGAGATCTGATAGAGATAATATTTTTGGTATTTTTGGTATAAAGATGCAAAGTAAAAAGTAAAAGCAAAGCAAGTAAATAAAGTGATAGAGATTGATATGATGAGAATAGACCCGGGGGCCATAGGATTCACTAGTGGCTTCTCTCAAGAGCATAAGTATTCTACTGTGGGTGAACAAATTACTGATGAGCAATTTATAGAATTGAGCATAGTTATGAGGTTATCTAGGTATGATCATGTATATAGGCATCACGTCCGTGACAAGTAGACCGAAACGATTCTGCATCTACTACTATTACTCCACTCATCGACCGCTATCCAGCATGCATCTAGAGTATTAAGTTAAAAACAGAGTAACGCCTTAAGCAAGATGACATGATGTAGAGGAATAAATTCATGCAATATGATAAATACCCCATCTTGTTATCCTCGATGGCAACAATACAATACGTGCCTTGCAACTCTTTCTATCACTGAGTAAGGACACCGCAAGATTGAACCCAAAGCCATGCACGTCTCCCATTGCAAGAACTACCGATCAAGTTGGCCAAACCAAATGGATAATTCGAATAGACTTGCAAAGATAACTCAATCATACATAAAAGAATTCAGAAAAGATTCAAATATTATTCATAGATAAGCTAGATCATAAACCCACAATTCACCGGTCTCAACAAACACACCGCAAAAAGAAGATTACATCGAATAGATCTCCACGAGAGAGGGGGAGAACATTGTATTGAGATCCAAAAAGAGAGAAGAAGCCATCTAGCTACTAGCTATGGACCCGAAGGTCTGAAGTAAACTACTCACACTTCATCGGAGAGGCTATGGTGTTGATGTGGAAGCCCTCCGTGGTAGATGCCCTCTCCGGCGGAGCTCCAGAACAGGCCCCAAGATGGGATCTCGTGGATACAGAAGGTTGCGGCGGTGGAATTAGGTTTTTGGCTCCGTATCTGGTCTATTGGGGGTACGTAGGTATATATAGGAGGAAGGAGTACGTCGGTGGAGCGTCAGGGGGCCCACGAGTTAGGGGGCGCGCCCAGGGGGGTGCCCCCTCCACCCTCGTGACCTCCTCTGGTGCTTCTTGGAGTAGGGTCCAAGTCTCCTGGATCACGTTCGGTGAGAAGATCACGTTCCTGAAGGTTTCATTCCGTTTGGACTCCGTTTGATATTTTGTTTCTTTGAAATACTGAAATAGGCAAAAAAACAGCAATTCTGGGCTGGGCCTCCGGTTAATAGTTAGTCCCAAAAATAATATAAAAGTGGAAAATAAAGCCCATTATAGTCCAAAACAATAGATAAAGTAGCATGGAGCAATCAGTAATTATAGATACGTTGGAGACGTATCATTGCACTCGCCATGGCGCTGAGCATTGTTAACATGGTCAACGAACATGAGGATTCAGGAGATGACTTTATTTTGACTGGATAACAGTAGGGACCCACTAGGGCCATAGCCGTACATACGCAAGTGCCTCCTTATTATGTACAACTATATTTTTTTGCTTCCTCCTGGTTTCCTGACATCACGGTCCCACACCATTGTCAACCTATGTAGTCAATATAAACGAGAGAATTGCACAAGGTGCGGCCGACAGCTCGGACCAAGCAACTCGAGCAGTTTTTGTGTTTTTGAGGCGTGAGCACTGCAGAGCTTTTCTTGGCAATGTTTTGTTGTTGTTCAGGGGAGAGCAGGGTATTAACTGGGCAGCCTGTGGCCCGTCTAGCCCAGGCCAGATATCCAGCCCAGATATTAATTTTTTTCAAGATGAAAATGGCTAGCCCAGCTATACTTTTTTTGAGGAATACCCACGCAAGGCCAACTTGTTATTCTACGACCCGCTGGGCTGCAAATCTTTCCTAGGAGGGATGCATTAGGCTTAACAGGAAAATGGGCTTTAAAAAATAATAAATGGGATGTAATTATAAAAACTAGGGAGTAACTATAAAAAAATGCACGTAACACGAAATTTGTTTCTAAAATATTATTTATGGATTTTGAAAATCTTAATTTTTAATTGTTGCACGTGCAATGTTTCGTTGGATTTTTATGTAATACAAATTTCTATTTAATCTGACTAGAAATTTCAGGATAAAAATATTTCGGTCCCATCAAAATGTGGGAGATTTTATTGAATTCTGTATTGAACGGTTGGTTGAAATTATTAATCGTTGTCCTAGCTAGAAAATGGGATGTACTTTTAACAAACTGTAAATGGGTTGTAGTAAATTCTATTAGAATTCAAAAATGGGATGTACATTCTTACAAATCGGAAATGGGCTATAAGTTCTCTGCCACATAGTTGTGGGCCTACTAAGTTGACGCGTCCCCTAAAAAAAGAAGTTGACGCGTATTCCTCTCCACATGGGCATCCACTGTCGTGTCTTCCCCGGCTCCGTGTCGTCCCCTTCATAGGCCTCGTCGTCGTCCACCGTCATGGTGCTCTCGGCGCGGCTTGGTCAATGTGGTCAATGACCGACTTCGATCGGAAGAGTACTGTACGTGGAGAGGCTGACAGCTGGGTCCACGGCAGCTGCAAAGAAGTGCCTCCTTATTACGCGCAAAATAATTATTCCTCCACCTGACAGCATGGACCCACCGGACGGGCCACCGTATTTCGTGAAAAAATGTTTCCCCCCTGACTGCTGGGACACACCGGACGGGCCACCGTATTTCACAAAAAAAACATTCCCCCTCTGTCATCTCTGACCCACCGGAAGTACCTCCTTATTACGCACAAAAAAATGAATACTCCCCTTGCTAGCTGGGACCCTCCTTGGTGGGAGGCTGACTTGTGGGCCTACTAAGTTGACGGGGACGGAGGGCTTTGTCAACTTAGTCAATATGAACGATTCTAGCTCCAGTGACCGTATGATGTCCATCCAACGCCCGTAGTGCTTCTTCAACCTCTGGTCTTCTTGCTCCAGCCGCCCAAAGCAGCGTCGGTCATGCCGCATGCTCCTGCCTCACGTGGTCGGCTGTGCTGCCGCAGAGGTCTCACCACCCCCTACTATTCCCACCGCTGGCCAGGCCCTGCGGTGACAGCAGCCTGACACTGAAGCCAAACCAGTGAACCCTCGTACTCCTCTCTGCGCGGGCTTCCACTGCCGCGTCTTCCCCGGCTCCGCGTCGTCCCCTTCCTAGGCCTCGCCGTCGTCCACCGCCCTGGTGCTCTCGGCGCGGCGTGGTCAACGTGGTCCAGGAACGACTTCCATCGGAAGAGTACTGTACGTGGAGAGGCTGACAGCTAGGTCCACGACGGCCGCAAGGAAGTGCCTCCTTATTACGCGCAAAATAATTATTCCTCCACCTAACAGCGGGGACCCACCGGTCGGGCCACCATATTTTTCCAAAAAACGTTCCCCCCTCCGTCAGCTCGGACCCACCGGAAGTGCCTCCTTATTACGCACAAAAAAATGAATACCCCCTGCTAGCTTGGACCCTCCTTGGTGGGACGCTGACTTGTGGGCCTACTAAGTTGACGGGGATGGAGGGCTTTGTCAACTTAGTCAATATGAATGATTCTAGCTCCAATGACCGTATGATGTCCATCCAACGGTCGTAGTGCTTCTTCAACCTCTGGTCTTCGTGCTCCAGCCGCCCAGAGCAGCGCCGGTCGTGTCGCATGCTCCTATCTCCCATGGCCGGTTGTGCTGCCGCGAAGACCTCACCGCCCCTACTATTCCCACCGCTGGCCAGATTATGTAGCGACGGTAGCCTCACACCGCAGCTGAACTAGTGAACCCTCGTACTCCTCTCCGCGTGGGCATCCACTGCCGCATCTTCCCCGGCTCCGTGTCGTCCCCTTCCTAGGTCTCGTCGTCGTCCACCGCCCTGGTGCTCACGGCGCGGCGTCGTCAACATGGTCAAGGAACGACTTCCATCGAACGTGGACTATACGTGGAGAGGCTGATAGCTGGGTCCACGACCGTAGCCAGGAAGTGCCTCCTTATTACGCGGAAAATAATGATACCTCCACCTGACAGCAGGGACCCAACGGATGGCCACTGTATTTCACGAAAAAAACGTTTCCCCCCTGACTGCTGGGACCCACCATCTACATCTTCGCACGCAAGGAAGTGCCTGACAGTCGGGACCGACCTGGTCAAAGCGTACGTAACGTTGTCATTCTGGTCGCAAACGTGTACGTACATACTGGTCAATGTAGAGGCGCGCATGTGTCGTAGTAGAGGCGCGCACATCGCATGTACACATACATACAACGCCCAGGGTGCAAGAAAGTAAATACGGCCACGTACGTACATACGGGCGGGGTCTCGAACGCCTACTCGCGCATACATACGGCCAGGGCTCGGTACATGGCTGGGTCGGAATGGAGAAACAACGTCGTCGTCGTGTTCATGGGGAGCCAACCGGCCGGGTCGGAACGGAATGTGTCGTCGTGTTCATTGGGAGGGCTTGGACGAAACAGGCGATGGAAACGAGGCCTGGCGTACCGTAGAACAGAGGAAACGACCTTGTGTTCGATTGGCCATGTTCGAAATGGGATCTTGTTCATCGGGAGGGGTCTGGCGTACCACAAAACGGAGGAAACGGACTTGTGTTGGACCTCCTACGGTCGAAACGGGGTCCTATTGATCGGGAGGGGTGTGGCGTACCGCAAAATGGAGGAAATGGACTTGTGTTGGAGCGCTACGATCGAAACGGGGGTCCTATTCATCAGGAGGGGTGTGGCGTACCGCAAAACAGGACTCCACGGGATACTGTTCATCTCCATCGTCGACCTCCTCCAGCCTCCACATGCTACTGTTCATCCACCGTCGACCTCCTCCAGCCTCCACCTGCGACTCTTCATCCACGGTCTCCTGTTCATCTAGCCTCCACCACGCGCTACTCCACCGGCTACTGTTCAATCACCCTCTCCACGGGCTCCTGTTCAACCCCCCCTCCACCTTCTACTGTTCATCCAGCCCTCCACAGGGTCGCCCTGTTCATCCAGCCCTCCATGGGGTCCTGTTCATCCAGCCCCAACCGGCTCGATCGATCGGAGTCCTATTCATCCAGAGGCAACGCCACGGGGTCCTGTTCATCCACCCCCACCGCTCACTTTTCATCCACCCCCACCCCCACCCCCGCAATGCTCACTGTTCATCCAGAGGCATCATTGATCGGCTTCAGTTAGTAGCAGTAGTGAAGGAATCGCTCGATCGGGTTCAGTTAACAGCCATCGATCGATCGCTCGGGTTTAGTAACGCGTAGCCTGCAGTACAATCGCTCGTGTTCAGTTAGAGCCCAATGCCTCGCTCGGGTTCAAGTTACAACCAACGCCTCGCACACACGCACGTATGTGTACGAGAGAAACGCGCATCGCTCGGCCCCGACCACCCACCTTAACCGGGAACACCCCGATATTTTCCTCGCCCTTGCGTCTACCACGAGTTTTTCCGTCATGGACGGCGCAAAGAATGTCATGCAGCTTACGTCTCCGACCCGCCCAGGATGAAAAGCCCGTTTCCTATCATGATTTTTTGTCATAGAAGTAGGAGCCCACCAGATCTATGATGATACCGCGTTTTGTCACAATTATCGTCATAGAAGTGTCATAAGTATGACAGAGAAAAAAATTCATTTGGCCCAAAATGTCACGGATGTGTCTTTTGTTTGTAGTGAATCTCCCCCTTTTTGGTAATTGATGACAACATATAGATCAAAGCTTCGACAAATGATAATAGCAATGAAGTACATTGTCACTTTGAGAAGTATGTGATAAGTAAGAGCTCCCCCTAAATTTGTGCATTGTTAAAATTTACTTTGGACCGCAAATGCACAATCTGTTAGGATCATGGGTTACTCTTCCACGTCACATACATGTTGGTGGAGCGCTCAAAATGATAATATATAAGAACAATCACTCATCACCAAGGGAAAGTGAATGATCATACATGAGATAGATAATGTTAACATCCAAGCATAAGCATAAAGAGTGATATGATCAAGCACATGATCATACAAAGTGTATCACACACACAGACATAATGTATCTCAAAAAGGCAAGCAAAGCAAATAAGTAGCAAAAAGACAAAACTCTATCTCTCTCCGAAGCCTATGATCTGTACACTTTCTCCCCCTTTGGCAACAAGTTACCAAAAAGCTCGAAAATGCATAGTGCTATGCGTCTCTCTAGGCTTGATCTTCGGGAGGTGGTGTTGAGATGACTCCAAGGACGAATGCTTCTGTAGATGTTGTTGGAGATGGAGGGGTTGCCACTAGAGGGGCAACAGGAGCTGTAGGAGCTGTCGCTGCAGGTGCTGAAGTTGTAGCTCTAGTGTCTGTCACTGGCACTGCTGCAGATCTCTGTGCCCTAGGAACCATGTGGAACACCTGTGTAGTAGCTTTGCCCTTTCTCTCCTGAGCTTCTTCCTGGAGTTCTTCAATAGTTGTATGAATCTTAGTTAACTTCAAGTCCAGATCATAGAATTTTGTCTCTATTATCTTCTCCAAGCTCTCCTGGTTTCGAGTCAAGGTAGCTAGTCCTTTCTCAACCCTCAGGATTGATTGAATCAGACACCCAAGCTAGTCTTGTTTGGACTTGAGAAACACTTCTGAAGCCTCTGTTGCACTTGGCATCTTTGCTGCCCTGGTCTTCTCCTTCTTCTCATGAGCTGCAACTGAAGATGGATCATTAGCATCCATGACAACTGTGTTGTCCTCAAATTCAAGCAGCAAAGGAAAGTGTTCTTTGTCCAAAATATACACTCCTTGCTTCATTTTGAAATTGATTAGCTATTGGATGTGTGGAGCATATCCACAAGATCACTTCTGGTCAGCTGCTGTCCTTTTGATTGTCTCTACAATCAGGCTCATGACCTTGAATTTCTGTGGCACAACATCAAACAACTGCAACAAGTTGATGGAATGTCCTCTGATCATCCTGTGATCTCCAGATTTGGGCAACAATGTGTGCCTCAATATAGTGTTTATAGTGGCCAAACCAGATAGCAGATAGTAGACTGATCCAAACTTGTGTGTTTCCAAGGCCTCATCTGGAATTTCCTTATACATGTTGGCCATGGTGTTGTGATCCTTCTTATTCTCAGCATACACATCTATTTGATGTTCTTCTTCTGCAGGGGCATTTATGAGCCTATCCCACTCATTAACAGTTGATTGGTGCATCTGCCCTTCTGTCATCCACACAATTCTTCCATCTGGATAGAAATGAGTTGTTGAGTAGAATTGCATAATGAGCTCATCATTCCATTTGGTGAGCTTCTGACCAACAAAGTCATCAACACCATTAGCTTTGAAGTTTTTATGCACTCTTGGGAAATGATCAGCATTAGCGTCAATGAATTTCCAGTCCACCCATCTCATATCACCGACTATGGGTTTCTTGTCCAGCAGTACTGTCTCATAGAAATCATATTGCTCTTTGGTGTGGAACCTGTAGCCCACTGCAGTCCTCCTCCTCACAGCATAAGGATCAGCTTGTCTCCACTTCCTGAGACCAGCATCCTTTCTTTCCTTCATATTTTCAGCCACTAGGTGACTGTCATTATGGTGTGGAATCTTGGGCTTGAGCTTTCTAAGCACTTGGGCTTCAGCTTCTTCAGCAGCTTCAGGCATTGGGGCCTTGTTCTTCTCTATAGCAGGTATGTTCCTGGTACTTCTCTTTGGAGCTTGAGCTGGAGCTTTGGGGGTTGTCTTGGGCTTTGAAGGAGCTGCCCCAAACTTGATGGCATCCCCCATAAGCTTTTGTGTCTTTGCAGGAGGTGCTTGAGCAGCAACCTCTTCTTCCTCTTCACTTTCAGAATCCTTCCTCATTGAAGGCTTTCCAATCACTCTAGCTATTGTTTTTCTGACCATCTTCTTCCCATCATCACCTGCTTTTCGCTCATGTGAGAAGACCATAGTTTCCTGAGTGGAAGTTCTAGCCTTTGACATGGGAACTCTCTTGGCAGGTGCCTTCTTGTGCATTCCAGGCTTTGTTGTAGCACCAGTTCCATATTCCTTTTTCAACACTTTCTTTTTGGAGCCAACTTCCTCCTCAGCAGCCACATAATCCTCATCCTCTGAATCTGAGGTTCTCTTCTTCTGTCCTTGTTGCTGCATTGGGCAAGTTTCTTGGAGTGCTCCTGCTGCCATCATCTGAACTGCTGGAGGGACTAGTGTCCTCACTCATGTGCACTTGCTCTTCTGATTTGTTCTTGCTATCACTCTGGTTAGACATTTTGCACAGCAAACTGAGAACTATCCTTGTGAATAGATGTAGATGAGGTAGAGTAGATGAGCATCAAAAAGTGCAGAGTTTTTTGCAAAAGGAATGAGTCAAAAACTTAGTTTTAGTTTTCTATGGGAAGCATTTCAGAGCTACCGATTTGTAAAACTCGGTGACACCAAAACAACTTTGGAGTCAAACATGTGGAATCGGTCAGACTGAGGCACAGTTTGGTGACTCCGAGTTTGCTAGGGTTTCACAGAGTCCTGGTATCAGTCACACCGATTTGCAGTTTTTGGTCAGACCGAAAATCACTTGTGCTTTGGCCTAAGCCAAATCGGTGGAACCGATTCCTACAACTCGGTCGGTCCGAGATGAGTCCGGCAGAAACCTAACCCTAAATTCTACATTCAAATCTAGTCTAATGGAGATTCTCTGTGGATGGATCAATCTCATACGTGGAATAGAACATGGCATTGACGTTGTGCATAGAATTGGAAGTGAAAGCAGTGCACAAGGGGTCAAACTCATACCCTAGTTCGGCGATGAGTTCACTACGGCGACGACGGTGGTAAAGAAATTCGTTAACGGCGGCGGAGACCAGCGGTGGGAGGTCGCTGGCGACGAGGTGATGATCCGGAGACTCGTGAGGCAGTGTAGGACACGCGCGGGCGAAAGGGTTTTGAAGTGATTCCAAAATCTAGCTCGTCAGTATTTATATCCTGAAACTGTCGGTGTAACCGAGTGGAACAACTCGGTGGCACCGAGACGCAGAATCGCAAGCGGTTACTGCAACTTGGTGAGACCGAAGGGTTCTAATCGGTTGCACCGAGATTGAAACTTGATCAACCCAGTGAACTCGGTGTGACCGAAATGGAGGAGTCGGTCAGACCGAGATACACAGTGAGGTTTTGGAATTTTTAAGTCTATCACAAAACGGAACTTCGAGTGCTCCTCACACAGAAGGTTTGAATTTGACCTAGATCAAACTTTGTGATGTACCATGAGTAGAGTTTGAGAATAGAAAAGCATAGATAGCTAGAGGGAGTTCTTAGGCATTCTTGTCCATCCATTTGCCAAAAATAATTAATTCCAAACGATCAAAGCAACAAATGGATGTCCTCGAATGAGAAGAAGTATGCAACCAACATGCTCACACAATAAACTGGCAACTGAAATATGTGGCAAAGCATGCACAATCACTCTAGCATCTATCAAGCAATTGGTGATGACTAGGTCATCTATATATGAGTATATTGACTTAGGAGTCAAAAGAGAACATTTGATCATAGGTCATACTCATCGTTTAAGCACAAGTGGGGTTACCACTTTTACATAAAGCATTGTTGTGTTCACACCATTAGAGTTGCTTTAGCTCAATTCTTAGAGTAAAGCTCCCCCTAGATGTGATATTCCCCCTAAGAGGGATCAACTAACCTTGGGTTTTGTCGATGATGACTTCATGTAGCTATCGAAGATGTGGATGCTCATTGTTGATGTAGATCATTTGAAGTAATCCATTGGAGTGAGTTGCACTTTCAATACCTACATGGGTTAGTCCCACAAGGAACAAACAAGAGTATCCATAGTCATAGAGTGAAGCACACACATGATGATGTCCATGAAAGAATTAGGTTACCTTGTCCCTTGTCTTACCAACAAGAGTGTTTGTGACTCCTTGAACTAGTGCAAGATGTGGAAGTTGTTTGCACTTGTCCTTGCCAAAATAAATGTGAGTGAAGTATGTTGGCGGAGTCACCCTCAAGAACTCTCTGGTTCTTCTTCTTTGGGATCCACATCATCTTGATGGGAATCCTTGGAGTTGTAGATGTACTTGGCAAAGTAGAACTTGATGAAGTCTTGGGAACCCACTTGACCAAGGCCTTCGGAGCATCTTCAAATGCGTCATTCTCTTCTTGAAGCTTATCCTTGCCTTTTAGGTTGTGGTCTTGTGGTGGAAGATCATCTTGAGCTTGTGTCCCCTTGAAGGAAGTAGGGTCATACTTCTCTTGTTGAGGAACAAACTTCGTCTTGGGGTATTGCCTTGTTCCCACTCAAATCCATTGGCATTGAACTTTCATTCAAAACCAACACCTTGATTCTTTCGGTGCCTTCCTTGCTTGCGTACAATTTCCTCAAATTGCTTACTTCCGGCAAGGCTTTTGTAAACACCTTTCTCTATAATTCCCTTCAATAAGCTATTTTCTTGCTCAAGTGTAACTTGGCTAAGAGAATCATTAGTAGAATCAATAGAACTACTAGAAGCAACAATATTGGATTTAGCATGATTATTGTTACTACTAGAAGAAGAATCTTTCTTGTTCTTATTGCTAGACTCTACTTGTGGCATGTGAGTAGACAAGAGTAAACGCTTGGCAATGTAAGAAGAACTTTTTTCCGAAGATCATCATTGATGGCCTTTAAGAACTCATGCTCTTGCTCAAGATTGAGCTTTTCGAAGCGTAACTTCTCATGAGTTTTTAAAAGTTCTCGATGATCTTCTAAAGTAGTTTCCTGAGCTAACTTAAGAGTGTTTAGTTCTTTAGTTAGATGCTCAATCTCCTTCTTATCATTGTCATTTGTTTTATCTTGATTAGCATGATTATTTGACGTTTCATCATAGTATTCATCACTAGAGTTGTCAACAAGTAAATCATCATCACCTAGCAAGTCATCTTCCTCACTATTGAAATCAACATACTCGGGGTGTATTACCTTGGGGCCTTTAGCCATGAAGCATCTCCCAATACCTTCATTTGGTGAGTCAAGTATGTCATAGGAGTTGGTTGACACAAGTGCTAGACTGGCAACAACTTCATCTTGAGTATATTCGGAGTCCGAGTGATAACTTCTCTCGGAGTGGTGGTCAGAGTCGGAGCCGGATAACCGTTCACCAACATGAGCTTGATGTCTTTGTTTTGTGTAGCTCCTTGATGACTTGTCCCTCCTTTTCGAATCCTTGCTCCTTTGAGAGGTTCTTCGTTCATAACGATTGTCTCTACTCCTTCTCTCTCTTGGAGGTGATTCTTCCCCTTTGCTTCTTCTTTTAGGTGAGTTTTCTCTTCTTTTATAGGGAGCCGTAGACTCATTGGAGTAGTGTCCGGGTCTTCCACAATTGTAGCAGTTTTGCTCACGACTAGAAAATCTTTTGTAATTGTAGGACCTTGACTTGGAACTTGTTTCCTTGCTTCTACCCTTGTAGAATTTGTTGAAGTTCTTCACCATTAAGCTTAGTTCTTCATTGAAGGCTTGTTTATCACTCGATGATGTAGGAGCATCACATGAGGCTTTGTAAGCACCACTAGACTTGTTGTGCAGATCTTCTTTGTCCTTGAGTGACATCTCATGAGCAACAATTCTTCCAATGACTTCAGTTGGCTTGAGATCTTTGTAATTTGGCATCATTTGGATCAGTGTGCACACGGTGTCATATTTTCCATCCAAGGCTCTCAAGATCATTTTGATGATGAATTTGTCGGTCATCTCTTCACTTCCTAAGATGGTAATCTCATTTGTGATGAGAGAAAGCCTAGAGTACATTTCAGCGACACCTTCACCATCCTTCATTTTGAACTTGTGAAGTTGACTTTGAAGCACATACAACTTGGATTCCTTGACGGAGTCGGTACCTTAATCCATATCTATCAAAGTATCCCAAATTTCCTTTGCATTCTCAAGACGGTTGATTTTGTTGAATTCTTCGGCGCACAATCCATTGAAGAGGATATCACAAGCTTGAGTATTGTATTGCAGCATCTTCAACTCTTTCGCGGTAGCTTCACGATTTGGTTCTCTCCCATCAAAGAATTCGCCTTGCAAGCCAATACACACAATAGCCCAAACGACGGGGTTATGTCCAACAATATTTATTTTCATCTTATGTGTCCAACTAGCAAAATTAGTACCATCAAAGTAAGGACCTCTACGGTGGTAATTTCCCTCGCTAGACGCCATACTCTCCTAGGTTGTGAAACCAGGGTTATGATCACCAAAGCTATGGAAATCAAGGCAAATGGAGACCAAAGCTCTGATACCACTTGTAGGATCGAAAGTATGTCTAGAGATGGGGTAATTAGACTACTTGACCAAATAAAAGCTTAACATTTTCCCAATTTTAGTTCTTGGCAGATTTTATCAACTTAGCAAAAGTCAAGCAATCATAATACAATTCAAGCAAGCATGCAAAGAGTATATGAGCAGCGGAAAGTAAAGCATGCAACTTGCAAGAAAGTAAATGGGGGGATTTTGGAGGGAGAAAACACAATATTGACACAGAGATTTTTGGCGTGGTTCCGATAGGTGGTGCTATCGTACATCCACGTTGATGGAGACTTCAACCTACGGAGGATAAGGGTTGTGCGAGTCCACGGAGGGCTCCACCCATGAAGCATCCACAAAGAACCAACCTTGTCTATCCCATCATGGCCATCGCCCATGAAGGACTTGCCTCACTAGGGTACAAACTCCTTGGTTCAACTCCACAATCTTGACGGAGGCTCCCAAGTGACACCTAACCAATCTAGGAGACACCACTCTCCAAAAGGTAATAGATGGTGTGTTGTTGATGAACTCCTTGCTCTCGTGCTTCAAATGATAGTCTCCCCAACATTCAACCCTGTCGGCGTTCTGGGAACGGGGGTCCCCAGACTTGCCTGCCTGCGGCGTGGCTCAAGTGGTGGCCCAGTGCGGCCCATCTTCATCAACGCAAACTCAAGACCCCCGCGAGGGCCCAAGCCTCGCGGGGCGAACGACACAAGGCTTACTTAGGAGCAGCCTCACCAGGCAGACTCACAAGGAGGCGGAGAGATCAAGGCAAGGGTACGTCGTGAGGTGCTCGTGACGCAAGCTGTGACGATCGAGACCAGGCGGGCGCCGGCCTGTGTAGTGTCCTTGTTTCCTCTTTGGTTCAAAGGGGGCAAACACAGGCATGGAGTACCGACGCATCAGGCAAATGTTACCATTTCGGTGCAACAAGACCAAGACCAGCAGAGCGGCAGGATGGAGGTCACCGTGGAGCCCAAGACAGCGTCATCGCCAGTGCCTTTGGCAGTCGAAGACCAACTTTAGTCTGGATAGCTTGTACTAGATGTTCCCCTTCAAAATGGCCGTTGTTGGCACCCTTCCCGCTCAATATTTGGGAAGAGGACCAGGTTCTCTATATATAGAGCTAGCCACCATAGTAGAGAGAGATATCTCATCGAGTTCTCACCTAGCCAACGAGGAGAATCCTTTTCCTACGAAGAACACCGCACCAGCTCAAGAACACCTCTCGCGAGGCTGTTGTAACACCCCGGATACAACTTTCCATATTCGTAACTCCAACTCTTGCCTTTTCCGGCTATGTGATTGATATTTCCTCCGTGGTTGGGTTTTTGTCTGTTGTTTTGCATTTTGTTCTTGTTATGCATCTCGTCTCATGCCATCATTCGCATTGCATCGGCATCGTTTTCATAAAACTTGCATCCGTTCTGGTTCCGCCGGTCCTCTCCGTTGTCCGTTCGGAGTCCAGATCACACTCGCACGCGCCCGCGGCACCTCCGCAATATTATTTTATAAGTGGCATAAAAATGTTCTCGGAATGGGATGCAACTTGTCATGCGGTCTTATTATAGTGTAGACAGGCCGTCTGCCAAGTTTCGTCGCATTCGGAGTCCATCTGATAGCCCAACCGTTAAATGTATAGTTGTACCGTTGCCGGTACTTTCGTCGGACGTTTCGGTCTCCGAGACTGTTGCCGGGCTTCTTTCTCTCCTCTTCTCACAGCCCACCTAGCCATCCATACCCCCCTCACGTCTGGAGCCGCCAGATCGAGATCAGAGGGACCGAAACCCCTCCAAAAACCCCCTAAACCCTAGCTTTTACCCTATATATGGACCTCCTAGTCCATTTTGGGCAGCCCCTAGCCCCCCACCTACCTCTAGCCCTCTCCCTCCTCAATTTCCGCACCGGCCCTCTCCTCCTCTGCCACTTGGCGCTGCCCCCACCGCCGGCCACCACCCAGCGCCGCCGCCAAGTCAGCCAGCGCCTCTCCAAGGCCCAGCCAGCCTCCTCCCCACCGAGCCGGCCCAAGGCCCAGGGTGAGCAAACCCCCTGCGCCTCCTTTCCCTCCTGTTGGCCCAGCCAGATTCGGCCCATTCATGTTTTTTTCCCAGTTATGCGAATTTGTCTATTATCCAGTGATTTACAGTTTTACAGAAACCCCCCTAGATTTCATGCATTAATAACGTCATAATCGTGCATCGGATAAAAATGTTTTATATATGTAAAATGATCAGAAAATTGTGTAGATTAATAATATGCCACTTTCATCTATGTTAAAAATATTTAACATGCTGTTTGTGTTTATTTTGCATAATGCCATGCTAAAATGATTTATTTCATAACTAAATAACCGTAGCTCGGAATTAAATGTTCTTTATATGTAAATGGGGTGGAAAAATGCCTAGATTAACGTGGTACACTTTGTTTTACTGTTTGACAACTCTAAAATATGGTTTAGGGCAGAACAGTACCAAAACTAGATTATGGACATGAGGATTTTCCGGAATTGATGTTTGTTGTTTCCAGCCTCATTTAAACTTGCCTAGATAGGTAGTTTCATTATGTTTCACCTCTTGCCATGTTTAATAACATTTAATATTGTTGGGTACACAATCGAGATCAAACTAAATAATTGCATGTGGTGTTTCGTCAATATGCAACTCGTTGCATATTGAGCTCCACTTAATTTGTAGTATTGTTTGTTGCACTTTGCCATGCCATGCCTCACTAAACCGGTCATGCATCATACTTGGTTGTGCATCGTGCCATGTCTATGTGATGGTTGTTTACCATGTTGTTTGTTTCTTTCCGGTGTTGCTTCTTAGTTCCGGTAATGTTGCGTTCGTGAGGATTTGTTCGACTATGTCCGCTTGTCTTCTTCATGGACTCGTTCTTCTTCCTTGCGGGATTTCAGGCAAGATGACCGCCACCCTGGATCTCACTACTATCATTGCTATGCTAGTTGCTTCGTTCCATCGCTTTGCCGCGCTACCTATCATCTGTTTATCAAGCCTCCCATATTGCCATGAACCTCTAACCTTTGACACCTTTCCGATGCAAACCGTTGTTTGGCTATGTTACCGCTTTTGCTCAGCCCCTCTTATAGCGTTGTTAGTTGCACGTGAAGTTGAAGATTTCTCCATGGTGGATAGGATTTTGGTTGGGATATCACAATATCTCTTATATTATTAATGCATCTATATACTTGGTAAAGGGTGGAAGACTCGGCCTTTTGCCTAGTGTTTTGTTCCACTCTTGCCGCCCTAGTTTCCGTCATACCGGTGTTATGTTCCCGGATTTTGCGTTCCTTACGCGGTCGGGTGATTTATGGGACCCCCTTGACAGTTCGCTTTGAATAAAACTCCTCCAGCAAGGCCCAACATTGGTTTTACCATTTGCCTCACCTAGCCCTTTCTTTTCCCTTGGGTTTCTGGAGCCCGAGGGTCATCTTTATTTAC
>NC_041387.1:421508926-421544452 GCF_002162155.2 Triticum dicoccoides | reverse complement strand
CTCGTCGTGAGTGTTGGTCCAAACTGTCGGCCGCCGGTGGCCACCAGGGGCAACTCTGGGCTGGCCTACCGGAAGTCTGGACAATCCGGTGTGCCCTGAGAACGAGATATGTGCAGCTCCTATCGGGATTTGTCGGCACAGCGGGAGGCTTTGCTGGTCTGGTTTTACCATTCTTGAAATGTCTTGTAAACCGGGATTCTGAGTCTGATCGGGTCTTCCTAGGAGAAGGTCTATTCCTTCGTTGATCGCGAGAGCTTGTCATGGGCTAAGTTGGGACACCCCTGCAGGGTATAATCTTTCGAAAGCCGTGCCTGCGGTTATTGGTAGATGGGAATTTGTTAATGTCCGGTTGTAGATAACTTGACACCAGATTCGAATTAAAACGCATCAACCGCGTGTGTAGCCGTGATGGTCTCTTCTCGGAGGAGTCCGGGAAGTGAACACAGTTTTTGGGTTATGTTTGACGTAAGTAGGAGTTCAGGATCACTTCTTGATCATTGCTAGCTTCACGACCGTTCCGCTTGCTCTCTTCTCGCTCTTATTTGCGTATGTTAGCCACCATATATGCTTAGTCGCTGCTGCAGCCTCACCACTTTACCCCCTTCCTTTCCCTTTAAGCTTTGCTAGTCTTGATACCCATGGTAATGGGATTGCTGAGTCCTTGTAGCTCACAGATTACTACAACAATAGTTGCAGGTACAGGTTCATGCGATGATCATGACGAGAGAGCAATGCTTGCTTGCGTTGAGTTCTTCTTCTGCTTCTTCGATCAGGGGATAGGTTCCAGGTCGGCAGCCTGGGCTAGCAGGGTGGATGTTGTTTGAGTTTCTGTTTGTGATTCATCCGTAGTCGGATGATGCTCTGATGTATTGTGATGTTGTATTCGTGTGGCATTGTATGCCTTATGTATGTATCCCCATCTATTATGTAATGTTGATGTAATGATATCCACCTTGCAAAAGCGTTTCAATATGCAGGTCTATCCTTGGTGGGACCTTCGAGTTCCTTTTGGATAGGGTCGCATATTGGGTGTGACAGCTGTTCTTCTCCTTGTACTGTTCATCACAAGCCCCTGAGGCAATCCACCACACCACACACTGGAGTAGGGTATTACACCACAACGGTGGCCCGAACCAGTATAAATCTTGTGTCCCTCGTGTTGTTCATCGTTTAGCTTAGATTCTCGCGAGACGATTGGACGTGGATTGGTAGGGGGAAGATCTTCGCGCACACCCTAGAGTTCGAACCTTAAGGGTCTGCCGGAACCCAACATCCGACATTTGGCACGCTAGGTAGATGTGCGCCGGAATCTTTCTTCCGTTTTTTCGCGTTCGATCATCCGTCATGTCCATGGCTAACGCTTGCCGGGCTCGCGCCGAGCGTCGGGTTGCTCTCGCCGCTCGCGTCGCCCAGATGGCTCCTGTCGATGGTTGTCCCCGTCGTTCCCCATCACCTGCCGCCAACGCCGCCACCGGCCCTGCAGGGAACGAGCAGCAAGCCTCGCCGCTGCATCCCTTGGTGCAGCGGGAAGGCCGCACCACCACCCCATCGCTGACTCCAGCTGGTTCATCGTCCCACGCACATCGCGCTCCCACGGACACGCACGCCGTGTTGCTCCTGGCGCGTGAGCTCCTGCACTACCGTCCCGTCAACGACCTCTATGAGGAGTGGCTCGCTCGCATCACCGAGCTCGTCAGCGCCGCAGGGGGCTCACCTGCGCCGTCCCTCTCGCTGCCTCGCCCTCCGTCCTGCGCGGGTGATGCAGCCCAGGAGGTGCCTCCGCCACCTCCTCCCCAAGAAGGCGCCCTCGCTCCAAGGCGCGCGGACCCTGGACAAGATCCACCGTGTCCAACGCCCGCTCCAAGGCGCCCTGGCTCCAAGGAGCTGCCAAGAAATCCCTCATCCCCAAGAAGGTGCTCGCATGCTTCCTGCACCGGCACGCCGTGACCGCATCCCTGCCGCGGCACATCAAGACCCCGCACTACTCCAGGTAGCGGCGCGCGGGAATCGCCAGGACCAAGCCCCACGCCAGTAGAGAGCTCCGGTGGCCACCGTAGGCTGCCGCGCCTTCACCACCAAGCTATGCAGTGTTGCCTGGCCGGGCAAGTTCAAGCCGGACCTGCCTCCTCACTACGATGGCACTACCGACCCTGCAGAGTTCCTGCAGCTCTACGAGCTGGGCATCGAAGCGGCCAACGGGGACGAAAAGGTCATGGCGAACTGGTTTCCCATGGCAATCAAGGATGGTGCCCGCACCTGGCTCTTGAACCTGCCTCCTGGCATGATCTCCTCCTTGGACGAGATGCACACCCGCTTCATTGCCAACTTTCAGGGCACTCGCGACCGTCCGCTGGCCGTGGGTGACCTGCACCGCATCAAGCAGCAACCCGGAGAGACCTTGCAGAAGTACATCCAGCGCTTCAACAGCGCTCGCCTCAAGATTCCCAAGGTGATCGAGGAGGCCATCATCTCAGCGTTCTCTGACGGCGTCCGCGACGTCAAGATGAAGGAGGAACTGGCGATCCACGAAGATATGTGCACGTCTCTGGAGCTGTTCAACCTGGCGACCAAGTGCGCAAGGGCTGAGGAGGGATGCCTCTCCCTTCTCGAGCTCCCGGCTGCAGATCTAGAAGAGAAGAAAGCCAAAGCTAAGGAAGTGAAGCGCAAAGGAGCAGTTGTGCTCGCAGTAGAGCTGGATACGAAGCGCGGCAGGGACTAGCCGGAGTCATCCAAGGGCAACCAGTACTGCGTGTACCACGATCTCCACACCCACAACACCAACGAATGCCAAGATCTCAGGGCCGTGCGAGAAGGCCGTGTCGGTCGAGGCCCCGAGCGCAACGATTAGGGCTACGTCCGAGGCGGAGGAAGAGGTGGAGGACGATGGGACGACCATGGACCTTGCCAAGGGTGGCGTGACCGGCCTCGCAAGGACCGCTAGCAGGACCAGCCTCGCGAGGGGGCTTGGAGGGATCAGCCTCGTGAGGATTGCCCACAAGGCAACGCAGGCCTTCCTCCTCTACCACCACCGCCAAGAAGGAATGACGACCATCATTGGGACGAGGGGGCTGGGGGCTTCCACGAGCCGCATGCTATCGCTTGCATCTTGGGCGGTGCCGAGGCCCCAGCCTCTCAGCGCATCTTCAAGCAGTTTGCTTGCGAGGTGAATGCAGTCCTCCCCAAGCTCGAGGCCGTGCGCCCTCTCAGGTGGTCCACGTGCGCCATCACGTTCAGCTCAGCGGATCAGGTCAAGTGCGTGGCAACAGCCGGTGTCCTCCCAATGCTCTGTTCCCCAGTCATTAGCAATGTGCAAGTTACCAGGACCTTCATCGACGGTGGAGCAGGGCTCAACGTCCTGTCCATCGAGACGTTCAACAATCTCCAAGTGCCATACGATCAGCTTCAGCCGACCAAGCCTTTCTCAGGAGTCACTGATGGTTCCACTATACCGATAGGGCAGGTCCGCCTCCCTGTCACCTTTGGACAGCGCAAGAACTACCGTACCGAGCTCATTGACTTCGACGTTGACCACATTCTCCTGCCATACAATGCCATCCTCGAATATCCAGCCCTGGCCAAGTTCATGGCAGTGACTCACCATGGCTACAACGTCCTCAAGATGCCAGGAAGTGGCGGAGTCATCACGGTCCTCTGTGAAGAGAAGGATGCGGTGTGCTCTCTTGAGCGTCCTTCCAAGCCGCGTCAATCGAGGACCCAGACATCAAGAGTGGAAACCTCCCTGAAACATCTCCCAAGAAGAAGAATACATCACCCAGCTCAAGGCCTTAGGAGGCAGGCACCTCCGGTGGCACCACATCAGGATCTGCGCCCATCCAGGGGGCGCCGCCCTTTGTTGCATAGGAAGGCGCGCCTGGCACCCTCCTCGGGCAAGGCTCGGGGGCTCTCTCCTGGAGGGTCACTGACTTTGCCAAGATCATGAGGGAGGCGCTCGAGCACCACTTGGAGGCGTGCTTCTTGGCACACTTCCCTCAGGAAGGCATAAGGCAAGGAGGGCCCAAACCTCAGGAGTTCATCACCAAGGTTACTCAGGAGCTGCAGGAATCGAGGGTCATGCGCGGCAGCCGCCGCCTACCCAGCATAGCTCCCCATCCAGGAGAGGATGGCAGGCTGCGCATCTGCATCGACTACCCAGGGCGCAATTGAGTCGCGTCAAAGGAAAGCTTCTGGCCTTCGCGCATGGGGCGTTGCGAGGATCCACCTCACAGCTACGTTCGCATGCCTTTCGGCCTGCCGAACGCGGTTGCTACTCACCAGCGTCTAATGAGGTGCACTCTGGAGGCTCAGGTGGCCAGGCACCGCGCGTTCCTGGAGGAAATGTGGATGGACCTTGCCGAGCCGCCCGGACCTCCAGAGCGTCCCGAGGCTCAGGGCCCCGAAGGCTCGTGAGGATTGGCTTCTTCACCACGCACCGTCAGCTACTCCAACAAACGGTATGCAATGGTATCAGGTAACATCTTTCGAGTTTCAGTTCAGCTGGGAGTGCCCTCAGGGCTACACCATTCCCAGGTCGCATGGGTCTGTCCCCGCGGCATGTATCCATTTTGCTTATGTCCTTAGCTTACTTTGTTGAGGGCGCCCCTCGGGCTGCATCATCCCCAAGCCGCTTGGGCCTAACCCAATGGCGTGTGCCTTTCCTTGCATCTATCTAAGTTGGATTGCCTCTTCATTCTTAACCTGCCTGTGATAATCGCCTGCTCGATTGACACCTACCTTCGGAACCGCTCGCTCTCGCACGATGCTTGTGCATGGGTTCGTCCCTGCAACGTCGACAAATCTGAGTGGTCGATCTTTGACTGCGGCAGCCCCGCAAGGCGCTACCTCACCAGGCCCTCAGTGCCTCAATCACTCCCTCGGAGCAACCAATGGCTGGCTGGCAACCGTAATGGCAGTCCTTGTTTTCCTCGCGTTGGTTTACAGGGTCCACCTAAGGAATAACATGGGGGCGTCATGAGCTCTCACTCTCTCTCTCTCCCATGCGATCCGCTGGTGTGTTAAAAGGGGGGCGCCTGAGCATCACGACTCAGGGGCTCTTACTGGCTCTCCAGCCCTCATCCCCTGGCCTTGACCCACGGCGTCGCGACCTGTCATACCAGCGGCGGCTGAGCTCACTCGAGGGCCGGGACCTGAGGACGTAGAGCATGAAGGAAAGTGCGGGGAGGAGGGGAGAAGCTCACGAGGGCCTAACCCAGCGACATCCCAATTGCCGATGTGCAGGTCCGGCACCTTGCCAAGGAATGACTCCAAGCTCCTGAGATAAGTCACGCTCCTGGAAAAGCTAAATCAACGCGACACCAAACCCTCGCCTAATGCGGTTCTGTCACGGCGACGTTGCCTTCCTTTCTCGCCCAGCGGAGGCTGCTTGAGTGCTAAAGGGGATCTCCTAAGCATCGGGCCTCAGGGGCTCTTACTGGACCTCGGGCCGCTCACTTCCTGGCCTTGACCACGACATCATGACCTGGCATACCAGCGACGGCTGAAGCCTGCCTGGGGACCGGGACCTATCAGCGTAGAGCATCAAGCCCTCGTGAGGATAGAAAGGGGGAGCCGAGCCGAGATAGAACAAGAATCTCGCACCACTCCATAATAAGGATAATATTCACCAAAGACATAGCAGACACTTTACATGCCCCTATGGTGTTTCCTTGATTCCTCACAGGGAACAAAAGGTGCTAATCCTAAGGGACACTAACTACGCATGCCTCCATGGTCGATGCCATCATCAATAGTGGGCCACCAAGCACCGGCGCCAACCCCATCCAGATCAGCCACGCCGGCGGCCTGATGCAGCTGCTCTGCTCCGAGCACGACGTGAGCTCGGGGGCTTGTAGTTGTCGTCGCTCATCTCTGGAGTCCCGAGAAGCTCGGGAGAGTTGCTGGACCCTCCAGCTTCTCCGCTGCTACCAGAGGAGCTGCTGGGGAAGCGGTTGGCTGGCCTAGCCCTCGCCACTTCGATGCCCCGGCCGCCTTCCCTAGGGCAGGACTCCAGTTGGCGTCCTTCCGCGTCGAAGACCTTGAAGAACATCAAGGAGGCGCCATCGTATTCGAAATGAATCACGAGGGAACCTCCTGTTCGGCAGACCCGGGCGATCTCGCCCCAGCCCCGGGTCTTGTAGACCTTGCTCGGAGCAACAACCTCAACCTCCGCTCTGGTCGCAGGGGTACTGCAGTCAGCGTGCTGCAGCCAGAACTCAAGAGGCCCTCTCGCCGGCATCTCGAAGGTGAAGGAGGGAGGAAGGCGAATCCAAGAGCTTGGAGGCATGGCGGCGTGAAACACGAGCTCGCGAGAAGAGCCCTAGGCATGGACTCCAGGGGCGATGACGCGCACCGCCGTGATTCGTCAGCGTCGCCGGCAGCACAGGCGGTGCCGCTCGGTGTCTCCTTCTCTAGGGCCCTCAGCCCGGGCGTACAAGGGCAGCGGAAACCCAAGCGGTGGCCGCTCGTACCAAGGCCTCAATGTCTCCTACCGCGCAACCTCGTCGCGGTGGCCAGGGACCGGCCGCTTCTTCGGCGGGAGCGGGTCGGGACCCTCTTGGGGGGCCTTCCCTTTCCCTTCCACTAAGAATCAGAGGATCGACGCCATTGGCATGAAGATGGAGGAGGGGCGAGAAAGAAGGAGTGAAGCCGGAAGAGATGGACTGCGGTGGCTCTCGCCCGTCTGTACTTATAGTCCAGAGGAGGCCAACCATCGGCCTCCACGATCGCGGGTAATCATGACTCATTTTTGCATGCAGGGACTTGTCAAATCGGGCAGTTGCCGAGGCAGCATGGGGAAGCGGAGACGCCCACGTCCAATCAACCACCACGTGGTGCCCAAGGCTGCAGGCTATTGGGGCCCGCGGCGCTCCGCACTTGCCCTTCGCTTCTCTGCTAAGCCAAGTCCGAGCGCGCCTTGGGCTCGGGGGCTACTGTCGGCATTCTAGGAACGGGGTCCCCAGACTTGCCTGCCTGTGGCCTGCGGCGTGGCTCAAGTGGTGGCCCAGTGCGGCCCATCTTCATCAACGCAAACTCAAGACCCTCGCGAGGGCCAAAGCCTCGCGGGGCGAATGACGCAAGGCCTCCTCAGGAGCGGCCTCGCCAGGCAGACTCGCGAGGAGGCGGAGAGATCAAGGCAAGGGTACCTCGCGAGGTGCTCGTGACGCAAGTCGTGACGATCGAGACCAGGCGGGCGCCGGCCTGCGTATTGTCCTTGTTTCCTCTTTGGTGCAAAGCGGGTGAGGGAGTCCTGGATTAGGGGGTGTCCGGATAGCCGGACTACCATCATCAGCTGAACTATCATCGGCCAGACTATCATCATCGACCGGACTCCAAGACTATGAAGATACAAGATTGAAGACTTCATCCCGTGTCCGGATGGGACTTTCCTTGGCATGGAAGGCAAGCTTGGCGATACGGATACGTAGATCTCCTACCATTGTAACCGACTCTATGTAACCCTAGCCCTCTCCGGTGTCTATACAAACCGAATAGCTCTAGTCCGTAGGACCCAACAACAACAACAACCATTACAATCATACCATAGGCTACCTTCTAGGGTTTAGCCTCCTTGATCTCGTGGTAGATCCACTCTTGTAAACATCCACAATATCAATATCAATCAAGCAGGACGTAGGGTTTTACCTCCATCAAGAGGGCCCGAACCTGGGTAAAACATCGTGTCCCTTGTCTCCTGTTACCATCCGCCTAGACACACAGTTCGGGACCCCCTACCCGAGATATGCCGGTTTTGACACCGACATTGGTGCTTTCATTGAGAGTTCCTCTATGTCGTCACCGATAGGCTTGATGGCCTCTTCAATCGACAACGACAGTCCTGGGTGAGGCTTTTCTCCCCGGACAGATCTTCGTATTCGGCGGCTTCGCACTGCGGGCCAACTCACTTGGCCATCTGGAGCAGATCGAAAGCTACGCCCTTGGCCGTCAGGTCAGGTTTGGAAGCCTAAACTTCACGGCCGATATCCGCGGGGACTTGATCTTCGATGGATCTGAGCCACAGCCGAGCGTGCCGCGCTGTCACGATGGGCACGACCTAACTCTGCCGCCGGAAAGCACCTTGGAGGCCGCACAAGAATCCGCTCCGACCCATAGTCCGGAGCCAATCGCTCAGATCGAGGATGGATGGCTGGACACCGCCTCGGGAGCTGCAACTTCTACGGCGATGGAGCCGAACACTTACCTTGTCCCGCATAAAGCTCATGACTCCGAGGTGCCGGACTCTCTGCCGGACTCCGAACCTCCTGCGCCCCTGCCAGTCGAATCCGATTGGGCGCCGATCATGGAATTCACCGCTGCGGACATCTTTCAGCACTCACCCTTCGGTGATATCTTAAATTCGCTGAAGCATCTCTCGCTATCCGGAGAGCCCTGGCCGAACTACGGCCAGGATTGTTGGGACGCGGACGACGAAGAAATTCGGAGCCCTCCCACCACCCACTTCGTAGCCACCGTCGACGATCTAACCGACGTACTCAACTACGACTCCCAAGACATCGACGGTATGGATGACGATGCCGAAGATTATCAAGAACCAGTGCCTACAGGACACTGGAAGACCACCTCGTCATACGACATATACATGGTGGACACCCCAAAAGATGGGGACGGCGCAGAAGCAGTTTTGCCCTGCGACATAATTCATGACTCACCTCGAGTGCGCATGTACAAAGAAAGAGAGGCCGACTTGGATCGGCAGGACAGCTTGGACGCATTGGAGGAAGAACACGACGTCGCCAAAGCTCGTTCCGCATTCTATCAGCAGCAGGCTCGAAGATACCAAAGGAGAGAAGTACGGGCCAAGACTTACAACGTTGGCGAACTGGTTCTACGCCTGCCGGACAAGAAAAAGGACAAGCTCAAGCCCAAATGGGAAGGCCCCTTAATCATCGATAAAGTCTTGACCGGCGGAGCTTACCGTCTACGAAATACGTCGGATAACCGACTCGAGCCGAACCCATGGGACGTAGCCCGCCTCCGAAGATTCTGTGCCTAGCGCCGGACTAAGAATTCGTCCCTTTCCCCCTGTCCAATTTTTTTACTACTTCAGCTGCCTTTTGTTTATCTTTTTCTTCTCAACCCTATTCATCAAAGCCTTAAAAGGCCTACTTGTGCATCGTTCGCGCGCAATTGATGTGCTATCCGCACTCATTATACCTGGGGGCTTCTTTACCAAAAGCTTCATTATAAGGGCTTCATGCCCAACACATGTGTCAAGCCTCCACATGTACCTTTTATTCACCATTATATGCATCGATATGACTTAAGTTTTGGCCAAGCTGGGTTGCCTGGCTTCTGTGCTTACCCCTACATTCCCGATTGTTCGGCTAGGAGGTAAAGGGAGCACCTCTGCGATTGTTACTGCCGGGTCAGCCGGATGTGTACCTCAGACTGGGTGAAGCCGAAAGCTAGCGTTCTTAAGGGAATATTCGGTCGGTGACATAAAAGATGATTTTTTATCCACTTATTTATCTGCCCCCAGATGCTTTTCTACTTTTTTCGCAGTCCGGACATGCACTTTAGGGCATGCCACCCCCAGAGGAAAGGAACCCTTAACGGAACTATTCTCCCTAGAATATGTTTCTTACTACCCATGTAATATAACATAACTAGTTGGGCACTTGTCTGATAAAGTACTAGTGACCCCTACGCCTGGTCTCCATGCATACCCCGGTTGTTTCTTAACCGAGAAGGTATTCGGACACACTCCGGACTCTAGGGTCCCGAGGTCGAAGCGAAAAGGTCGGCAAAGACAAACTATCTACAATCCGGCTAGAAGGCATTTTATATGTCATTTTATAATACATTGTCAAATCGACTGATTGTATTCTTCCTCAATCCCGTCTAACAGGTTGTCTAATTTACAGTCCTGTTGGGAAAATTTAGCGGCCAACTCTACTTGGCCGTATACTAAACTCACAGGGATCTCCTTCCCATCGGGCCCCACAGGTCCGACTTCGGCCATGTGGTTGGGATCCGCCTTCTTGTACCACGTCTTTACCATGGCCCAGGCCTCCTGGCGTGGACACTGGAAGTCCTAACACTTTCACAAGTGCGGCACCCCGAACTTATAGCATTATATGAATCGGCTCTGAATCATGTCTTGGGTCAATAGTTGGGTTTGCCCGGCTCCCATGTTTGGCACCTTACGTTCCGTTCTATCGGCTAAGGTAGCACTGGGAGAACCACTGCGATTGCGCCCCGGTTGAGCCGGGTTAACGCCTCAGTGGATAAAGCTAAAACTGACTGTCATGATAAGGCGAGAGAATGGTCGCTGTTCGAGAGGTCTTTTCGGGTCCTTAAAGACCTACGCCGCTTCGAGCGAAGTACCGGATAATGTCCGACGAAGGCGTGGATAGCACCCCGAATTCGGTCTTCCGAATACTAGGGGCTTCGCCGAAATTTAAAATTATAGAATTCTATGGCTAAGTGGGAGTGTTCAAGCACCATAAGTCCGGTTGCCTTGTTCGTTGTGTTGAGCGCCTCCCTAGATGGACCCAAAAATGGGAACAAGAGTGCTCAAGTTTATCCCGAACACCCCAGCACTCGTGGCATGGGGGCTGAAGCCGACGACTTGCCATCTCTCAGATTTAATAAACTTCCGCATAGAAGGTAATATTTTAAATTAACAAGTGTTGCTTAGCGCATATGAACAAAGTTTTCAGCACACAGGATAACACATTGTGAATTTACTCAATAAATACATCCCTGGGGCACTCATCCGCAATCTTGCGGGCACCCTTCAGGACAGTGTTATAGTACATCTCGGGCGTACGATATTCCTTGCCCGCTGGTGGCGCGTCAGTGATTAGCTTCTCCGCATCCAGCTTGCCTCAATGCACCTTTGCGCGGGCAAGGGCCCGACGAGCACCTTCAATACAGGCGGAGCGCTTGATAACCTCCACCCAGGGGCACATATCCACCAACCGTCGCACAAGGCCGAAGTAGCTCCCAGGCATGGCCTCTCCAGGCCACAGCCGGACTATGAGGCCCTTCATGGCCTGCTCGGCCACCTTGTGGAGCTCGACCAGCTGCTTCAGCTGGTCGCTAGGGGGCACCGGATGGCCGGCCTCAGCATACTGAGACCAGAAGACCTTCTCCGTTGAGCTCCCCTCCTCGGCTCGGTAGAATGCGGCGGCATCAGACACACTGCAAGGAAGATCTGCAAACACCCCTGGAGAGCTCCGAATTCGGGTAAGTAATACGTAATTTACATTCACATGCTTGCTTTGCATGAAAAATGCCTTACCCGCCGCTATCTTCCTCACCAACTCAATCTCCTAAAGGGATTTATGGGCATCGGCCTTGGCAGTTTTGGCACTTTCGAGAGCCGAGGTAAGCTCGGACTCTCGAGTCTTTGAGTCACGCTCCAAACTCTCATGCTTTTCCATGAGAGCCTGGAGCTCTTGCCGAACCACCGCCACCCGCGCCTCCTGCTTTTCTCGCTCTGCCCGTTCCGCGGCCGCATTGTGTTCGGCCGCGGACACGGCCTCCTGCAGGGTCGCCACTTCGTTCGTGGCCCCTGCAGTACCCATGTTATCCTTGTTATTTTTTGTGGCAACCTAAATCCTTTTCTGTAAGGTACAAGTTCAAAGTGGTG
This sequence comes from Triticum dicoccoides, assembly GCF_002162155.2. Taxonomy (NCBI): domain Eukaryota; kingdom Viridiplantae; phylum Streptophyta; class Magnoliopsida; order Poales; family Poaceae; genus Triticum; species Triticum dicoccoides. The sequence continues at coordinate 421,532,841 of NC_041387.1, read as the reverse complement.
TTACTCACCTTCTTTGTCCTGGAGCTGCTTCTTGGCGCGGCCGAGCTCTTGCTTGGACCGCTCGAGCTCCTGCTTCAAAGCACCGACCTCCGCAGTCAGTGCGGCAGAGGTCAGCAGCACAGCCTGCAACCCATATTGACATAATTTTTTAGCAACCCTACGTATTTCTTCTTTTTTTTCAGATCCTCAGTCCGGCTTTTCTTTCCGAACATCGAACCGAGCATCAGGGGCTACTGTCTATGCGGTATTACATTGCATATTTTTAACTTCTTACCTCAAAGCCTGATAGAAGGCTACTACAGGCTTCGGTCAGCCCACTCTTGGCAAGCTGTACCTTCTGAATCACAGCACTCATAATAGTGTGGTGTTCTTCCTTGATGGAAGCGCTCTGGAGCGCCTCCAACAAATTGTCTGGCGCCTCCGGTTGGACGGAAGCTGCCGGCGTCACGATCTTGCCCTTCGTGCGAAGGGGCCGCCGGCCGGACTCCGGAACCGCTACGTGTTCTGATGCGGAGTCCGGTGCAAAGTCCGAGAGGCCGCCTTGTGGCGCCTCCGGAGCCTCCCCCTGATGGGTCCCTTCTCGGGATCCCACCTCGGCGTCGTCGCTGTCGCGAGGGGTGGAGGCAGTCGGGATGGAGTCTACATCCGACGGAGCCAACGACCCGCTCGATGAAGCGGGGAGATCATCATTGGCCGGACTACAGGCAGCATGCGGCATCAGAATGACACTATGTGACGCAGAAAAAGAAATTATAAATCATTCAGGAATCCGGATACTTACGATCTCGCCGGAGGCCCGGCCCTTGAAGGCCATTCTTCCTCGCCAACGTTGATGTTGGCGGAGCTGTCCGGGGGAATAGTCCTTCCCCTCTTGGACCCTTCGGCCTCCCCTGTTGGGGAAGCCTTACTCTTCCTCTCCCCCTCCTCTGGGAGAGAGTCCTCTTTCTCCTCCTCATTTTCGGGGGAGGAGTCTGCCCCGGAGTCGTCGGACACCTGAAAACGGGAACTCTTTCAAGCACCCGTGGCCTCCTTCTTGGCCTTCTTCTCCGGCACCACGTGCGGTGCCGGGACCAGCAGCCTCGCTAAATGGGCGTCTACTGGGTTTTCTGGCATAGGAGCCGGGCAGATAATCTGCTCCGCCTTCCTCATCCAGTCCTATCAAAGGAAAAGGGGAAATTAAAACCCGCATAGAGTCAAACTATGAAAAGCAAGTGTCCCGTAAAGGGGTAGAATCACTTACCTTGTCGGCTTGGCGCTGCGAGCGAAATCCGCGATCTTCAGTCGCGGATGCGGGGGCTTCGGCGCCCTTAAACAGCACCCTCCAGGCGCCTTCATACGTCGTGTCGAAGAGCCCGCTCAGCGCCTGGTGCTGTTCCGGATTGAACTCCCACAGATTGAATGCCCGCTCTTGGCATGGGAGAATCCGGCGGACGAGCATGACTTGGACCATGTTAACCAGCCTGAGCTTCTTCACCAGCTTCTGGATACAGGCTTGGAGTCCCGTCAGCTCCTCCGAACTACCCCACAGCAAGCCCTTCTCTTTCCAGGAGGTGAGCTGCGTGGGGATACCAGATCTGAACTCGGGGGCCGCCGCCCACGTAGGGTCGCGCGGCTCGGTGATATAGAACCACCCCGATTGCCTCCCGTTGACGGATTCCACGAAGGCCCCTTCGAACCAAAGGACGTTGGGCATCTTGCCCAACATGGCGCCTCCGCACTCCGCTTGAGTGCCCTTCACTACCTTCAGCTTGACATTGAAGGTCTTGAGCCACAAGCCGAAGTGGGGCTGGATGCAGAGGAAGGCCTCGCACACGATGATAAACGCCGAGATGTTGAGGATGAAGTTCGGCGCTAGATCATGGAAATCTAGGCCGTAGTAGTACATGAGCCCCCGGACAAAGGGGTGAAGTGGAAAGCCCAGTCCGCAGAGGAAGTGGGGAAGAAAAACGACCCTCTCATGGGGCCTGGGGGTGGGGATGAGCTGCCCCTCGTCGGGCAGCCGGTGCGCGATGTTGCCGGACAGGTAGCCGGCGCTGCGCAATCTTTCGATGTGCTCCTCCGTAACGGAGGAGGTCATCCACTTGCCTCCTGCTCCAGACAGGACTGGGGAAGGTTGAGACGAGATGTGCGGGCTTGGGCGCTGGAGCTCGAGTGCGCGGAGATGGATAAGCAAAGGAGGAAGAAGGCATAGGTGAAAAGGTGAATCCTTATCCCTTATATGGGTGGGCAAAGTCTACGCGTCCCCCACCGGCCTAGTAAAACTCGCTTATCCCCCAAGCGTCACCATCAATGGCGCGGTTGGGTTACCCACGTCCGTGTTGATGAGAATCCTGGATTAAGAGGGAACACGATCTCTGCTTCGACAAGACGTGCCAAGGAAACCGCTTCGCTAAATGCGCTGAGGTGGTATAGTAAAAAACGATTCAAGTAATGGCTTGGTAGTGGCGTGACATCATGCCGCAAAAAACGTCAGCAGATTGAACTTGTGTATATATTATTCTCTCTACGGTGGAATGTGGAATTTATTTTGCAGAGCGGGCACTATCCTGGTGTTCACAATCTTCTATCATTCGGAGGAGGAACCCGCCTTGCAATGCCAAGCAATATACGCGTCGGACTTATCGTCATTGAAGCCTGGTTCAGGGGCTACTGAGGGAGTCCTGGATTAGGGGGTGTCCGGATAGCCGGACTACCATCATCAGCCGAACTATCATCGGCCGGACTATCATCATCGACCGGACTCCAAGACTATGAAGATACAAGATTGAAGACTTCGTCCCGTGTCCGGATGGGACTTTCCTTGGCGTGGAAGGCAAGCTTGGCGATACGGATACGTAGATCTCCTACCATTGTAACCGACTCTATGTAACCCTAGCCCTCTCCGGTGTCTATATAAACCGGATGGCTCTAGTCCGTAGGACCCAACAACAACAACAACCATTACAATCATACCATAGGCTAGCTTCTAGGGTTTAGCCTCCTTGATCTCGTGGTAGATCCACTCTTGTAAACATCCACAATATCAATATCAATCAAGCAGGACGTAGGGTTTTACCTCCATCAAGAGGGCCCGAACCTGGGTAAAACATCGTGTCCCTTGTCTCCTGTTACCATCCGCCTAGACGCACAGTTCAGGACCCCCTACCCGAGATCCGCCGGTTTTGACACCGACAGCGGGCAAGCACAGGCATGGAGTACCGAGGCATCAGGCAAAGATTACCATTTCGGTGCAACGAGACCAAGACCAGCAGAGCGGCAGGATGGAGGTCACCGTGGAGCCCAAGATGGCGTCATCGCCAGTGCCTTTGGCAGTCGAAGACCAACTTTAGTCTGGATAGCTTGTACTAGATGTTCCCCTTCAAAATGGCCGTTGTTGGCACCCTTCCCGCTCAATATTTGGGAAGAGGACCAGGGTCTCTATATATAGAGCTAGCCACCACAGTAGAGAGAGATGTCTCATTGAGTTCTCACCTAGCCAACGAGGAGAATCCTTTTCCTACAAAGAACAGCGCACCAGCTCAAGAACACCTCTCGTGAGGCTGTTCTTCCCCTTGTACTGTTCAACATTGGCCCCTGAGGCAATCCACCACACCACACACTGGAGTAAGATATTACACCACAACCGTGGCCCGAACCAGTATAAATCTTGTGTCCCTCATGCTGTTCATCGTTTAGCTTAGATTCTCCCGAGGCGATTGGACGTGGATTGGTAGGGGGAAGATCTTCGCGCGCACCCCAGAGTTTGAACCTTAAGGGTCTGCCGGAACCCAACATCCAACAAACTCTGTCTCACATATTTGGCTATGGTGGATAGATGATTTGAGTGGACAGCAGCTTGGGAAAGGCTAGAGATCAAGATTCATATGGTAGGATTGGAATATCTTGCCCTCAACACATGAGTAGGTGGTTCTCTCTCAGAAAATGAGTAGTGGAAGTGTAGGTTCGTTCTGATGGCTCTCTCCATGAATGAAGAGTGGGCGGAGGGGTATATATAGCGTCCACACAAAATCTAACCATTACACACAGATTCCCAAACTCTGTGGGACCGAAACAGAAACTCGGTCAGACCGATCTAGGTAAAAATGTGAACGTTAGGATTTTCGGTGGGACCGATAGTCATCTTGGTGGGACCGATATGCTAGGGCTAGGGCATAACATAATCTCGGTGTGACCGATCACATAAAATCGGTGGGACCGATTTCAGCAAATAGGTACATAGAGGGTTGGTCAGGCAAACTCGGTGGGACCGATTCGCTCACTTCGGTGGGACCGAAGTGTTACGAAAAGGATATAGGGAGTTTGCAATGCAGACTCGGTGGGACCGAATTGCTCTTTTGGTGAGACCGAAATGTTATAAAAAGTAAACAGAGAGTTTGCAATCCGATCTCGGTGAGACCGAGATCCCTGTCGGTGAGACCGAAGTAACTAGGGTTTGTGGCAGTGGCTATGTCAAGTGAAACTCGGTGGCGCCGGATAGATCAAACCGATGGGGCCGAATTTGAGTTTTGTGTTTAGGACATATGTGGATGTGAGAAAGTGGCTGAGGGTTTTGGAGCATATCACAAAGCATTTTGAGCAAGTAACCCATTAAGAAACACCTCATCCCCTTTTAATAGTATTGGCTTTCCTATGGAATCAATTTGATCTTGGATCACTAAAATGAAAATGTAGAGTCTTAAGCTTGTTGCCAATATATGTCCTTTGCATTTTGTGGGGTCCACATCTCTAGTACATGCCATGCCAAACATTGAACTTTCTGAACTGATTATCTTCAAATAGCATTAGTTCAATGAACTATATGTTGTTAAGAATCGCCCAAACCACCCAGGGATTAGTTGCACTTTCACGCAGCCACAATGATGGCGCTCGGCCTGGTGCGAGTCTCCGTCCTTGCTGCGGGCATGACTGCTGCGCGTGCGCTCTCCCCAGGGCAGGCCGACCAAACTTGTGCGCCCAACGATGCTGATGGCCCTTAAGCACCTCCGCCTTTCCACACTGCTGCCCAAGTGGTTCCACCACAGCAGCGGGGGTGTAGTGCAGCTGCCACTGGCTCCGCCAGGAGCCAAGCAACGACATGATCGACATCATCATCATCTATGCCAAGCACAGCCTCACAGGCCATGGCATGGGCACAGCTGCTGTTGAGGTTTCCACCAGCGGCCAAATAGATGGACGAGTGGCGCACCACCATCCAAAGTCTGCTCGGTTTCGCCAAAGCCGAGGGCTCACGACGAGCTGCCCCGCCACGACCTCCCCAAGCCATGGCAACAACCCATGCTGCTGCCCACACGGAGGAGGCCGTCCCCACGGTGCAATCCCCACCATGGTGGTCGGTGCAGGCACGACCAAATCAAGACCCTGATGACGCCTCGATGGCCTCTTCTGATCCTCAGGCACGTCCAGGCCAACGGAGAATCCTGGAGGACGGGCAGAGAGGAGACGTGTGCGTCGTCGAGCAACATCGTGATAACCTCCTCCGAGCCAACGGGTGCAGCGGCCCCGACATCGACGAGCCCACTCTTCGTGCTGACAGGCTCCTACCCTTCAAGGTTGGCCGCCCTGCCTTCACTCATGAGTTGTGGCAAGTCTGTTGGCCGTCCGTCCGCACGTTGAAGCCAGAGATACCTGAGAAGTACGACGAAATACTGAACCCGGCAGAGTTCCTGAGCATCTACACAATCATTGTTCAGGTTGCCGGGGGAAGGGATGAGAAGGTGTTTGCCAACTACTTCTCGTTGGCACTCAAATCCAACGTGAGGTCTTGGCTGATGCACCCGCGGGAGAACTCCATTTTGCCGTGGGAAGATCTGTGCCATGAGTTCATCGTCGCTTTCACCGGTGGCCACCAGGCGCCAGGCCACCCCGACGATCTGCAACTTCTCTAGCAGAAGGAAGGAGAAACCCTCCGTAAGTATTTGCAAAGGTTCAGTAAAGTTCATAGGAATATTCCAAATATCCATCCGGCAGCCGTGATAGCTGCCTTCCAGTCCAATATGTGCAACTGCCGAACTCGTGCCAAGATGAATGTGCGATTGCCCAAGATTGTGAAGAAGTTGTACACCCTAGCGGATAAGTGTGCCCGGATGGAGGAAGGTAGATAGTTGCCTGGAGAAGAAGATTGCATTGATGTTGATTCAGAGGATGATGATGAATACAGTAGTCAGAAGAAGCCCAAGAAGCACAGTAAGAAGCGAAGGGATAAAGCAGTGTTGACTGTTGAAGGGTCAGGCACCCCTAGTACCAGCAAGATCGCCAAGACTGAGGCCCCCGACAAGGAGGCTGCAGGTGCTAAGAAGGCCGGGAAGGGCGATGAGCCGTACTGCAAGATCCACCGGACCAAGGCCACAGCCTTCAGGAGTGCTATCAGGTCGAGCAGTTGGTCAAGAGACAGAGGGGAAAATATGAGAAGCGAGATAAGGAAAAGGGTCAGAATGTCACTGGCGGTAAGGGCCGAGGCGATGGATCAAATCACACCGGCAAGCCCTTTCGGCACAAAGGAAAACCCGCCGGGGGCTGCTATGTCTTGAGCTTGCGTTGGTTTTCCTTGAAGAGGAAAGGGTGATGCAGCAATAGTAGCGTAAGTATTTTCCTCAGTTTTTGAGAACCAAGGTATCAATCCAGTAGGAGGCTCCTCAAAAGTCCCACGCACCTACACAAACAAACAAAGAACTCACAACCAACGCAATAAAGGGGTTGTCAATCCCTTCACGGCCACTTGCGAAAGTGAGATCTGATAGAGATATTGTGATAAGATAAATATATTTTTGGTATTTTATAATATAGATTGGAAAAGTAAAGATGCAAATAAAAGTAGATTGAATGCTTATATGATACAAGATAGACCCGGGGGCCATAGATTTCACTAGTGGCTTCTCTCAAGATAGCATAAGTATTATGGTGGGTGAACAAATTACTGTCGACCAATTGATAGAAAAGGGAATAATTATGAGATTATCTAGGCATGATCATGTATATAGGCATCACGTCCGTGACAAGTAGACCGACTCCTGCCTGCATCTACTACTATTACTCCACACATCGACCGCTATCCAACATGCATCTAGAGTATTAAGTTCATAAGAACAGAGTAACGCATTAAGAAATATGACATGATATAGAGGGATAAACTCATGCAATATGATATAAACCCCATCTTTTTATCCTCGATGGCAGCAATACAATACGTGCCTTGCAACCCCTATTGTCACTGGGTAAGGACACCGCAAGATTGAACCCAAAGCTAAGCACTTCTCCCATTGCAAGAAAGATCAATCTAGTAGGCCAAACCAAATTGATAATTCGAAGAGACTTGCAAAGATAACTCAAGCATACATAAAAGAATTCAGAGAAGATTCAAATATTTCTCATAGATAAACTTGATCATAAACCACAATTCATCGGATCTCGACAAACACACCGCAAAAAGTGTTACATCGAATAGATCTCCACAAGAGAGGGGGAGAACATGGTATTGAGATCCAAAAAGAGAGAAGAATCCATGTAGCTAACAAATATGGACCCGAAGGTCTGTGGTAAACTACTCACAACTCATCGGAGGGGCTATGGTGTTGATGTAGAAGCCCTCCATGGTCGATTCCCCCTCCGGCAGCGCGCCGGCGAAGGCTCCAAGATGGGATCTGGCGGATACAGAAGGTTACAGTGGTGGAAATAGTTTTTCGTTGGCTCCCCTGATGTTTTCGGGGTACGTGGGTATATATAGGAGGAAGAAGTAGGTCGGTGGCCGCCCGAGGGGCGCACGAGATAGGGGGGCGCGCCCTGTAGGGGTGGGCATGCCCTCCACCCTCGTGGCCGCCTCGGCTTCTTCTTGGCTTGCACTCCAAGTCCTCTGGATCACTTTTGTTCCAAAAATCACGTTCCTGAAGGTTTCATTCCGTTTGGACTCCGTTTGATATTCCTTTTCTTCGAAATACTGAAATAGGCAAAAAAACAGCAATACGGGCTGGGCCTCCTATTAGTAGGTTAGTCCCAAAAATGATATAAATGTGTAAAATAAAGCCCATAAACATCCAAAACGGGTAATATAATAGCATGGAACAATCAAAAATTATAGATACGTTGGAGACGTATCAAGCATCCCCAAGCTTAATTCCTGCTCGTCCTTGAGTAGGTAAATGATAAAAACATAATTTCTTATGTGGAATGCTACCTAGCATATTTCTCAATATAATTTTCTTTATTGTGGCATGAATGTTCAGATCCAAATGATTCAAAATAAAAGTTTATATTGACATAAGAAATAGTAATATTTCAAGCATACTAATAAAATCAATCATGTCTTCTCAAAATAACATGGCTAAAGAAAGTTCATCCCTACAAAATCATATAGTTAGGCTATGCTTCATTTTCGTCACACAAAAATGTTCCCAAATTCTACACCCCCGATGACAAGCCAAGCAATTGTTTCGTACTTAAATAATCTCAAACTTTTTCAACCTTCACGCAGTACATGAGCGTGAGCCATGGATATAGCACTATGGGTGGAATAGAATATGATGATGGGGATTGTGTGGAGAAGACAAAAGAGGAGAAAGTCTCACATTGAAGAGGATAATCAACGGGCTATGGAAATGCCCATCAATTGATGTCAACATGAGGAGTAGGGATTGCCATGCAACGGATGCACTAGAGCTATAAATGAATGCAAGCTCAACAAAAGAAAACTAGTGGGTGTGCATCCAACTTGCTTGCTCATGAAGACCTAAGGCATTTTGAGGAACCCCATCGTAGTAATATACAAGCCATGTTCTATAATGAAAAATTCCCACTAGTATATGAAAGTAACAACATATGAGACTGACTATATGAAGAACATGGTGCTACTTTGAAGCACAAGTGTGGAAAAGAGATAGTAACATTGCCCCCTTTTTTATTTTCTTTTTTTTCTCTTTCTTTTTTTGGGCCTTTCTTTTTTTCTTTTGGCCTTTCTTCTTTTTTTTCTTTTGGCCTTTCTTTTTTTTCTTTTTGGGGACAAATGCTCTAATAATGATGATCATCACACTTTTATTGATTTACAACTCATAAATTACAACTCGAAACTAGAACAAGATATGACTCTATATGAATGCCTCCAGCGGTGTACCGGGATGGTGCAATGAATCAAGAGTGACATGTATGAAAAATTATGCATGGTGGCTTTGCCACAAATACGATGTCAACTACATGATCATGCAATGGCAATATGACAAAAGTAATGCGTGTCATGATGATAAATAAAACGGTGGAAAGTTGCATGGCAATATATCTCGGAATGGCTATGGAAATGCCATAATAGGTAGGTATGGTGGCTGTTTTGAGGAAGATAAGAGGAGGTTTATGTGTTATAGAGCGTATCATATCACGGGGTTTGGATGCACCGACGAAGTTTGCACCAACTCTTAAGGTGAGAAAGGGCAATGCACGGTACCGAAGAGGCTAGCAATGATGGAAAGGTAAAAGTGCGTATAATCCATGGACTCAACATTAGTCAAAAGAACTCATATACTTATTACAAAAATTTAGAAGTCATCAAAAACCAAGCACTACGCGCATGCTCCTAGAGGGATAGATTGGTCGGAAAAGACCATCGCTCGTCCCCGACCTCCACTCATAAGGATGCACAATCCAAGGACACTTCATGTTTCAAATTTGTTACACAACTTTAACCATACGTGCATGCTACGGGACTTGCTAACTTCAACACAAGAATTCTTTAAATTCATAATCACCCAACTAGCATGACTTTAATATCACTACCTACATATCTCAAAACAATTATCAAGTATCAAATTGATCATAGCATCCAATTCACTTCCTATGATAGTTTTTATTATACCCAACTTGGATGCCTACCATTCTAGGACCAATTTTATAACCATAGCAAATACCATGCTGTTCTAAGAGACTCTCGAAATAATATAAGTGAAGCATTAGAGACTAGCAATTTATACAAAATTAAGCCACCGCCGTGCTCTAAAAGATATAAGTGAAGCACTAGAGCAAAAAATATCTAGCTCAAAAGATATAAGTGGAGCACATAGAGTATTCTAATAAATTTCAATCAAGTTGGCTTCTCCCAAAAGGTGTGTACAGCAAGGATGATTGTGGTAAACTAAAAATCAAATACTAATATCATACACGACGCTCCAAGCAAAACACATATCATGTGGCAAATAAAAATATAGCTCCAAGTAAAGTTACCAATGAACAAAGACGAAAGAGGGGATGCCTTCCGGGGGCATCCCCAAGCTTAGGCTTTTGGCTACTCTTGAATATCTTGGGGTGCCATGGGAATCCCCAAGATTAGGCTCTTGCCACTCCTTATTCCATATTCCATCAAATCTTTACCCAAAACTTGAAAACTTCACAACACAAAGCTCAACAGGAAATCTCATAAGCTCCGTTAGTGAAAGAAAACAAAACCACCACATAAGGTACTGTAATGAACTCATTATTTATTTATATTGGTGTTAAACCTACTGTATTTCAAGTTCTCTATGGTTCATACCACTTAATACTATCCATAGATGCATCAAAATAAGCAAACGACACACGAAAAACAGAATCTGTCAAAAACAGAACAGTCTGTAGCAATATGTAACTAACGCAAACTTATAGAACTCTAAAAATCCTACCAAAATAGGAAGTCCTGGACAATTTGTCTATTGATCTGGAGCAAAAATAATCAATGTAAAAGCACGTTTCTGTGATTTAAAAAAAACTAATTTCGTGCGCGCATAGTTTCTGTTTTTCAGCAGAATCAAATTAACTATCACCATAGGTTATCCTATAGGTTCTACTTGGCACAAACACTAATTAAAACATAAAAACACATCTAAACATAAGGTAGATGCAAAATTTATTACTGAACAAAAACAAAAAAACACAAATAAAATTGGGTTGCCTCCCAACTAGCGCTATCGTTTAACGCCCCTAGCTAGGCAAAAAAGTGAAGATAGATCTAAGTAGTGCCATCTTTGGCACTCAATTCATAAGTAGCTTGCATGATAGATTCATAAGGTAATTTAATTTTGTTTCTTGGAAAGTGCTCCATGCCATTCCTTAATGGAAATTGTAATCTAATATTCCCTTCCTTCATATCAATAATCGCGCCAATCGTTCTAAGGAAAGGTCTACCAAGAATAATAGGGCAAGAAAGATTGCAATCTATATCAAGAACGATAAAATCTACGGGCACCAAATTTCTATTTGCAACAATGAGAACATCATTGATCCTTCCCATTGGCTTTTTAATGGTGGAATCCGCAAGGTGCAAATTTAAAGAGCAATCATCAAGATCATGGAAACCTAGAATATCACATAAAGTTTTCGGAATCATGGAAACACTAGCACCCAAATCACACAAAGCATAACACTCATGATCTTTAATTTTAATCTTTATAGTAGGTTCCCACTCATCATTAAGTTTTCTAGGTATAGAAACTTCCAAATTAAGTTTTTCATCATAACATTGCATCAAGGCATCAACAATATGTTTGGTAAAAGCTTTATTTTGAGTATAAGCATGAGGAGAATTAACAACAGATTATAACAAGGAAATACAACCTTCTAAAGAACAATTATCATAATCAAATTCCTTGAAATCCGAGATAGTGGGTTCAATGCTATTTAAAGTCATGACCTCTCCAATCCCACTTTTACCAAATTTAGCATCAAGATCTAAAAACTCTGAATTATTGGGACACCTTCTAACTAAAGTTGACTCATCTCCAGCCCCATTATTATTAAGATTCATATTCCAAAACAAAGATCTAATAGGAGACACATCAATAACTTTAAGATCTTCATCATTATTTTCACGGAAACTAGAAGAACACACCTTTACAAAGCAATCTTTCTTAGCACGCAATCTAGCAGTTCTTTCCTTGCACTAATAAATGGAAATTATCATTGCTTTGAGAGACTCATTGATATCATTCTTAGGAGGAGTAGATCTAAGTTTAAGAGAATCAACATCAAGCGAAAGTCTATCAACGTTCCTAGTCAAATCATGAACTTTGAGCGATTTTTCTTCAAGCAAAGCATTAAAATTCTTTTGAGAGATCATAAATTCTTTCACACTATTCTCAAAATCAGAGGGCATCTTATTAAAATTACCATAAGAATTATTGTAGGAATTTCCATAATTATTAGACGAATTACTAGGGAACGGTCTAGGATTAAAGTTTCCTCTATAAGCATTGTTTCCAAAACTATTCCTACCAACAAAATTAACATCCATAGATTCATTATTATTCTCAATCAAAGTAGACAAAGGCATATCATTGGGATCAAGAGGAGCATTCTTAGTATCAAACAATTTCATAAGTTCATCCATCTTTCCACTCAAAACATTAATTTCTTCTATAGCATGCACTTTTTTACTAGTAGATCTTTCGGTGTGCCATTGAGAATAATTAGCCATAATATTATCAAGAAGTTTTGTAGCATCTCCTAACGTGATTTCCATAAACGTGCCTCCCGCGGCCGAATCTAAAAGATTTCTAGAAGCAAAGTCCAAACCGTCATAAATTTTTTGTATGATCATCCATAAATTCAAACCATGAGTAGGGCAATTGCGAATCATCAATTTCATTCTTTCCCAAGATTGGGCAACATGCTCATGATCAAGTTGTTTAAAATTCATAATATCGTTCCTAAGAGTGATAATCTTAGCGGGAGGAAAATATTTAGAGATAAAAGCATCTTTGCACTTGTTCCAAGAATCAATACTATTTTTAGGCAAAGACGAAAACCCAACTTTAGCACGATCTCTAAGTGAAAATGGAAATAACTTCAATTTAACAATATCATTATCCGTATATTTCTTCTTTTGCATATCAAACAAATCAACAAAGTTATTTAGATGGGTAGCGACATCTTCACTAGGAAGGTCGGCGAATTGATCTTTGATAACAAGATTCAGCAAAGCAGTATTGATTTCACAAGACTCAACATCATTAAGAGGAGCAATCGGAGTACTAAGGAAATCATTATTATTGGTATTGGAGAAATCACACAATTTGCTATTATCTTGCGCCATGGCGACATGTAATCCAATACACAAGCAAACAGAAAAAGGCAAGCGAAAGAGAGGAGAAGAAGATTGGGAAAGAGAGGGCGAATAAAACGGCAAGGGTGAAGTGGGGGAAAGGAAAACGAGAGGCAAATGGAAAATAATGTAAATGCGAGGGAGATGAGTTTGTGATGGGTACTTGGTATGTCTTGACTTGAGCGAAAACCTCCCTGGCAACGGCGCCAGAAATCCTTCTTGCTACGTCTTGAGCTTGCGTTGGTTTTCCTTGAAGAGGAAACAGTGATGCAACAATAGTAGCGTAAGTATTTCCCTCAGTTTTTGAGATCCAAGGTATCAATCCAGTAGGAGGCTCCTCAAAAGTCCAACGCACCTACACAAACAAACAAAGAACTCGCAACCAACGCAATAAAGGGGGTGTCAATCCCTTCACGACCACTTGCAAAAGTGAGATCTGATAGAGATAGTATGATAAGATAAATATATTTTTGGTATTTTATAATATAGATTGGAAAAGTAAAGATGCATATAAAAGTAGATTGAAAGCTTATATGATAAAAGATAGACCCGGGGGGCATAGGTTTCACTAGTGGCTTCTCTCAAGATAGCATAAGTATTACGGCCGGTTAACAAATTACTGTCGAGCAATTGATAGAAAAGCGAATAATTATGAGATTATCTAGGCATGATCATGTATATAGGCATCACGTCCGTGACAAGTAGACCGACTCCTGCCTGCATCTACTACTATTACTCCACACATCGACCGCTATCCAACATGCATCTAGAGTATTAAGTTCATAAGAATAGAGTAACACATTAAGAAAGATGACATGATATAGAGGGATAAACTCATGCAATATGATATAAACCCCATCTATTTATCTTCGATGGCAGCAATACAATACGTGCCTTGCAACCCCTATTGTCACTAGGTAAGGACACCGCAAGATTGAACCCAAAGCTGAGCACTTCTCCCATTGCAAGAAAGATCAATCTATTAGGCCAAACCAAACTGGTAATTCGAAGAGACTTGCAAAGATAACTCAATCATACATAAAAGAATTCAGAGGAGATTCAAATATTTCTCATAGCTAAAATTGATCATAAACCCACAATTCATCGGATCTCGACAAACACACCACAAAAAGAGTTACATCAAATAGATCTCCACAAGAGAGGGGGAGAACATGGTATTGAGATCCAAAAAGAGAGAAGAAGCCATCTAGCTAATAACTATGCACCCGAAGGTCTGTGGTAAACTACTCACAACTCATCGGAGGGGCTATGGTGGTGATGTAGAAGCCCTCCATGGTCGATTTCACCTCCGGCAGAGCGCCGGCGAAGGCTCGAACATGGGATTTCGTGGATACAGAAGGTTACAGTGGTCGAAATAGTTTTTCATTGGCTCCCCTGATGTTTTCGGGGTACGTGGGTATATATAGGAGGAAGAAGTAGGTCGGTGGCCGCCCGAGGGGCCCACGAGATAGGGGCGCGCCCTCCACCCTCATGGCAGCCTTGGTTGCTTCTTGGCTTGCACTCCAAGTCCTCTGGATCACGTTTGTTCCAAAAATCACGCTCCCGAAGGTTTCATTCCGTTTGGACTCCGTTTGATATTCCTTTTCTTCGAAATATAGAAATAGGCAAAAAACAGCAATACGGGCTGGGCCTCCGGTTAGTAGGTTAGTCCCAAAAATGATATAAATGTATAAAGTAAAGCCCATAAACATCCAAAACGGGTAATATAATAGCATGGAACAATCAAAAATTATAGATACGTTGGAAACGTATCAGGGGCCAGGAGAAAGTAGTCTGTAGTGATGAGAGTGACGAGGGGGATGAAGAGAAACCAATGAGCAGGAGTTCCAAAAGGCCACAAACGCCCTGTGCATTGACGGAGGTGCATCTTTGCACGCCTCTCATCACCAACTCAAGCGATGGGCTCAGGAAGTAAATGTCGTGGAACCAGCGCCGGAGGCCCAGAAGCCGCTCAAATGGTCCCGCACGCCCATCATCTTCGACGAAGAGGACCATCCTAGCCGCACTACGGCGGTAGGATGCCTGCCTTTGTTGGTTTCTCCAACAATTCACAAACTCAGGGTCACAAAGATGTTGGTGGACGGTGGGGCCGGACTGAATCTGATTTCCCCGGAAATTATCAACAGGCTTTAGATAGCAGAAGAAGGGTTAGAGGTTACAGGCACGTTTCAAGGAGTCAACCCCGGCAGGAGTCATCCTAAAGGGAAGATTATGTTGCCAGTAACATTTGGGGGAGAGCTTAACTACCGTACTGAGAAGATTGTGTTTGACGTAGTTAACCTCCCCCTGCTGTACAATGGGATCCTTGGACGCCCGACCTTGGCTAAATTCATGGCGGCATCCCACTATGCCTACAATACCCTGAAGATGCCTGGGACTCTAGGAGTCCTCACCATCCCGTCAGATGAGAAAGATGCCATCATTTTTGTGGACAAGATGTATAGGGACGCAGTCACGGCAGAGGCTACGACGGCAGCAGTTCCCGCCAAGGAGAGCAAAGTAAAGAAATAGGATTGTAGGTCCTCTAGCATAGAGTCTGGGAAGCGTGCCCCCTCCGAGTGAACGGCACCCGTTGACGACGTGCCAGAGTGTTCTAATAGCAAGAGATCCAAGGTTGCTGCTCCGCAAGTGAAAAAGGTCCTGGCAAGGCTGGCTGGCGTTGATGGTACTTTTACCATCAACGCCACCCTTGATGACAAATAGGAAAGCACGCTCGTTGCCTTCCTACGGGCGAATGTCGATGTGTTTTCTTGGCAACCATCTGATATCCCCGGTGTTCCCAGGGAGGTAATCGAGCACCACCTTGATGTCTGCCCACATGCCAGACCTGTTAAGCAGAAAGTCCGGAAGCAGGCCTTGGAGAGGCAGCAGTTCATTGCACACTACTAGAAAAACCCCTACTAATGGCGCACCTAGTATGGCCATTAATGGCGCATCTGTGGTGCGCCATTAATAGCACGCCATTAGTAATTTTTACTAATGGCGCACCACCTGGTGCGCCATTAGTATCTGGTATACTAATGGCGCACCGCGGGTGCGCCATTAGTATAGGCCAGGGTGCGCCATTAGTATGCCTCCCAGGGGCCATGTATATCCAGGTGCTTTTGCATACTAATGGCGCACCACCACTGGATGCGCCATTAGTAACCGCGGCATACTAATGGCGCACTACCCAGTGATGCGCCATTAGTATGCACTGTCATACTAATGGCGCACTGTCATGTGCTGCGCCATTAGTATGAATATTAGGTTTTTTTTGTTTTTTATTTTCTGTTTTTTGCACAGGTTACAAAATGTATAATTTGACAAAATATAGACAGCACACATGAACAACAGATTCATCGAATACAATAGAAGATTAGTGTTTGAATACAATTCATCATATTAGTCTCCGAATACAATTCATCATATTAGTCTCCGAATTGAAAAGATCGAACAAAGATAGAACATTATATTACAAGTCTCGAGACCGCGAGTAGCGAGTTTGTCTTCACATTACAAGTCGATATCGATCATCTAAACTACCATCACATAGAAGAGAGCTGCGGTAATCACGATGAGCATCATCACGATGAAACTCGTCTTCATCCGGTTCCTCCAACGCTCCCTCCCCTCTCCCGCTAGATAGCGGGCGTATCTAGATTCGGCCTCGGCCCTAGTGGTGTACCCTTTGTAACTGTTACCGCTGAATCGATGAACCTGTCTCCGACACTCCTCCCAGTCATCGTAGACTCCGGGAACCTTACCCTTGTACACGACATACGTCGGCATCGCTATGCACTAGCCAAATGAAACGTTAGTACCAATTCACAGACAATACATAAGCAATATATAAGTATGCAACAGAACGATCGGAAGAGAAAAGCAAGACATTAATAGCATCGATTACATCTAAGTTGAACGACTCTCGAAACCAAAGAGACATACTACAAGTTCATTAAAGTTTAATTACAACATGAGCCAATCGATGTTTCAGAACTAGACACAACATCACTGCTTTCGACTCGACTCAAGGGACCAGAGCGTGGATGAAGCCGCCATCTATCATGGGAGTCATGAAATAACGGTCGTTGTCAGCCTGCATTTGTAGCATTATGTCGATGTCACTGTTGGACGGTTGATTGTTGAGGTAGAACTGCCCCGAGGTACGAAGGACATCTTGATGGATGATTTCCACAAACTCCGACTGGATGCGAAAGAATTCTTGTCGGAGGTCCGCGTCCTGGATTGCCGACATGCTCTTTGCCCAATCTTTGAGTTTACCCGGTAGCAGAAGTTGATGATGGTCCCGTACGATCGCCCGCATGTGATGGATGGCGTAGTAGGCACCCTTCTGACCGCCAGGCGGCTGCTTGACGCAGCAGAACGTCGTATTGTGGGAGAATACGTGCTTGCCGTACTTACGAATAGGCCTGGTGAAGGTGCCTCCAGATTTGGCGTAGCCGGGGAGAACATCATCAAGAACCTTCTTGACATTTGTGTAGTCTACGTTCGACTGACGGTCCGGGTCGAAATACGTGGCCATGGAATATTTGGAGCTTAGGAGGATGAGCGTGCAACGTGTGTCACTGCAGAAAACATGGAATGTTAAAAGAAAAACGATCGAAATGTAAGAATTCATATGTTACGGGCCGGTTGAGGGGAGCACTTACTCGGGAGATTAAGGCACGAGGAAGTTATCCTTATCTTGGTTGGCCAGAATGATGCCTTCGAGGTAAGAACTCGCGACTTGCCGGTCCCCAGCGCTGCCCAAGATCTTGGCACGCATGTAGAAGGGGTCGACTATCACGATGTCCGGGGTCTTGTCGCGAATGATCCGCATCTCCATACTCAGCGAAAATAGCCAAACGAAGGTGTAGTGAAGTGGATGAAGGTTCAACATAGCGTGGATGTCATCAAGATGCAGGACGATCGTACGCCCGATGGAGTTATCCACAAAGCCCTTGCCCTCTGGCACCTTGGCCGCAAAAACCGGGTATGCCACATCCTTCTCTCTGAGACGCCGCTTCTCCAAAGCAAGAACACTGTCATGCAGACTCCGCATAGCACCGGTTGCAGCATTGAGCATATTTGTCGGTAGCATCGCCCTACCCGCCACATGCACCCTCCTCGAGATATCCTGCGGTGAAGGTGGCCCGTCCTGAGCACGGATCATACTCGGTGCCGGCTGGCTCGCACCCTTCTTAGTCTTTATTTTGCGTGCCTTCTTCTTCTCCTGTAATGGGACCGAGTTCTTCTCACAGACCGCCTTCTTGAGTGTGTTGGGGCTGATAATATCTCGCACCTCGCCTATCTGAGGCTCGGTGAAGTCGGCAGCTAGAGGCGTCTCCTGAGAGCTGAACGCCAGACGGCGCCTGTTGCAACTTGGCTTCTCCGCGGTACCAGCTAGATCGCACACGTCTTTTGTTGGGTTTGGTTCTTGAGAAGGAGGCCCCATCAAGTCGCCATCGTACCCATGATCGGCAAAGTACTGATCGACGTTGCCAAATGAATCATCATCGTCGTCGTCGTCGTTCTGATCCTGTGCCATATGCATGTTTGGATCCAGTGGCATAGGGATGTCCGGCACCGTTACGGCGGTATTGCCATGGGGCCGACTTGGCGCCGGCATGACTGGCGGTGTTGTCTTTGGGGTGGTGTCCCCCGCCCCCAAACGAATCTGGCTCTTCGGCCAAAGCAGGGGCCAGCTCAGGCAGGCGCTGAGGGTCATCACGTCTTCATCGTCGGCCCCGACGGGTCGAATCGGAGGTAACAAGTCGTCGCATCCTGGCAGCACCCGAACCAGTTGAACCCTAAACAAGTTGGGTGGCATCTGGGTACCGTGGAACAAGGGGTTGCCCGGTTGAACGATTTTGCCCTTGGCGACATCGACCAACTCGTTGTTCACGAAGTGGAGGAGAGTGCACGGAACGTTGGCGGCGCCCTGCGAAAACATGTAGGGCGTCAGGGATGCCCAGTCAAAGGCAAGGAGATGAAGTCCTCGGCCGAGAGAGGCTTAATTAGTTACCGTGATGATGGCGTCGAGCTCGGCTAATGTCGATGCACCGCCAACGGCGGGCGTGCAGTTGACGGAGGGGCCGCATGCTGAAGAGGTGCCGGCCGGCGTACACCCGGGTGCATTAAGCTCCCGTGCCGGCGTCGGGGACACCAATGCCGCCTCCGCCGGAGGCACCAATGGCCCCGCCATCGCATTATGCGAGTTGCTAGCCGTGAAGCTAGGAATCGGGGGCGGCCCCTGTTGGCCGCCCGCAATCCACGCACTCAACCCCGAGATCAAGGTAGGCACAAGGGCGGTGATCGTCGCTCCGAGTCGTTGTTCCACTTGCTCTTGGACAATCTCCGGAATCCGCGCCACCTGTGCCTTGAGTTCTTGAACCTCTCGCGCCTGGCTTTCCGAGCTGGTCTTTTTCTCCTTCCGCACACCAGCAGTATAGTATGACCCCCATTTTGTCGACAAGCCTTTGCCGGCCACACGACCAGCTGACGTCGGCTTACTGAGCTTATCCTTGTTCTTCATTACATTCAACCCCCTATTTAGAGTGGTGTCCCAAGGGTTTCTCTTAGTCGACCCCGCGCTACTGCTTTCAGTCGCCTGCGGAAGGAATGTGAACCATTTAGAAATTCGGCTTCATTAATTAGAATGCAACCATATGGAGCTAATTACGCGGGGGTGTATTCCTTACCAGAACAAGCTCAAGCTGCCTGGTCTTCGGATCCGTGGTAAGCTCCTTTGTTTTCGGGTCCTTCTTGTACCGGGCCCTGACAAAGTTCCTGGTCTGCTTGTCACCGTATTTATTGAAGAGGGGCGGTAGGCCTTGCTCGGCACGGTCTGCCTCCTCCTTGTCCCATATAGGCTCCGCCACTCTGTAACCGCCGGGACCGAGTGTGTGTTCCCCTATGTTCAGCTCCCGCATTTGTTTCCCCCACTCACTTGATTGGGAGCTTGCGGTGCTCGAGCAATTGATCTTGAAGTCGTTGTAGTCATCTTCGGTGATCGAAGGATTTTTCTCCTTGATCTTCTGATAACTCTCACCTTTCTCGATCATTCTCTTCACATTGCTTTTCCAAGTAGACAGGGCCTTGCTCATCTTCGTGAGGGCAGCATTGTTCACTTTATTCCCTTTGAGGCTTGTGTTTTCAAATTCAGCGGGGAACTTGTATCGTTCATGCAGCTTCGTGAAGAGGAGGTTGCGCAAATTCCCTCGGTCAGGATGCCTCAGGTTCTCGGTGTTGATCGAGACGGTGCTCCGGACAATGCACCCGAGCTGAAGCGAGTACCCCTTGACTATTCGTTTGGGCGCCGTTGGATTCCCGTTGGAGTCCACTTCAGTAACTTCCTCCTTGAGGGTGCGGAGCACGATCGGGCGCCGGTCCTTCCGTTGCCTCTTCGGTTGGCTGCCATCTATGCGTGCGCCGCCATCATCAGTGGTGGCATCCTCGGTGGCACCATCAGTGGTGGCATCAGTGTGGTCATCCTCGGCGGCACCATCCGTGGTCTCAGGATCGGTGGGGAAGGAGGCGGCCTCATACAAGTGAGGTTGTTCCTCCATCTCCTGGGATAGCTCCCAGAATGCCTTGCCGCCCGAACCCCTGGCCTCATCATTGTGGGCCATGTTTCTCTCTAAATAGAAACAAAGTTTGGTCAAAAAGTTGGTTATTGTCAAGGAACAAGATCATGGTCTCATCATTTAGGGTTTGTTGACACCGAGGCATCCTAAAATCTAAGCTTTTATCATTGAGGGTTTTTCGACGCCAAGGCACCCTGAAAGCCTAACCTTTCATCATTTCGGTTTTTATCGACACTGAGGCACCCTAAAAGCCATGCATTAGTCACAAGTACGCCGGGGCACTTGATCCTACTTAATTAACTACTAAGATACCCCGGCCCATGCATTAGTCACAAGTACCCCATATGTCCTATTTTTAGCAAAGTCATGCTAAAATTCACGGAAAATTTCAGCATGACCTTTGCTGAAAATAGGACATATGGAGTACCCGAATTTGCCGGAACGGAAGTTAATCGACATTCCGGCAAACTCAAGGGCCTCTCGGGGTACCTGCAAGATCATTATCCCAGGTGAACATGGATGCAATGTCACATGTCACATGGATCCCACACCCACAGGAGCTGGTGAAGCTTCATGTGTATTTCACGAAAACCAGCCTGACTAAAGAGCTTTATGTAGAAAACAAATCACTCCACCAGCTCACACAGAATCATCCCTCTAAGCAATTACTCAAAATGGGCACTAGCAGCAAAATGAACATTTTACAATCTGAACTTTTTTTGTCATCTATGTGCTCATTTAACTTTGATCCAAATAGTATCAAAGTTCTTGGAAACAAGCAGCTCTCCTAACAAAGAACAGTAAAAATGGGGCTTGCCTTAAGATGGGAAGTAAAGTTGCAAAAACTATCACAAAGAACAGTAAAAATGGGGCTTGCCTTAAGAACCTACAGACAAGTATTAAGAGAGCAGCTACACTAGGATTAAAGAAATTGACTCCTAACTACTACCCAGTTCAGAGTTGAGACTCCACCAATTAAGGTCCTACATAGTAATAGGCCATCTAAAATAGCATGCCACTACTACAGACTAGATTGGAAACTGGGTCCTAGCAGCTACATATTCAGTTTGCAACATAACCAATCAAGACCCTACAAGGTGCCACTTGTTCATCCTACCAAGAACAGAAGCATCCAGAAAAGCCCCATATTTCATGCACTCTGCTTCTACACAAATGTGCTCTGCTCCTAGCTAGTTTCAGTTCAGATCTGATTACTCTTTGCTCTTATCCTGGTTTAGATCTTGTGGTAATTAAATAAATGTCCATATATGCAATTGCAGACCAAAACAAAACTACAAAGAGTCTGGAATATTTTGTTAATATGCCATCTTACTCTCCCTAGTCTTGAATAATATTTGCATTCATTCCGTTACAACTAGATTCAGATGGATAAGCTCTGCTGGGAACTTGAGTTGCAGCAAAACACTCACTTTTCTTTTTTGTCTTGCTCAAAACCTCTGCCCAGTCAATAGAAATATAGAATTTGAGCTCAGTTTTCACTCGTGACATAGACGGTATGCAGGCATGTTAACTTGCTCATGTACCAGTTATTAGTCCTGTTTAACATGCGATCCACGTGGTGCACAGGGCACAGCTAAATGTTGTTAAAGAAGAATGCTACGAAGTTGTGGTCGACTCACCAACTGGTGGAGGATGCAGTGACAAGCACGGAAAGGGGATCGCTGCACCGCTGCTGGAAGCTGAGTCATTGGGAGCAAGAATCCTAGTAACCAACCAAATCAGACAACATAAAAAATCAGTGCCAAACATAAGGAGGCATCTCTACATATTCATGACATCCACACATATGGAGGGCCTCTGGACTTGAGTGGGGCAAAGAAACTCACCTGAGTGGTTGCAGCAAGCAGGTCAGGTGGATTGTCTCTTGAAGATGAGCCCCACGGTGTAGCCTTCTGAAGAAAAAATGGCATAAGAACTGAAGCCTGAGCAAAACATGCAATTATTGTTCACATGCTGCATTGGCTGGGAGATGCTAGGAAAACACAAGATAACAACTTCAATAAATCTTGGAGTATATAACATATGTTTGGTAGCCACAGTTTCCTACTCTATCTATCATTTCAGGTGTTCACATAAATTCTGAAATGAACAGCCAGACTCAAAGGCATTGCATCAAGAAATCATAAACCGAGCACTTTCACAGCTACAATGCATATTGATGAGTCAGTGGACAGTACTACACTACGCATTGGCTACGCATCCATCAGCATCAGCCCAGTGCAAAATTTAGATACACATGGTCAATGAAGATTCAGATAAAATGGTCCCTACAAACTCCGATACATATAGCATCGGCTGGAGCTGCATTATATTAATCTGAAAATTTAGTACAGCTTGCACAAAGTCCCATAAGAGACAATAGCTAAGGCCTGCCGCAGGTTTCTGTTGCACTAGGATTAGTATGTTTACACGAGAAGCAGGAGGACAGTAACATGAGCCTTACATCTCTGACATACTACTGCAGTTGCAATGCTACTCCAAAACTGAGGCCTTCTTTGGACAAAATGCAGTGGAACTGCACTACTACTAAAATGCATACAGCAGCACCATAACCAAAAAGCTGAAGACCTTATGTAGATAGGATCAGGATGCAGTGAAGAATTCAACCAACACCCCAGCTGGGAAATAGCTAATGCCTGCTACAGCATTCTCCCGCACTAGGGTTAAGTTAAGTATGCGGCACTGTGTAGTTCATTAGCACACTACCCTGTGAAAAACTTAGTAGTAGTTCACTATGACACTACAAGCAGAGGACAGAAACATGAGCTTTTTATCTGTTACATACTAGTACTCAAGTTGCAATGACTCCAGAACTGATACCTTGATTATAGATATAAAATGCAGTGATTGAAGATAAGCGACAATAGCTAAGGCCAGCCTGCCGCAGGTTTATGTTGCACTAGGATTAGTATGTGACACTAGAAGCAGAAGTTACTACTTAATTATTCTGTGAAAAAACTTACTAGTTCACTGTGACACTACAAGCGGAGGACGGAAACATGAGCTTTATATCTGTTACTACTTCCCAAGTTGGAATGCAACTCCAAATCTGAGGCCTTGTTTACAGAAAATGCAGTGAACTGCACTGCCACTAAAATGCATCAGCGCAACAATGTAAACAATGTAACTCCAGAACTGAGACCTTGTTCTGATACAAAATGCAGTGAAATGAACTACCAATAAAATGTACTAGAGCAGCAGTGAATTAACCCAAAAGCCAAGACCTTGTGCAGAGGGAGAGGGGGAGAGGGGGAGAG
>NC_041387.1:421508121-421508785 GCF_002162155.2 Triticum dicoccoides | reverse complement strand
GTCCGGGCGGCAGGGTCGCGTCGAGGCAGCGGGGCAGCGTCGAGGTGGCGGAGCAGCGGCGTCGGATTAGGTTTGGGCGGACGGCGCGGGCTCGAGGGGGAGGAAGGGGAGAGGGAGGCGGCGGGGGCGCGTGGGCGGCTGCGGCGCAGTGGGTCAGGGCAGCGGAGGCGGCGGCGGTGGATCGAGCTAGGGAGAGGGAACTGGCGAGGGGGAGAGGGAAGGGGGGATCGGGCACAATACTAATGGCGCACCACCCCTCGGTGCGCCATAAGTACATCCATACTAATGGCGCACCTCACCGTGGTGCGCCATTAGTATTTTTTTTATTTCAACTCGAGCCAACAGGTTATGTACCACCAGAACTGATCCACATCAAGTCCCCTCTACTAGTTCGACTGGTCAGCAGCCAGTTCTCACACCAGGAAGTCCTGGGTTTGACTCCCAGGCTCCACAAAATTTTTTTTAGCATTTAAAAAGCTGTTTGATACTTATTTGTGTTTAAATATGTTCAAACTTGTTTAAATCATAACAGTAATATTTTTTTTATAAGACAGTAATATTTTTTTAAAAAATATCATCAAACATTAATGCCGGTGGAGCGGGGGAGGGTGCGCGTGGTGCGGGGGGTCGGCGGCGGCGGTTGAGTAGGGGAATCGAGGGTGCG
>NC_041387.1:421332507-421508111 GCF_002162155.2 Triticum dicoccoides | reverse complement strand
GGTGCGCGGGGTGCGGGGGGTCGGCGGCGGCGGTTGAGTAGGGGAATCGAGGGTGCGGGGGGTCGGCGGCGGCGGCCGGTGGACTGGGGGGTGCTCGGCGGCGAGGGGGACCGGATCTGGCGAGGTGGGATAGCGATCGAGATGGAGGGGGATCGAGATCGAGTGTCCATGAAATTTAAAAATATTCATGATAGTTCAAAAAGTACCCATGAAATACAATCGAGAAATGAAGGCTACGATTTAAATACAATCGATCTTAGCTAGCTATCTGTTCACAATCTTCTTGCCCTTCTTTTTCGCAAATGGAGTTCTTCTGTGGAACAGACGTCCTTTAGGTAGGTGGTCCTGCTTCTTCTTGTGGTGTATGCTGCTACTTCATCATCGTCGTCATGTTCGATCCTCGGGTCGCCGTACTTGTCGAAGTCTTGCTCATTGGCTACTCCATCCATTCCGATGATCTTCCTTTTACCTCTCCTCACAACAACACGACTGGGCTTTGGCGGGTCGGTGATGAAGAAGCATTGGTCCACTTGGGAAGCCAGTACCCATGGCTCATTTTTCGCGGTGACGTTTGCGCCCGCGGTCTTGGATTTGGCTTCGGGTATAACCATGGTGGTGAAATACCGGTCTTCTTTTATGACGTTCTTGGCCCATCTGACACGGAACATCGGGACCTTCTCTCCAGCGTAGCTCAGCTCCCGGATCTCCTCGATCCTTCCGTAGTATCTGTCCTTGTCGTTACCGGTGTAGGATTCCATCGTTACCCCAGAGTTCTGATAACCATCGCTCTTCATGTCCTTGGCCTCGGTGTAGAATGTGTAGCCGTTGACATCGTACGCCTCATAGGTCATCAGGTTGTGCTCGGCGCCCTGTGACAAGGCGAATACGAGTTGTTCTTCCGCGGAAGAATCCTCATGTAAAGGGTACGACAGAAGCTTCTTCTTGAACCAACGCGTGAAACATGAGTTGTGCTCTTTGAGTATATCTCCGTCCGTCCTCTGTTGGCCTCGGTCATTGTACGTCTTCTTAATAAAGGTTTTGTGCTCTACCACCCAAGGATCGACCACGTCTATGTGTTGTAGCGCGACTAGGTTTGCTCTTTCAAAGTCAGCGAGTCGACCCTCGAAGTCGACATGCATTTCGCGGCGACCCTCACGGTGACCCCATCCAGCGAGCCTGCCGAGGTGCCTGTTGACGGGCAGACCAGCGGGGTTCTCGATGCCTAGATAATTCGTGCAGTAGGAGATGCACTCTTCGGTCAGAAAGCCCCTGGCTATGCTTCCTTCTGGACGTGACATGTTGCGAACGTATCCTTTGATGACACCATTCATCCTTTCGAACGGCATCATGCTGTGCAGGAACGTCGGCCCGAGTTGGATGATATCCTCCACTATATGGACCAGCAGATGCACCATAACGTCGAAGAATGCGGGCGGGAAGTACATCTCAAGCTCGCATAGTATCACCACGATCTCTTCCTGTAGCCTTCTGAGTTGCCTCACGCCAATCGACTTCCGAGAGATGACGTCGAAGAAGTTGCATAGGCCAAATAGCGTTTCACAGACGTGCGCGTCCATGATCCCACGGATTGCAACTGGAAGTATCTGCGTCATCAGCATGTGACAGTCGTGAGACTTCATCCCGCTGAATTTCTGCTTCGCTAGGTCTAGGTATCTGCTTATCTTCCCCGCGTAACCGTAAGGAAGTTTTACTCCTAGGAGGCAGGTGAAAAACTGCTCGATCTCCTCCTGACTTAGAGTGAAGCACGCGGGAGGGTAGTCATTTCCGATCTTCTTGGCCTTTTTGCCTTTGCGACGACTTTCTGTGTCCTGCTTCGCCTCATCATCATCATCATCATCATATATAGCGTGAAGCTCCTGCCTGATGCCCATTGATTTCAAGTCTGCCCTTGCTTTCGGCCCATCTTTGGTCCTCTCTGGCATGTTGAGCAGGGTACCAAGCAGACTCTCGCACACGTTCTTCGTGATATGCATGACATCAAGGCTGTGAGGCACACGGTGGATCTTCCAGTACGGCAAGTCCTAGAAAACAGACCTCGTTTTCCATACCTTCAGCAGCGGCTCTGGCGCCTTTCGCTTCTTTCCCGGCTCTGGCGCCTTTTACTTCTTTCCCGGCAGTGGGCAGTCTTTCCAATTTTTCAACAGCTTGTCTATTTCCTCGCCGCTCCTCGTACACGGGCGTTTTCGGGGTTCGGTTTCACCATCGAACAGATCCTTGCGTTTCCTCCACGGGTCATCGTCGCGAAGCCACCTTCGATGTCCCATGAACACGGTTTTCGAAGACCTGGGATCTCTATCTAGCTGGCGATACGTTGTGTCATCCATGCACCTTACGCATCCAGAAAATCCGTGGACTACCTGCCCCGCAAGATATCCATAACCGAGATAGTCGTGCACCATCGTGAGCAGTGCGGCTCTCATAGGGAAATATTCTTTCTCTGCGGCGTCCCACGTATTGGCTGGTGTTTTCCACAGCATGTCAAGCTCCTCTTTCAGCAGCCGCAGATACAGATTGATGTCGTTCCCTGGTTGTTTCGGCCCTTCAATTAGCATACTCATGTGAATGTACTTCCTCTTCATGCACAACCAGGGGGGAAGGTTGTACATCCACACAAACACAGGCCAGGTGCTATGTGTGCTTCTCTGGCTGCCAAACGGATTGACTCCATCAGTGCTCGCGCCCAGCACGATGTTCCTTGGATCGTTCCCAAATTCTGGGTATTCGAAGTTCAACGCTTGCCACTGGCTCGCATCCTTAGGGTGACTCAGCATCTTGTCTTTTTTATCTATCTCCGGATCATTTGCGTCATCTTCTCGCTTCTTCTCCTCGCTATCCGCGTGCCAACGCAGGAGCTTTGCTACCTTAGGATCCGCGAAATACCGCTGCAGACGAGGAGTGATCGGAAAGTACCACACCACTTTTCGAGGAGCTTTCTTCCTCTTCTTGTATCGAGTGACACCGCACACCGGACATATGGTAGACTCCGCGTGCTCGTCCCGATAAATGATGCAATTGTTCATGCACACATGGTATTTCACGTGCGGTAAATCCAGAGGACACACGATTTTCTTCGCCTCCTCCAAACTGGTCGGGCACTTGTTCCCCTTGGGAAGACGTTCGTGCCAGAATGACATGTTCTCGTCGAAGCATGCGTCGGTCATTTTGTGTTTTACCTTCATCTCCAGAGCCATGAGCGTTACTTTCAGGCAGGTATCCTCGGGCCTGCATCCTTCATACAATGGAGTAACCGCGTCTAACTCAAGTTGATCCATCTTGGCTTTCTCTCGGGCGGCAGCTCTTGCGTTATCCGTCTGCTTGAGAAGCAGCTCTTGAATATGAGGGTCCTGCACCCAGCCCATCGATGGTCCAGCGTCGTCTGCTCCGCCGGCATCATCATCATGTCCTGCATCTTCTACATGATGACTGTGTACAGCATCACCGTTGTGATCATCTCCTGGGGATTCTTCGTCTTCTCGCCCCCCGAGCCGCGGTGGTTGTCTTGCTGCCCTTCCTCATTTCTTGCCCGGCCCCCATGGACGACTTCGTAGTCATCTTCATCACCTTGCCACCGATAGCCGTCCATGAAACCACGCAAGAGCAGGTGGTCCCGCACCTGCCCGGAATCTGGGTCCGCAATAAGGCTATTCAGCTTGCATCTTTGACACGGACATCTTCTCTCCGTCTCGTTCTTTTGAAGCATCTCGGCCTTCGCGGACCTCAAAAACCTATTCACGATGCCTTCGGTCATTGTGCGGACCATGGTCGCCTGCGGGGTAGAGCAAAACAATATTTTAGAACCAAGAAAAAATTTGGCATGACTTTCCCTAAAAATAGGACCAAAAAGAATGCTTCATGCCAAAATTCTCGCGAAACGGAAATGAATCAACATTCCGGCAAAATATTGGCAACTATCGCATTTCAAATACCGGTACACCTCCAAACACAAACACATATGCAACATCACAAACATATGCAACACCACGAACATACATAGATCTAGCTAGGCCATAAAAAGTGCATGTGCACATTGTTGTAGGGAGAACAACATAAATATAGCTTCCCCCCTTACTTACCTAGCAAAACAAGGTAACTTAACCACTTAATTTGAATGAATCTATGGTGGAAATGAGGTGAAAAAGAGGAGGCACCCGAGACAAGGAGGAGGCGGTGGAGAGAATGAAGTGGGGAGAAAGTGAGTGTGGGAGGAGAGGCTGTCCAAAATATCTTGTTGCTGCCCACTTACTAATGGCGCACCAGCAACAAATGCGCCATTAGTAATCCAGGTTACTAATGGCGCACCCCCTGGTGATGCGCCATTAGTAGTTTTGCAAAAAAGGAATAAAAACAATAATAAAAAAATAACATTAGTGGCGCACCTTCTGGCTGGTGCGCCATTACTAGTTACAACTAGTAATGGCGCACCACCAGTGGATGCGCCATTAGTATGTTTGGACAGGCGCACTAGTTCAAAAAAAATTGGTACTAATGGCGCACCGTGGGCAGGGTGCGCCATTAGTAGTTTCAACACTAATGGCGCATCAGAAGGTGGTGCGCCATTAGTACATACTAATGGCGCACCACGTGTCTGGTGCGCCATTAGTGTCATTTCCATCTATAGCCCTTTTCCTAGTAGTGGCAGAAGAGATCAAGAAGCTTGAAGCAGCTAGTTTGGTCAGAGGAGTGCTACATCCCACTTGTCTAGCAGTTCCAATAGTAGTCTGGAAGGCGAACAAGAAGTGGAGGCTATGCGTTGATTTCACAACCTCAACAAGGCTTGCCCAAAGTACCCGTTCCCCTTGCCACGTATTGATCAGATAGTAGATACCACCTTAGGTTGTGATTTGCTCTCATTTCTGGAAGCCTATTCTGGGTACCACCAGATCTTCATGTCAAAGGAGGACTAGTAGAAGACATCATTCATCACTCCATGTGGTGCGTATTGCTTTGTCCGCATGCCATTCAGATTAAAGAGTGTCGGGTCCACCTTTGCAAGGGCAGTCCAGATTGGTTTTGAACCTCAGCTGCATAGAAACATTGAGGCTTAATGGATGACATTGTGGTTAAAACCAAAGATAGGGCAACTCTCATTCAGGATTTGGAGGAGACCTTTGCAAATCTACACAAGATCAACTTGAAGCTAAACCCAAAGAAATGTGTGTTTGGCATCCCCTCTGGCAAGCTGCTTGGATATTTTGTGTCCCACAGGGGGATCGAAGCCAATCCCGACAAGATCAAGGCCATCGAGCAGATCCAACCGCTAAGGACAGTCAAAGATGTGAGGCGCCTAACGGGATGAGTGGCCGCGCTTAGCAGATTCATCTCCATGTCTGCCGAGCGTTCCATGTCGTTCTTCAAGATTTTGAAGAAGGCAGGTCCCATGAAATGGACCCCTGAAACAGATGTAGCTTTGCAAGAGTTAAAGACATACCTATCCTCTGTGCCTACCCTGGTTGCACCCAAGCCTCATGAGCTGTTATTGTTATACTTGGAGGCAACAAATCAAGTGGTCGGTGCAGCCTTGGTAGCACAACAAGAAGTGGATGAGAAAGAGAGTGAGTAGAGGCCGGCAGGGCCAGAAAAGGATCAGAGCAGCAGCGAGCACGACAACGATGATAACCCCAAGGACGCGGCAAGGAAGAAAGTGGTGCAGCGCCCAGTGTACTTCATTAGCTCCCTTTTATAGGGGGCTAGGTCAAGGTACTTCTGTGTGCAAAAGTTGATCTTTGGCCTCATCATGGCCTCAAGGAAACTGCGCCACTACTTCCAAGCCCATGAGATCATGGTTGTTACTCGTTTCCCATTGCAACGGATACTCCGAAACCCAGAGACTACCGGCAGAATAGTTGAGTGGGCTTTGGAGTTATCCAACTTTGGCTTGAGGTTCGAGAGCACATCAACTGTCCAGGGTAGGGCATCGGCAGAGTTTATTGCTGAATGGATGCCAACCCCTGATGAAGAAGTGATAGAGACAGTTGTCCCCGACAAGGAATCACCCAAAAATGGATTATGTATTTTGATGGTGCTTTTTCCCTATAAGGTGTGAGGGCTGGCGTGCTTCTTGTTGCTCCCACCAGGGAGCACTTGAAGTACGTCGTCCAGATGCATTTTGCACGGGAAGAAGCCACCAACAATACTGCAGAGTATGAAGGGCTCCTTGCCGGGCTCAGGATTGCAGCAGAATTGGGAATTAAGAAGCTTATCATTTGAGGAGACTCACAGTTGGTGGTGAGGCAAGTTAACAAGTATTACCAAAGTCCATTAATGGAGGCATACATCCAGGAAGTGAGAAGATTGGACGAGCACTTTGATGGATTACAAACAGAGCATGTACCCTGTGCAGAAAACAGCATAGCTGATCATCTGTCAAAGTGTGCTGCACAGAAGCTTCCTGTGGAACCAGGGACTTTTGTTTTCTATCTTACTCAGCCCTCCGTATCCCCAGCAACAATGGCCGAGAAGAGGAGAAAGTTGGACACCAGAGAGCCTCTCCCGGTAGAGCCGTCCGCTCCCGGCAGAGACCTTGCCGGAAACAACTCCTCACAGCCTGCCAGACCACCCCCTCCTGTTGGGTCCATGAACCCCTTGCACGAGGCCAGTGCTCTCGCAGCAGAGGAGGTGACGCTAGTCCTTATTGTTGAGCCACAGGCTCCAACTTGGGCAAGGCACATTGTCCGCTTCCTCCAAACCGGAGAGCTTCCCGGTGATCAAAACGAAGCTGAAAGAGTAGCCCGGAGGGCCAGTATGTATCAGTTTGTCAATGACACTCTGTATAGAAGGAGGCCCAACGGTGTGAAATTGAAGTGTGTCTGCCGGGAAGAAGGAAAGGAACTGTTGGTAGAGATACACAAAGGAATGTGCGGCTCCCACATTGGATCAAGGGAATTAGTTGGGAAAGCATTTCGGCAAGGATTCTATTGGCCCACGTCCCTCCAAGATGCGGTCGAGCTAGTCACTAAGTGTGGAGCCTTCCAGTTCCATTCCAAGAAAACCCACCTGCCTGCCCAAGCACTTCAGACAATCCCTCTATGTCGGTGTACTAAAGTAGGGGCGCTCCTTTGTACCCCTTATCTGTGCACGGGCAGTCAGAGCCGCGCCCACGACCACACTTAATCAGGGCAGAGACAGGGAATCACAACCACAAGATGGAAAAAGCAACGCCAAGACAGAGGCATAAAGAGCAAGAAGGCGAGGTGGTTTCCCCGGCAAGACCCTTGCCGGGGCGGCCTCCGCAGCCCCGGCAAGGACCTTGCCGGGGCAGCTTACCCGACGCCAGCGGAGCGCGCCACCCTTGAGACCCAGTTTCTCCAGCGCCACCAGCCATGTTGGGACCTGGGCTCGGGAGGCACCTCCATGATGGCATGCAGATCTTCATGAAGACAAGAAACACTTCAAATCAGAAGAGGATTAGAAGACGACGAACCTCGGCGAGATCCTTGCCGAGGAAACCCACAAAGACCCCCGGCAAGATCCTTGCCGGGGACTACCGCAACACCATGGCAAGGCCCTTGCCGAGGACATCCGCGTGGCCACAACCAGGTCCGCACCCGCCAAGTTTCTACCACTGCTCCCATGCAGCTGCCAGCCCACCAGCTGGGCAGGCGCCTGCATGTCGACATGAGGCTTCTCGGCCAACTCAGCACATGCCTACATGGTGTCATGCCAACCTTCGTGAAGGCCCAACCATCATGCCACCTCAGCAGCCTGCCAACCTACATGGCACTGACCGCCTTGCTGGCCCATGCGCGTGTCAAGGCAGGGTGAAGCGGCGGTAAAGTGAAGGGGACACGTCAGAGGCGCATTAAATGTGTCTTGTCCCATAATGACAAGTGATAGGCTTAACCACAGTATCCCGATGCCACCTCCTGTGTGCCACTGTGGTGATCCCCTTGCCTATAAAAGGAGGCCCAAGGCATCCAGGAGAAGGATTTCGACCTTTGGACAAGTTACGCTTATTGTAGCTAGCTCAAGAACTCCAAGAACGCAGATATACACACAAAAGCAGGACTAGGGTATTACGCATCCTCGCGGCCCAAACCTGGGTAAACGACCCGAGTGTTTGTGTTGACTGCTAATCCCACTCTTCTCACCAGCCCGCGCCCTGCAATCATAGTAGGGATTCTCGTGATCCCATAGGTGTCGTTTCCCGCCGACATCTTTGGCGCGCCAGGTAGGGGGCACAGTAGTAAGAATCTGCTTTAGCAGCTAGTCGAGCAGCTCCTCATCGCCATGGCTTCCCAAGAAGAAGGCGACCAAGTGAGCAACCCCGTCAGCAGGTGCAGCAAGCGTCGTCATGCAAAACTTTGAGTAACTCCTTTTTTATATAAGGATATCCTCCTTGGAGATATTTCCTTCGTATGAGAAACCTGCACGCAGGGGGGCCCGTCCATTATTGGCAACGCCCTTGGTCTGTTTCGAGTCCGCTCAACAGATCGAGCGGCTGTGTCGAGAACGACAGGGTGGCCTTCCACTATTGGCAACTCTCTCGCTCTGTCTCGAGTCCGCTCGACAATTTGAGCGGCTGCGGTGAGAACGGCAAGGTGGTTCGCACGGCAGCAATCACACCCTGCCGGCCGCTAAAGGATCCGTCCTTCAAGGTGTTGTGGTCTGGGTTCACGCGCCGGCAAGCCTGCCCAATTGGCATAGGGTGGACATACAAGGAAGGGTTGAGCAAGGGAATAACATGCATCAAATTTAAAAACACTGTAGAGTTAAATTACATCCATTGTTGTTGTGGTTCTAACTAAAGATATGAATTGTCTTGGTAGTGAACCCGCAGCGGCAACAAGAAATGAGGTGCCTAATCCCGGCGCTGGCCCTCTATCCTCTGAATTCCACTGACGCGACCGATGATGGGCTCGATGCGCTCCTTGAGCAATGAGAGGTCTGCATCGCCCGGCAAGAAATCCAGCATGGCGTTGAAGTCAAGTTTGAGGTTCCAGTATGCCAGCTTGGTGAGGACCTTGGTCATAGCGCCCTGGCAAAGTATCCGGGCCTCGTTGGCCAGGGAGATCACCCGGTTGGAGTCAAATCATTCCAGGGCTCCAAGAACACCCTCAAAGAATAAGGTCAGCTTGGCATTGGGGCTCGTGCCCGGTTCCGGGGCGTACCTCACTTCCGGCATCTTCATGTCAGCCAACTGCTTGGTGATCCCGTTGGCAACATCGGCGAGGCAGCTGATCCAGATGTTCTCGCCCTTCACAAAATCTGCGTGGTTGGTGGCGTCGTTCTTCCGCAGCTGTTCCTCCTCCGCCAGGCTCTTGGTTAGGGCTCCCTCCCGGGCCTTGTCCTCCATGAGCGTCTTCTCAAGACCCTCTAGCTTCAGCTTCAGATCCTCGATGGAGTCGTTAGCGCGGGAGAGCTGCTCGGCCTTGGCAAGGTTTTTGTCCTGCGCCACCATCAAGGTGCAGCAGGCTGAGTCTCTCTCCTTCACCAGCTAATCGGCCCTGGCCTTCATGCCGTCCCGCTCCACCTCCAGCTCCTTCACCTTGTTGCCATGGGCGAGAGCCTGGGCATCGAGCGCTTCCTTGTGCTTATGCTCCAGCTCTCGGGTCCGCACCGCGGCAAGCTCCTCGACCTCCTCATCCTTGCCACGGAGTGTGGCGGCAAGCATCGCCTCACGGGCAGCAAGGTCCTCCTCCTGGGAGTTCAGCTCAGCCTCACACTAGGACCGGATGGCCTCGGCCTTGGAGGCCTCCTCCTTCGCCTCCTCCCGGGCTTTCTCGATGTCGACTTGCTTCAGGAGGAGCTCCAGCTTGCACTGCGCCAGCTGGCCTTGGGAGGCCTTCAGCTCCTCGTGGGCCTGGATGGAACTAGGCATGC
The DNA here is from genome assembly GCF_002162155.2 of Triticum dicoccoides. Lineage (NCBI taxonomy): Eukaryota > Viridiplantae > Streptophyta > Magnoliopsida > Poales > Poaceae > Triticum > Triticum dicoccoides. Next base: position 421,498,271 of record NC_041387.1, on the reverse strand, counting down.
GCCTCGGCGACGCGCTTCTCGATGTCCGCCTCCTCCTGACCCGCCACCGCCTCCCTGGACTTCGCCTTGTCCAGGCGAGCGCGATGGAGCGCCTGCAGCTTCCAGAAGCTGGAACCCATGGCCCGGAGAAGCTGCCCTTCCTGGGTGCCACCGCCACTGGTAGTCGGTTCCTCGATGACCTCGAGCCCGGCGGCGGCGAGCACTTCGTCATCGAAGACCTCCCCCTCGGTCGGCGCCCTGGTGCTTGCCGTCCATGGGAGGTGGACGAACAAGTCATCGCTCATGTTCAGGTATTTGCCTGAGCCGGAGGCAGCGGACGAGGAGGGTTGGTCGTCAACCACCTCATCCTCGGCAGCGGTCTTGCCGGTCTCCTCCTCGGCGGCGCCCTTGCTGGCCTCCTCGGCGGCACCCTCACCGGTCTCTCTGGCAAGCTCCTTGGCGGCATCCTCGGCTGCGGTCTCGGTAGCCTCCTTGGTGGCAACTTTGTCAGCCTCAGCCACGACGTCCACAGTGACCTCCTTGATGATGGTGTCGGGGTCCTCCTGGTCCACCGGGGGGGGGGATCTGGATGCCGAAATAGGGAGTGAGGCAGGGGCAAGATCAAAAGAAGAAAAAGGGAGGGGAAGAGCAAAGGAAAACAAATGACTCACTCGTGTCGGGCTGGGAAGAAGTGGCCCCTCCCCGCCAACATCCTTTGCCGTGACGGGGCCGCCAACGCCCAAGTCCACCTCCTCCTCCTCCATGCGCGTGGGCTCCATGTCTGGCGTCCTTGCCGGGGACACCCCTCGAGGCTGTGTGGTCGACAAGGGTGGCGTGGTGGGGCTGGCCCTTGGTGGCTCCTCCTGCTGCTGCCCTCCTCCTAGGGCCACGGCAAGGTCAGTACCAAGAAATCACGCCCTGGCACATGTTGATAGGAGGTAGGTGGTGAACGCACGCTGTGGGCTGAGCCAGGGGCTGCGCCGCGGGCTGCTGTCCGGGTTGCTCTCCACCACCAGCGGCGCCTTTGAGGTAGCCGCCGGGGGCTGGCTGCCCGTCGAGGCCTTGGCCCTCTTCGCCGCCCGCTGGGCCAGCATCTCCTTATCCCTACAAGAACAAGTCAGATCAAGGAAGGCGGCGCGATTCATGAGGATGGAAACAGCGAGGGGCAGAGTGCTTACTCGTCGTCCTCCTCCTCTGCTGCCTTCCTTTCCCCCTCGGACTGAGGGACAAAAAGTAAAAGGCGATCTCTGTGCCAGCACCTGCGGGGGGAGGGGGAGGCGATGGAGTCCGGTAGCATTTAAATGAAGAAGAGGCGGTCGTCTTCTTCTTCACCATCGTGGTCTTCTTCTTCGCCACCGCGGCGTCCTTCTTCGTCGCCGTGACCCTCGTCACGCACGCGGTTTCCCCCGGAACCCCTTGTCACGCCTCAGCCCTGTCGGGCTAGACCGGCTCGCTAGAGCTGGCCCGACGCAGGACGAGTCTCTTCTTCGTAGCCGAGGGGTCGCTGGCCTCGGCTTCCTCCTCAAACGATTCTTCGCCCATGCCCCCGGCAGGGGGGCCTCGGTGTTGGCGCCGCCCACCTTCTTGGTGGACTTCACCCACTCGGCGAGCTCCTCCTCTTCTGCGGCCACAACAGCCTCGTTCTCCATGCGCCGGCGTCACCAGCCAGCCTGGCGAGCTCTGCCTCCACCGCCGTGGCGGTGATGTAGTCCAGCTCCTCCTGGGTGGTGTCCTGTATGAGCCGCGGCTCATCATGATCGAGTTCTTTGACCAAATTGGCGAAGAACTCCTCCACCTCGCCAGCCGGGGGCTCGACCCAGGCCGGGTCGAGACCGTGCACGTTGAAGACCGGCATTGGCGAGGATTTCGGCCTGCCGGGAGTTGTTGCTCAACGGGAGCACTCCCGGAGGCAGCCCGAACAAGGGCCCCTTGATGACCTTGCCGGCCTTCGCAGCCTTGCCGGTCCTCTCCACCTTGCCGTTGGCATACACGTCGATTTGGAAGAGCCTCCGGCAATACCAGGAGTGCCCCAGCACCGTGAGGTTGTTCCGTAGGCCATTGCAGAGCCTCATAATGTCGGCCACATTCCTGAAATCCCAGGACGGCCTCCCTTTCTTGTGCAGCAGATCGATTTGACGGCGGATAAAATCCGCTGCAATCATCTCGAGGGTGAGTCCGGCCTCGGTGAGACGGTGGATCCTGGTGGTGGCGATCGAGAACTACTTGTCGTTGGGGTCGAGGTCGCTCCAGTCCGCACCACGGAGCAGCGGCTCCCGACGAACACCCTGGCAGAACTCCGGTGGGTTCTCCTCCACGATCCAGCACCACCGGGGCCGCCACTCCTCCCAGATCTCGTTCATGGCACCCTCTGGGTACGCGCCTTTCTCCTGGCCCCTCGGGATCCAGGCGACGGTTCCAGAAAGGGCGCCCCCGGGTTGGACGCGAGGGGAGAAGTAATGGCGGAAGAGCGCTGTGCTGGGCACCACCCCGTCGAAGCCCTCGCAGAGGTGGGCAAAGCACGCTAGGTACGCCACGGCATTCGGCGTGAGGTCCAATAAATGGGGGCCAAAAGTGTGCATGATGTCGTTGAAGAAGTTGGAAAAAGGGGGGCAAAACCCGCAGTAGAAGAAGTCAACGAAGAATGGGTACCATTTTTGGCCACCCTTGTTGCAATCCGCGGGGAGGGCGTGTGTGGCAGGATGCGCGGGCGTCGCCGCCCCCCACAAAGGCTTGAAGTAGTCCTTGAGCTCGAAGACATCGACGGACGACGAGATGAAATAGGCGGCCTGCACCCGCCGCACCGCCGCCTCGCTCTTCGGCGTCTCCTTCTCCCTCGTGTCCTTGGCTACGCCCTTGCCCTTGCCAGATTTGGGCGCCATGGTGGCTGGGAAGAGAGCGAGGAGTTGGAGGCAGTGGTGGCCGCAGCAGCAACGACCGAGAGCTTGAAGAGGAAGAAGATGAGAACTGGCGATGGCGAGATTGGGGAAAGCACAGAGGGTAAATGAGGCGTGCCCCCGCGGTTATTCCTTTTTATGGGGAAGACATGGACCACCTCTTTTCCCATTTATTGCAACATGATGCATGCCTGCAGCGACCGCCCCACGCATGCCCCCCACGTCATGCACGACCCCCACGTCGTGCATTCAACATTGGTTTGTGGGGAAGCGCAGCGGACGAAAAGTTACCGCGGTAAAAACAGCCCCGCTTGCCCGTGCACCGTTCTGGGCCTGGCCCAACAACGTGTCGCGCTTATGTGTGGCCTAGGCCCGGGGGCTCCTGTTGCTATACTAAAGTAGGGGAGCTCCTTTGTACCCCTTATCTGTGCATGGGCAGTCAGAGCCGCGCCCACGGCCACACTTAATCAGGGCAGAGACAGGGAATCACAGCCGCAGGATGGCCAAAGCAACGCCAAGACAGAGGCATAAAGAGCAAGAATGCAAGGTGGTTTCCCCCGACAAGACCCTTGCCGGGGCGGCCTCCGCAGCCCCGGCAAGGACCTTGCCGAGGCACCTTACCCGACGCCAGCGGAGCGCGCCACCCTTGAGCCCCAGTTTCTCCAGCGCCACCAACGACGTTGGGACATGGGCTCGGGAGGCACCTCCATGATCGCATGCAGATCTTCATAAAGACAAGAAACACTTCAAATCAGAAGAGGATTAGAAGACGACGAACCTCGGCGAGATCCTTGCCGAGGAAACCCACAAGACCCCCGGCAAGATCCTTGCTGGGGACTACAGCAATGCCACAGCAAGACCCTTGCCGGGCCCCCGGCAAGGCCCTTGCCGAGGACATCCGCGAGGCCACAGCCAGGCTTGCACCCGCCAAGTTTCTACCACCGCTCCCATGCAGCTGCCAGCCCACCAGCTGGGCAGGTGCCTGCGTGTTGACATGAGACTTCTCGGCTAACTCAGCGCATGCCTACGTGGTGGCATGCAAACCTTCGTGAAGACCCTACCACCACGCCACCTCAGCAGCCAGCCAGCCTACATGGCACTGACCGCCTCGCTGGCGCAGGCGCGTGTCAAGGCAGGGCGAAGCGGCGGTAAAGTGAAGGGGACACGTTAGTGGCGCATTAAATGCGTCTTGTCCCATAATGACAAGCAATAGGCTTAACCACAGTACCCCGATGCCACCTCCTGTGTGCCACTGTGGCAATGCCCTTGCCTATAAAAGGAGACCCAAGGCATCTGGGAGAAGGATTCAGACCTTTGGACAAGTTACGCTCATTGTAGCTAGCTCAAGAACTCCAAGAACACAGATATACACACAAAAGCAGGACTAGGGTATTACGCATCCTCGCGGCCCGAACCTGGGTAAACGACCCGAGTGTTTGTGTTGACTGCTGATCCCGCTCTTCTCACCGCCCGGCGCCCCGTAACCGTAGTAGGGATTCTCATGATCCCATAGGTGTTGTTTCCCACCGACACTCTATCATGGCCATTTTTGGTCTGGGGGCTCCATATCCTCGGCCCCTTCCACCGAGCAATCGGGGGCTTTGAATTCTTGTTCGTTGCCATCGACAAGTTTACGAAGTGGCCGAAAGTGACTGCCGTGAGAAAGGTGACTGCTCAATCAGCTATCAAGTTCTTGGAAGATCTGGTGTGTCATTTTGGAGTTCCGGCAACGATCATCACTGACAACGGCACCAAGTTCACGAGCCGTGCCTTCATGCAATATGTTCATGCCCTCGGATGCAAGATCTCATTCGCCTCTATGGCACACCCCTAGAGCAATGGACAAGCTGAGAGGGCGAATGCTGGAGTGCTACGCGGACTCAAGACAAGAACCTTTGATACGCTGCATAAGCACAGTGTCGGTGTACTAGAGTAGGGGCACCCTAGTATCCCGAACTTGTGCACGGGCAGTTGTAGCACCCCGCGGCAAGGCTTGCCGGGTGACTGCCAAGGTCCTCCGTGGTTCCTTTGGAGCCATTCAAGAACAAAGTATTCAAGCCAAGGAGACAAGGCCCTGGCAAGAGGAGCTTGCCGGGAAGGCCAACCAAGGCATCTCAAGGAACTTGCCGCGATGCGCCACGCGTCCCGGCGAGGCCCGGTGAGTGACAAGCTTCCGGACGCGACAAGACAACGACCGCGACAAGGCGCTTGCCGCGGCAAACTACCACTCTGTACCCGCGCTCCAGCACATCCACCAACGTGTCGCCCTGGGACCTATCCAGGCGCGCGTGGCAAGAGGCTGTGCGGCCAGCGGTGCGTGGTGGCAAGCGACGTTGACAAGATTGCCATCGTGGCAAGCGGTGGCGTCCCTGACGGTCCCTTTTTGCACTATTTGGGCGACGTAGACAGGCATTTAATGCCTTTGTCCCCTGCCATCAGGGCTAGGTATGATACACTGTACAGGTAGTTGTACCAACCGCAATTCCTTTTTCTATTTTTACCCTTGTCTACGTTGCCACCTGTCGGAGACCCCTTTAGCATATAAAAGGAGGCCCATGCGCAACATAGAGGGGGGTTCGAAGGCAGAAAAACACTCACACTCGGTCTCGTTAGCAGCTAGTGTGTACTGTAGCACTCAGCGCTCCCGAGCAAGAACTCAATACACCCAGACATGCAGCAGTAGGAGTGTTATCTCTCCGGAGAGCTCCGAAGCTGGGTAAACTGCTCATGTGCTTCGCCTCGATCCACTCTTCGTGCGATCTCCGCCCCCCGCCGAACCGAAAGGGGCTCGGTCCGCCGGTCCCATAGGTGTTCATGGATAAGTTTCCTCGACATCCTTGGCGCGCCAGGTAGGGGGCGTCGAGGTTGTGTGAACCTGATCCGGCGTTCACACGAGCTAGATCTTCATCTTCTTCATCGACATGCCACCGAAGAAGAAGGCTTCGGCGGCAGCTGTTCCGTCCATGTCGATCCCACCACCACCGGAGCAAACGAGTGGTGGGGCAAACGCCGGCGGAAGAACGGGCATCGACGAGGGAGCCCACGGTGCTGCCAGGTCCAAGGACAAGGCTGTGCAGACCTCGGCGTCCGTACATTCACCGCGCCCATCTCAGGAAGCGCAGGACCGACAACGTCATGGTATTCACAGTGCCATACGTTTGTTGGACCAAAATCGAGCTGGTGGATCTCGGGGTGCTCAAGACCAGCATGCACGCCAACATGCTGGCACGAGCGAGACACGGTCGCCTGGACGGGATACTGCTCCTTCTAACATAGTTAGAAGTCCGAGCATATCCTGCTCCTCGCACCGTTCGCCACTGCCGCCCACCACTCCAGCAGAAGCTTTGGCGCGAGCTCAACTGCTCCTGGATTACCCTCCAACGGCAGACAAGATCGATCAATGGAGGGCCACCATTCAGAGTCTCATCGGCTTCGCGAACGGCGACACTCCGCGGCAGCCGAGTACATCGCTGCCGCGGCAGGACTGCCAGGCACGAGCCGATGGCGACGAAACCGGTGGGGGTGCAACCACCATGCACTCTCCACCCCGAAGGCCAAGATTGCCGACTCGCCGGATCCACCTCGACAGCGACTCCACCGCATCATCAGATCCACGAGCTCGTCGCGATCAGCACCAAGTTCTTCACGAACGACAGCAAGACGACGCTCAAACTCGCATCGAGCGCCGAAGAGAAGCGCGGCGTCAATCGGACCAGCGCGCTGGGCCCTCTGTCGACATGCATGCACCAAGGGAACCAGGTGACTTGCCATACGCGGTAGGTTGCCCTGCGTTCACTCGTGAGCTGCGGCAAGTCCAGTGGCCCAGCACGAAGAATTTCAAGCCAGACGTACCAGAGAAGTACGACGGCAAGTCGCATCCGTCGGAGTTCCTCAGCATCTACACCATCGCGGTGCAAGCTGCTGGGGGGCGGGACGACAAGATCCTGGCCAACTACTTCCCGCTGGTGCTCAAGCCCAATGTCAGATCCTGGCTCATGCACTTGCCGGACAACTCCATATCCTCCTGGGCAGACCTATGCCATAAGTTTGTTGGCGCCTTTACAGGCGGCCACAAGCCTCATGGCCAAGAGAGCGACCTTCATCTGCTCGTCCAGAAGGAAGGAGAGCCCCTGCACAAGTACATTCAGAGATTCAGCCGCGTACAGCACAACATCCCAGATGTCCACCCTGCCGCGGTAATCAGCGCGTTCCATCAGAACGTGCGAAACCGCAGGATGCGGGAGGAGATGGCGATGTGCAAGATCAGAGACATCAGTGAGCTATATGCCCTGGCCGACAAGTGTGCACGTGCTGAGGAAGGGAGGAAACTCCCCGGAGAGAATACAGAAGCATGAGGATCTGATAGTGAGGAGGCTGCCCCGACAAAGAAAAACCGGCGGCGGAACAACAGGAAGAAGAAAGGCAAAGATGCGCTAGTCGTTGAGCAGTCCGGCAACGGAGGTGGCGTCAAGAAAGCCAAAGCTGGTAGCTCCGGCGAGGAGATTGCCGCAGGCACCAACTACCAGGCTGTGGCGGTCGCCGACAAGCAGGACGGCACCAACAAGCAGTACTGCAAGATCCACCGCACCAAGGGCCATGACCTCCAGAGCTGCAAGAAGGTCAAGCATCTTGTCGAGCAGCAAAAGGCCGAATACGAGCGACGTGACAAGGAGAAGGCCCAGGAAGGTGCTGGAGGAGCCGGCAAGAAACGCCCCGGCCGAGGAGGACGCCGCGGCAAGGCCAAGCAGCAGCAAGGAGACAGACCTCCCCGCGGCCGCGACAAGGATGAAGATGACGATGACGATGAAGACATGGATGATGACGAGACCGATGAGCAGGAGTTCCAGAAAGCCACAGAGGTCCTGCGCGTTGACGGCGGTGCTTCTCTGCATACTTCACACTGCCAGCTCAAGCAGTGGGTGCGGGAAGTCAATGCGGCGGAACCACCCGTCGAGTCACGCAAGCCTCTGAAATGGTCCAGCACGCCTATCATCTTTGATATTGAGGACCACCCTGATCGCATAACTGCGGTCGGGTGCTTGCCGATGTTGGTTTCACCAACTATCCGCAACCTCAAGGTCACTAAGATGCTAGTTGACGGCGGGGCCGGCTTGAACCTGATCTCCTCCGCAGTACTCCAGAAACTCCAGATCCCTGATGGCGAGCTCGAAGAGACCGGCACATTCCAAGGAATCAATCCGGGAAGGAGCAAGCCGAAGGGAAAGATCATGTTGCCGGTGACATTTGGCAGCGAGTTGAACTTCAGGACTGAGAGGGTCACTTTTGACGTTGCTGACTTTCCATTGCCTTACAATGGGATACTCGTCCGTCCAGCACTCGCCAAATTCATGGCAGCCTCTCATTATGCATACAACATGCTGAAGATGCCAGGCCCGATAAGTGCCATCTCTGTCCCTGGCGACAAGAAGGATGCTCTTATCTGCGCCGACAAGATCTACCGGGAAGCAGCAACCGCAACAGATCGCAAGTCACTTGCCGTTGAAGCTCCCGGGGCGAAGAAGAAGACCAAGTCCGGCAAGAGTTCTGATGCCCACTCCGGCAAGCGCACCTTTTCGGAGTGCTGCGCTACCCTCGAGGACGCACCATCGAGCTCCACCAGCAAGTGTAAGAAGATAGTGGCAGCTCCACCAGAGACCAAGAAGGTGTCCGCCAAGGAGGAGGGCACTGGTGGTACCTTCACCATCAGTGCCACTCTCGACCCTAAATAGGAAAGCACGCTTGTTGCTTTCCTGCGGGCGAACGTCGACGTATTTGCGTGGCAACCGTCTGACATCCCCGGTGTTCCCAGGATAGTAATCGAGCACCATCTTGCCGTCTGTCCTCATGCGCGGCCCGACAAGCAGAAAGTCAGGAAACAGGCAATAGAGCGCCAAGAATTCATCGCAGAAGAAATCAAGAAATTGGAAGCAGCAGGCCTTGTCAGAGGAGTGCTCCATCCTACGTGGTTGGCCAACCCTGTAGTCGTGCGCAAGGCAAACGGGAAATGGAGGCTTTGTATTGACTTTACCGATGTCAATAAAGCTTGTCCGAAAGACCCATTTCCCTTGCCGCGCATCGACCAGATTGTTGACTCCACGGTCGGATGTGACTTGCTTTCATTTCTTGATGCATACTCAGGATACCATCAGATCTTCATGGCAGAAGAGGATGAGGAGAAGACCGCATTCATCACCCCATGTGGCACATACTGTTTCGTACAGATGCCTTTCGGTTTAAAGAATGCTGGTTCAACATTTGCAAGGGTAGTCCATGACGCTTTTGAGCCGCAAATACACAGAAATGTGGAAGCCTACATGGATGACATAGTGGTCAAGAGCAAGGACAAGGCGACTCTGATTCAAGATTTAGACGAAACCTTTGCAAATCTGCGCAAGATCAACCTCAAGCTTAACCCCGAGAAGTGTGTGTTTGGAGTCCCCTCCGGCAAGCTTCTCGGGTTCTTCGTGTCTCAGCGGGGAATTGAAGCCAATCCCGACAAGATCAAGGCCATTGAGCAGATTGAAGCACCAAAGCGCGTCAAGGATGTACGAAGACTTGCCGGTTGCGTAGCTACTCTCAGCAGGTTTATCTCTAGGTCTGCTGAGCGCGCCCTGCCATTTTTCAAAATATTGAAAAAGGCGGGTCCAATGAAATGGACTCCGGAGGCGGAGGCTGCACTGCAGGACTTAAAGAGATACCTGTCCTCCACTCCAACACTTGTCGCACCTAAGCCACAAGAGAAGTTGCTGCTATATATAGCGGCAACCAATCAAGTGGTTAGTGTTGCGTTAGTAGCAAAGAGGGAGGCGGATGATGAGCCAGCAACCACGGCAGATGCATCCAGTGACAAGCAGGGGACTTCACCGGCAAGCTCTGGTCCCGACAAAGATGGATCTGCGCAGGCGCGTGAGAAGATGCAGAAAAGAATGGTGCAGCGCCCGGTTTACTTTGTCAGTTCCCTTCTGCAGGGGGCTAGGTCAAGGTACTCTGGTGTGCAGAAATTGCTTTTCGGCCTTCTCATAGCCTCGAGAAAGCTGCGCCATTACTTCCAAGCACATGAGATCACAGTCGTCACTCGTTTTCCGCTGAAGAGGATACTGCAAAATCCAGAAGCAACAGGCAGGATTGTCGAGTGGGCACTGGAACTGTCAAGCTTTGGCCTCAAGTTTGAGAGCACTTCAACTATCCAAAGCAGAGCATTGACGGAGTTCATAGCAGAATGGACGCCAACATAAGATGAAGAAATTCCAGAAACAAGCATCCCCGTCAAGGAAGCAAGCAAAGAGTGGCTGATATACTTTGATGGTGCCTTCTCACTGCAAGGCGCCGGTGCGGGCGTGCTACTTGTTGCACCCACCGGAGAGCACCTCAAGTACGTAGTACAGATGCACTTTCCCAAGGAGCAAGCAACGAACAATACCGCAGAGTATGAAGGTTTGCTTGCCGGTCTTATGATCGCAGCAGACCTTGGTATCAAGAAGCTCATTGTCAGGGGTGACTCACAGCTTGTCGTCCGCCAAGTGAACAAGAATTATCAGAGTCCGTTAATGGAAGCTTACGTTGATGAAGTGAGAAAACTAGAAGAGCACTTTGACGGCCTACAGATGGAACATGTTCCAAGAGCTCAGAACGACATTGCCGATGGCCTGTCGAAGTGCGCCGCACTTAAGTTACCTGTGGAACCAGGGATCTTTGTGCTCAAACTGACTCAACCATCTATAACGCCATCAACTGGACAGAGCAAGAAGAGGAAGTTGATTTCTGGTGACTATTTTCCGGCAGAGCTCCCCGAAGCTGCCGCCAAGAAGGTCCTCAAGATCAACACCAGGGGTGCTGAGGAGCAGTCTGCTCCGGCAAGCCCTAGGGTTTGTTCCGTTGAAGCAGATGCTCCCGACAAGTTTTGCTCCGGCAAGCTTGCCGGGGAACGTCAAGCTCCGGCTGAGCCACAGGTTCTCGCCGTAGAAGCGGATGTTCCCGCAGCAGCAGATGTGCCTTTGGTCCTTGTTGTCGAGCCGCAAGCTCCAGCATGGGCACAGCAGATTGTCCGTTTCCTTCAGACAGGAGAACTTCCCGAACAACAAGAAGAAGCGGAAAGAGTAGCCCGGCAGTCAAGTATGTACCAGTTTGTCGACAACACACTGTACAGAAGAAGACTCAACGGCGTGAAATTGAAGTGTATTCACCGGGAAGACGGACAAAAGCTGTTGGCAGAGATACATGGAGGCATATGTGGTCACCACATTGGCGCAAGAGCACTTGCCGGCAAAGCGTTCCGGCAAGGTTTCTTTTGGCCGACAGCCCTCCAGGATGCAACTGCACAAGTAACCAAGTGTGAAGCGTGCCAGTTCCATTCCAAGTAGATACACCAGCCAGCTCAAGCTCTCCAGACAATCCCTTTATCCTGGCCATTTTTGGTCTGGGGGCTTGACATCCTCGGCCCCTTTCCCGGAGCTGTCGGGGGCTTTGAGTACTTGTACGTTGCAATCGACAAGTTCACAAAGTGGCCGGAAGTGGAAGCAGTGAGGAAGGTGACAGCACAGTCAGCAGTCAAGTTCTTCAGGTCGATTGTTTGCCGCTTCGGGATCCCTAACAGGATCATCACTAACAACGGCACGCAATTCATGAGCCGCACCTTCATGCAGTACGTCCAAGATCTTGGCGCCAAGGTCTGCTTCGCTTCTGTTGCTCATCCGAGAAGTAACGGTCAAGCGGAGAGGGCGAATGCTGAAGTGCTGCGCGGTCTCAAGACCAGGACTTTCGACAGGTTGCGCAAGTGCGGAAAGAACTGGATTGAGGAGCTGCCGGTGGTTCTTTGGTCGATCAGGACGACGCCAAATCGAGCCACTAGCCAGACAACTTTCGCTCTAGTCTATGGAGCAGAGGCAGTTCTCCCCACGGAACTCGTATACGGGTCACCTCGAGTGCTCGCTTATGATGAGCGTGAGCAAGAGCAGTTGCGACAAGATGACGCGCTGCTCCTTGAGGAGGACCGTCTTCAGGCCGCTGTACGAGCTGCTCGATACCCGCAAGCTTTGCGCCGCTACCATAGCCGCAAAGTTAACGCCAGAAGTCTCGAGGAAGGCGACCTTGTTCTTCGGCGCGTCCAGTCCGCCAAGAATCCCAACAAGTTGACGCCGAAGTGGGAAGGCCCTTATCGGGTGAAACGAGTCACTAGGCCCGGCGCTGTCCGCCTTGAGACCGAAAATGGCATTCCGGTGAGCAACTCCTGGAACATTGAGCATCTTCGTAAGTTTTACCCGTAGGGCGCAGTTGCCGGAACCTGTTCCGGCAACCACCTTTTGTACAAGTCTTGCCGATGTTGCATGTAACCCTTTGTACGAAGCCGGGCGCAGACCCCGTGCGTAAGTAAAGCTCACGTGCTCCGCACATCTTGTCAATTTCATGCTTTCTACTTTGCATGTGTTATCTGACACTTTGTGCAGCGCCTACCACCGGTAAGCAATAACGAGCCGTAAGGCTCCATATCTTTATTTTCTCTTCTTTCTCTTTCTCAAAGAAAGGAAGGTTCCCTCGCCCACAAGTTTGCCGGGGGAAAGGAGGAGATAATGGTGTGGACCAAGCGTCGTTCGAGGAAGTTTCGCCTTACCGGGAAGCAAACGACAGAAAAGCTAAGTTGCTAAAGTTTGAGCAATCAGTTCTAAAAATTTTAAGTTATCTTCCTCGAACGACCATGCTTTGTATGGAAAACCTGTGCGTGGAGGAACCAACTCGTAGCTAGTTGCGCCCTTACTTTGTTTCGAGTCTGCTCAACAACTTAAGTGAGTTGCGACTAGTTGCGACAAGGTTTCTTGTCGGTAGCGGCACCGCCAGCAGGCTGCTGACGTCCCGCACTCAGCGCTCGCGGCTAAGGTGCCTGCGCCGACAAGTTCCCTAAAAGCGTAGGGCAAAAACATACAAAGGAAGGAATCAAGTAAAGGAAATAACATAGCAATCGCTACCCAAAATAGACTCATATTACAAGACCAGCAGCGACATGACATGACCAGCAGCGACAAGAAAAAGAGAAAACGGGCGGCCTAATCTACGCGATCGCCCTCAACCCTCTTGATCCCGCTCACCTTGTCCACAATGGGTGCGACAAGGGCCTTGAGCGCTTCCAGATCAGCATCCGGCGGCAAGGTCCTGAGGACGTTGGTGAGGTTGAGGCCTGGGTTGCGGAAGGCCACCTTCACTAGCACCTTTTGAAGAGCTCCCGCGCAGATCTTGCGCGACTCGTCAGCCAGCTGCTTTGGGATCTTCTCCCGGAGTTGCTGGAGGGCCGTCGCCACACCTTTGAAGAACAAGCTGAGCTTGGCGCTGGGTTGGAGGTGCTCATCGGAGGAATACCCGAGATCCTCCATCCCCAGCTGCGCCAGCTCCCTGTCGATGGCTGCGGCAACATCCACGAGACCCTCGGTCCAGTGCTCCACATTCTCCCTAAAAGTGTTCTGGGCAGCAGCAGCATTCGCCAGCAGCGCCTCGTCGGCCTTGATCTTCTCCCTCAAGGCCACCTCCTACTCCCTAGCGCCGTCCAGCGTCTTGGTCAAAGTAGTAAGCTTCAATTCAAGATCTGCATTGTAGTCCTTGGCGGCGCTAAGCTCCTTGCTCCTCTCGGCGAGACGACCCTGCATCTCACCATGGGTTTAGGCGTCCTTCTCGCGCTCACGCTTGAGCGTGGCAAGCTCCTCGCCGCTCACCTTGAGATCGGCCTCCAGCTGCACCACTTTCGTCTCCAGCTCCTTCTTGGCGGCCTCGGCAGCTGCGGCAGCATCCTCTACTTCCTTGAGAGCCCCGCCGAATGTTTGCTCGCGAGCGGCAAGCTCCTCCTCGTGGCTGTCAAGGTTAACCTTCCGCTGCGCCAACTCGCCTTCCTGCGCAGACAGCTTCTCGGTAGCAAGCCGCTGTTGCTCTTCAACTTCAGCCTTCTCAAGGAGGAAGGCTTTCCGCTCCTCGGCGAGTTGCTCCCGCTCCTTTGCCAGGGACCGGAGAGCTTCCTGGTTGAGGCCCCGGAGCTCCTCCGCGCGCTTCTTGATGTCCACTCCCGCCTTCGTGACAAGCGCTTCTCGGGATACCAGCTTGGCCTGTCGGGCGCAGTAGAAAGACAACAGCTTCCGCAGCAGCTGCTCCTCCTCAGGCTCCCCGCTGCTGCTGCTCGGTGCGTCGACCAGCGTCAGCCCAGCGGAGGCGAGCAACTCTTCATCAAAGATTTCTCCTTCGATCGGCGCCCTGGAGCTCGACGCCCAGGGGAGCTTGATGAAGACGCCATCGTCGGCCTTCAAATAGGCGCCGTGCTGGGGCTCTTCGGAGCCTGACGCAGCAGCGGCGGCGGAGGGATCGGCGGTCGGCGTAGCGCCTGACGCTCCTGCGGCCCCGGGGCCGTCAGTGCGATCGCCGGACCCCTCGCCAGCTTCTGCGGCGGCATCCTTGGCGGCCTCTCCGCCGGCGGGATCATCAGTGCCGGCTTCTTCTTCGGTGACAGCGGCGTCGTCGGTACTGCCGCGCGCGTTCTCCTCGCCGACGACCTCGGTTTCCATCGGCTCCGTGGCAGATGGACCTGACGACCGGAAAAGGGAGAAAAGTCAAGCAAATATTCAAAAAGAAAATCAGAAGAAGAAGAACCCAAGGGAAGTATTCAAGCAATAGGATTACCTGTACTAGGATCTACCGTCGTGGTCTCCGCCACCGGGGGGTCGCTGGCACTGTCCCTTGCCGGAGACTTCTCCCTTACCGGAAAATTCTCCCTTGCCGAAGAACGCTCCCTTGCCGGGGAATCCTCCCTTGGCGGTGTAGTCGAAGTAGAGGGCATGTCGGGAGCGGTTTTCGAGCACTCTTGGTGAGACTTCTCTGCTCCTACGCAAACCAATAGTCAGATGTCAGCAAAGAAAGAGCACCCATGCGCGTCTAACAGCAGGAAGTAAACCATAAACTTACGCTGGGGGCTGCGCTCGGGGCTGCTTTGGGGAATAGTTGCCGGGTCCGGCAAGGTGGTCTCGGACACACCCCCTGCTGTCGCGGTGGGTTCGTCCTCGATGACAATCACCGGGACCTTGGCTCTCTTCGCTGCTCTCTGGGCCAGAGTCCTGAAAAGGAATGGGTTCGGAGTAAAGCAAATCAGATACAAGACAAAACAACAAGAATTGAAGAACTACAAGTACAGCAAAGAATCTTACTCTTCCTCTTCCTCGTCGGAGCTAAGCGCGGAGAGGTCAAAGTCCGGCCCACCTTCGGCGCGACAAGGCGGAGGAGTAGGTTCCCTCAGCGGCTTGGCGGGAGCAGAAGCGGTGGTCCGGGAGGGCCCCGCTCCAGTTGCCGCAGCGGCATGAGGTGCTCCCGCGGCAACAGTGCTTGCCACGATGGAGCGCATCGCGCGGCGCGGCGGCTGTTGACCCGTCTGCCGCCCCGCTACATCCACGGCCTTGCGGAGACGCCTTCTTGGTGGAGCTGGGGGCTCCGCTTGCGGCGAGCTGTCTGAAGGTGAGAAAGAGGAGGAGTCGATCTTCAACGAGTCGCTCGCGCCCTCAGCGGGCTCGCTCAACTCAGCTTCAGGCCCGACAAGCTCTCCCTCGCCGGCAAGCTCCTCTCGCTCAGCAAGGCTTGCCGCCTCTGCTGCCTCTGCCTCCTCCATGGTGAATCCAAACTCGCCCGCGGCAGCGGCTGCCGCCGCCTCTTCCAGCCTAGTGGCGATGCGCTGCATCTCCGCATCGGTGGTGTCGCGAGTAAGGCTCTTCTGTTCATCGCGGCAGACCGGCACTTCTACCAAGCCGTCAAAGAACTCCTGCACGACGTCATCTGCAGGCTCTTGCCAAGTTGGGACAATTCCATGCGAATCGCACAGCGGCATCATTGCACGGATGCGGTCGAGCGAGGAGTTGTTACACAGCGGAACGACGCCCCTCGGCAACATAAACGCTTCGGGATGTTGAGGATCACGCTTGAACAGTTCCAGGAGCATCGCGTCCAGTTCCAGGACAGTGAAGTTGAAGTTGAGGCCCAGGCGCAGCCTCATGATATCCGCCGCATTCTGGAACTCCTAGGCGGGTCTCCTCCTCTCCTGCAGGGGGGCGATGCGACGGCGAAGAAAATCTGCGCCAACGGCGCCTACGGTGAGCCCGACAAGCATGAGGCGTAGGATCCGGGTGACGGCAATCTTCAGCCTATCGTCTTCCGGGGCCAACTTGCTCCAATCGTTGCCGCGCGCTACTAGGGCTTGGCGCTGGGTGGTAAATGGCTGCGGGTTCTCCTCGACAATCCAGCACCAGTCTGCTCTCCATTCTTCCCACTTGCTGCGGAGCTCTCCCTCCAGATAAGCTTCCTTCTTGCCAGTTCTCGAGATCCAGGCGATTCCGCCGGATAGAGGCTCCCCTCTCTCAACCCGGGGCATAAAGAAGTGGCGAAAAAGAGCTACATTTGGATAGACTCCGACAAAGTTTTCGCAGAGATGTGCGAAAACTGCCATGGTCAGAACGGCATTGGGGGTGACGTCAAGGAGGCGGAACCCGTAGGTGTTCATAATGTCACAGAAAAACTCAGAGAAAGGCGGGAAGAGCCCGTAGTAGAAGAACAACGCGAAGAAGGGATATCCATTCGGAGCCAGTTCCGAAGCGGCAGCTGAGAGTACCTTCATGCGCGGATGCGCTCGCGTCTCCGTCGACCAGAAGAGGTAGTAATACTCCCTCGGCTCCTTCGCGGCGAGCTGAGGGGGGAAGATTGCCCGCTCCTTTCGCAGCGCCGCGAGCCGCTGCGCCTTGGCCAACTTCACAACCTTCCCGGTTTTCGGAGCCACCGCGGAGGTGGTGAGAGAGATCGACGGCGTTGGTGGTGCCGGTGGCGATGGGGGGCGGAGCGCTGCTCTCTTTCAGCTTTGGGAAGAAGGGGGAGCGGCGGAGATTTTTGAGATTGGAATAGCAACCGGCGAGATGGGCGAGCTGCCCCTGTTTCCCCTACTTATAAAGAGGGAGGGGCGGACGTTCCGTCTTTCCGAATAAAGAAACCACCCACGATCTCTCCCACGACGCCGCATTCCACGCGTGCCGTTCGAGGAGGGCGCGGTGGATACAGAGTGAGATACGGCGTAACCCAGGCCGCGTGTGCCCGTGCCCTGTTTTGGGCCTGGCCCTACAGCGCTCCGCACCGTGTGTGGCCCAGGCCCGGGGGCTCCTGTCGGTGTACTAGAGTAGGGGTACCCTAGTATCCCGAACTTGTGCACGGGCAGTTGCAGCACCCCGCGGCAAGGCTTGCCGGGTGACCGCCAAGGTCCTCCGTGGTTCCTTTGGAGCCATTCAAGAACAAAGTATTCAAGCCAAGGAGACAAGGCCCCGGCAAGAGGAGCTTGCCGGGAAGGCCAACCAAGGCATCTCAAGGAACTTGCCGCGACGCGCCACACGTCCCGGCGAGGCCCGGTGAGCGACAAGCTTCCGGACACGACAAGACAACGACCGCGGCAAGGCGCTTGCCGCGGCAAACTACCACTCTGTACCCGCGCTCCAGCACATCCACCAATGTGTCGCCCTGGGACCTTTCCAGGCGCGCGTGGCAAGAGGCTGTGCGGCCAGCGGTGCGCGGTGGCAAGCGACGCTGACAAGATTGCCCTCGTGGCAAGCGGTGGCGTCCCTGACGGTCCCTTTTTGCACTATTTGGGTGACGTAGACGGGCATTTAATGCCTTTGTCCCCTGCCGTCAGGGTTAGGTATGATACACTGTACAGGTAGTTGTACCAACCGCAATTCCTTTTTCCATTTTTACCCTTGTCTATGTTGCCACCTGTCGGAGACCCCTTTAGCATATAAAAGGAGGCCCATGCGCAACGTAGAGGGGGGTTCGAAGGCAGAAAAACACTCACGCTCGGTCTCGTTAACAGCTAGTGTGTACTGTAGCACTCAGCGCTCCCGAGCAAGAACTCAATACACCCAGACATGCAGCAGTAGGAGTGTTATCTCTCCGAAGAGCTTCGAAGCTGGGTAAACTGCTCGTGTGCTTCGCCTCGATCCGCTCTTCGTGCGATCTCCGCCCCCCGCCAAACCGAAAGGGGCTCGGTCTGCCGGTCCCATAGGTGTTCATGGATCAGTTTCCCCGACACACAGCAGGCGGTGGATTGAGGAGCTGCTAGTAGTTCTCTGGTCCCTCAAAATGACACCAAACCGAGCTACCGGGCAGACTCCCTTCACCCTGGTCTATGGGGCAGAAGCAGTTATCCCCACGGAACTCATTTACGGGTCACCTCGAGTACTTGCTTATGACGTGATCGTACAAGGTCAGCGCCGGCATGGCGACGCTGTGCTACTCGAGGAGAACCGTCTCTGGCTGCTACGCGTGTTGCATGCTATCAGCAAGCCATGCATCGCTATCATAGCCGCGGGGTTCACACGTGGAGTTTTGAGGAAGGTGACCTTGTCCTTAGGCGTGTTCAGTCCGCCAAGGGTACACACAAGCTGTCACCAAAGTGGGAAGACCCTTACCTGGTAGTACGAGTCACCAGACCTAGCGCAGTCCATCTGGAGACCGAATATGGCACTTTGTTGCAAAACTCGTGGAATATTGAGCATCTCCGTAAGTTCTACCCGTAAGGCGCAATGCTGCCGGGCAGCCACCCATTTGTACAGGCCTTGCCTCAGTTGCATGTAACCCCTTGTACAAAGTCGGGGCAATGACCCTGTGCAAGAATAAAGAAGCGCTGTAGAGGGGGCCCAACCTAGATTGCATGCATGCATGAGCATTTCAGATTACTGCATAAGAATTTCATGAGCATCTGCATATGCATATAGATATGATTGCATCCTGCATTCATTCTCATCTGCATGAAGTTATAGGTTCTCACCGTGGACTTGGCTTCAGCAAAGGGATGAGAAGATTGCCCAGCATTGTGATCCCAGCAAGCCAAATAGATAAGTTCCACCTCTTGTCCATTCATGTTCTGTAAGCTATAACTTGTGCATTAGAAAGCTTCGCCACTCCTTCTAGACTTGGATGCTCCCATTCCTGGCCTGAACGCTACTTCAGTCGGGATGGTTGTAGTTGCCTTTGATAAAAGGAAGTTGGCGGGGGGGTTGGTCCTTCTGTCTGTAACTCGGCAGATAAGGTTCTCCGGCAGACAAAAAGAAGGCCGGCAGGATAGCCTGTCGGGGCAAACTTGTTTATTTATACTAAAGAGGCATCTCACCTATGCATGGACGTATACATGCACGAGTTCTCAGCAAGGTTCATCTTTTTCATTAATATGTTGATACAAGTACAAGCATTACAGAACACAAACATGGACTTGAGAGATTACATTATTTGAATTAAAATTTGGCAAGTGCCTACAAGTTTAAGATTGAAAAAGATATGTGTCCCGTGATGCCTTTGCCCTTGTCATTCTCTTACAGGACAAGGTCGAAGAGGTAGGAAGCGGGAACGTCTGGGGTCCGGCGCCTCCCCAAGATCAGGGCGGTGTCGTTCTCCAGCGAAGAAGGTGGATCCGGAGGACGGGCGCGGATGGTGACGCTGCCGGAGGAACGGGTGGAAGGGCACGAAGTGACCGACAAACACGACTCGTCGGAACGGTCGCCCCCGTTCTTGACGCGTGGTGGGTTGTCGTTGTTGGCCATATCACTACCACCCGAAGAACCCAGATCCTCAGCTACACCGAGCACCATGCTCTCTGGCTCCCCGCACAGAGAGCATGGACATCCCCAGCAGCCCTGACATCGGAAATCACCGCACGTCCCTAAGACATGTACGAAGACAAGAAGCCCTCCTACACAGACAGAGGGAGACGCCTGGAGAAGCCGGACCTGCCCCCGCCGATGGCAGGCCTCTTCCAAGGCTCCTCCTATGCGTCACGTAGGGACGAAGAACAAGGAGTGATTGACTACCACGCCCCGCGCCCGCCACGGGCCTCGGCATGGTGTCGTTCACATCCCCTCTCACTGATATCAAGGCTATGGGCAGCGTGATGACAGACGCACCGGAGTCGCCACCTCCGGCATTTCTGCCACACCGCCCGAGCATCCTCACGGCCACGAAGGACTCAGAGCTAGAGCCTAGAGGCCAGCCCAAGGCTCCCCTTCCCATCATATTCAAGAAGGAGCGAGACAGAAGAAGAAGAGGATGCCGCTGGATGCCTCCGTCCTCCCCCGCTCTTCCTTTTATAGGCGGACCGGGGGGCTGGGGGCTAGATCCATGGAGGATGACCACCACCCTCCTACACAAGTTCAAGGGAGTTGGGCCCTCGCAATCATGCTCTCCAACACTACGCACCCCCGTTACCTGCCCCACGCCATGCATGTGGCATACGTCGCTAAGGATAAGGGCGCGGTGGGAAGAGTAAATTGGCAGTTTCTATCCTGTGCGTTAAAGTCATTCACGGGCCATTCCTAGAGCGGTCCCACCACCATTGGCCATGCTTGCTGCATGAGAAAACCGAAAACTGGCCTAGGATCAAGACTAATGAAGAAGCAAAGAGGGTCTCAAGGGACTAGCTTCTTCGATAGCACTGCCTGTGCACTTGTTAGGCCCTACCCCAATGATGCTCGGCAACGCGTTCGGGGCAGGCTCGGGGGCTTCTGTCGGTGCAACAGACCCAGGGCCTATTGACCTGACTGTGCACAGGCACAAGATCAAGATTGAAGCACGAGAACTAGGGACCAAGAGACTCAAAGAACTAGCCAACGGATCAAGAGGAACTAAGAGTAAGGCAGACACTCGTAAAGCGAGGTGCTATACAAATGTTTTTTAACCCCTTTCCGCGATGACATTTGGAACCATCGCCAAGTGAGTGTGGGCGATAGGGGGGGTCCTTCCCACACGACCCAGAAACCATCGGGGATATGCCCTCCTGGCACACACGCTCGGCAAAATGAGGTCGTGTGCGACCGGCGAGTGAGCAAATACAGTTATACGTATAGTAGTCCTCAAAAAAGTACAATTATACTGGTGAAATTGTTTCCGGTCATAAGTACATCCCACACAGTAAGTCCCCGCTAAACGTTTCCGTTCGTATATACATCCCACACAGTCGCTGCAAGGAAAACGCTTCCGTTCGTAGGTACATCACACACAATTTTCCCAGTTAAATTGTTCGTGATAGCATTCCCATCACACACAATATTAATAATTTCATCGTTTGCATTACTGAATGCATCACACACGGTGCGTAGAAGAAATTGTGTGGCAAAGACTATCCATCACACACAGTTTTTATGTGGTAAACGTTTGCGCAAGGTGGCCTAACGCAAACAGTTTTGAACAAAATGTCGTGTGTGATTGTTCATCGATCCAACACGGTATATTCCTAGAAACTATGTGTGTTGCCTTAGGTCATCGCCCACGGTATTTTCTCAATAATCGTTTGCAATAGCAAAAACCAATTAGGAGGCTAATTCACCATTAGCAGGCTAATTGCCCTATTATTAATAATCCATTTATTAATCTAATTGACATTCATATTAAACACATAATATATTTCATTCCCATATAAGGAAGGAGGATTTCATAATTGAAATACATCAGAGTACAACATGATATAGCTTCAGCACTCAGCTACCCCATTACACAACTACACCAGCACCAAGTTTCACATGCAACATCTAGAACCTTTCAAAATTAGCATCATAGACGGTACATAGACAGATGCATCTCATCGGGAAAACTGCTGAACCAGAAGGCGAATATTGGGCCTTCATTGATGTTGAAGGTGTTTGCAACTTTAGGCCAGTGCCTGTGGATGATTGACCATCCATCCTTCATCCTCTTCAGGAACACTTCAATATTGAACCGTGGGTGTTGTATGAAAACCTTCCTCGCCTCCTAACCATAGAGGTGTTTTGAGAAGTAATCATCAGTGAACTGCTTTGGAAAGGCCTGAAAACAAGGATGTTCATAAATATCTTCTCTATATTGGAAATGGGGCAAAGGAATAAAAAAGGCAAGGTATAATAGTTAGTACAATCTTGTAGTGAACTATTGTCTTCTTCTATGTGCAGACAAAGATCTTGTTGTTTTTCGTCGCTAATTTCTTTGTCCTAACAATCTTTCCAAGTTTCTTGACTTGATTGATATTCATGGAGAACTCATTTCCCCATATGCAAAAAGGGTCGAACAGTGGGTCAAAACCTCTGATAGCAGGACCTACATGTGCAAGACAAAATTGTTAAAAACCTAAATATTAGAATGGTTCCTGCAGTTGCACAATAATGTGCTATTAGACAATGGACCATGCACGTGCTAACCTCGATTGTAAACCTCAGTGCTACCCATTGTTTCCCTACAACACATATAAGGTAATTAGTCATCAGGTTAAGTAAAGGTTCGCATGCTATCAGTAAAATATGTTGATGAAAACTAAGCACATTGCAGATTCATAAGATTAATTCAAGCCACATGGAAAACCCATTTATACAAACCAATCATGATTAAGAACTACGAAATATAGCACTTGTATATGTTTCTCATGTATTAAGTGTAGTCAAATTCGATTTATTCCTCACATGCACAACAATACAAAATTCCACCCACGACAATTGGACATCGCATTACAGAATTGAACCAAGCAGTTAGCTAAACACAACAAATGAACCAAACATTAACTGAGCACCACATTGCTCAATATAACATACTCCTAATAGAAGATCGGACAGTTAACTGAACCAAGCATGCTTAACAACTTGGAAATATAGCAATTGTATTTGTTTCTCGTGTATTTAGTACAGCCAAATTCGGTTGACTTCTCACATGGTATACAATAACAGAATGCACCCACAACTATTGAACATCACATTGTAGAATTGAACCAAATAGTTAACTAAACACCACAACACAAATGAACCAAACATTAACTGGGCACCACATTGCACAATGTATAACCAAACCAACCATGCTTGAAAACTTGGAAATATAGCAATTGTATTCGTTTCTCATGTATTTTGTAAATGTAAATCCGATTTATTTCTCACATGGAATACAATACAAAATTGCAGCCTGGAGAATTGAACATCACATTTGCAGAATTGAACCAAACAGTTACCTGAAGACGACAACTAATTAACCAAACAGTTAATAAGTGAGGACCACACTGCACGACATATAGAACATATACATAGGAGCAACCGATTGCATGGTAAAATTAGATAGCACAATTCACTAGAATTTGTTAAGGAAAGGCAGGAGCAGCACACACAATGGGTAAACCAAGCATGCTTAACCGGCGTAGCTAGCAAATGGCAAGGTGCTCCTCCAAGATCTAGGGGTCGGCACGAATGGTAGCCATCGCGACCTCATCCGCGCGTGCGGCCACGATTTGCTTCTCCGCTGCCAAATGCTCCTTGAGCTCCTGGCTATACTACATGCACCATGGCTTAGGGCGGCGCTTATTTGGTGGAGGGTCGGTGATTTGGGTGGAAAGTGTCACGCCGGTGGTTGGGGCATGTGGGATGTGGAAGGAAGAGGAGGATGGGGGTCTGGTGTGGATTACCTGCCTGGATAGACGAGGCCGAGCAGCATGAAGGAGGGTCGCCAGCGAGGGGGTGGTGCTGCAAGAAAGGATTGAAGGTTTCAACTTGGAAAGGAAGGCGGAAACAGGGGAAATGTGGCTTTTGGTAAGGGGGAGGGGCGGGGAGGTAGATATTTCCGCGGAAGCCGAAAATTTTGAATCGGTTCAACGAAAAAACTAGCGCGCAAAGTGTCATTAGACACGATCCCTTATTCAGAACTGTGTACAATATGTGAACATCACAAACGATTCAGATAGCTTAACCCGTAAGTGATGAGTTTGAACGTCAAAATTTTTGGTTCCAATTTCCCTGGTTACAGTGCTCATCCACGTCATTGCATAATTTGGGTACACAAAGGACACTACAGCACACCCACACTTCTTAATCGAGCAAGTTCAGCAATTAAACAGAGCTAGATGGCCTAAACATTACTCTGACAAATTAAAGACTGGCGCTCTTAATTACAAAACAAAGAGTACTAGTACAGCTGGTGCTCGTCGATCTCCGCCGCTCCTTCATGTCCAGCTCGCGCCCGATGGTCTCCTGGGGAAGGAGCTCCATGGCATCCATCGCACCATATTCGGCAAGCATCTCGCCATCCGCGTCCACCACCTCTTCGAAAAAGGCCGCCACGAGCTGGGCATGGGCGGCCGTGATCTGGGCTTGGACGGCTCCGTCGTCGCAAGGTATGCGGCAAAGGAACGGACGTCTGCTCGAACGCTCTTGGCGATTGCCAACTCTTCGGCCATGGGTTGTCGACCGTTGTCGGAGAAGCTTCATTCAATTTGTGCGGTGACCGCCATGATCTGGGCATGGGCGGCCTTGACATGGTCGTGGGCGGTCTCCATCAGGTCTAAGGCCGCCGCTATGGAACAGACAGCTGCTGTGCTGCTCTAGCCAGTTGCTATCCCTGAGGCAGATGTTGTTGTAGCCACCTGAGAAGCAACAAAGGTCGTTTGAGCTGCCTTGGCTGCCCGGTCATAGATAGCGGTCGCGCTCATGCACCTTGTTAGCACGCGCATGGCGGTTGCGGACGCGCTCTCATCGGAGTGGGTCGCCGAAGTTGCCCTCACGATGCGGGTCCACATCCCCATCTTTCACCGATGATGATTGAACAGTGAAATGATATTTGGGGAGCAAGCTCGTGTGCTTGACACGCTAGCTGTGGACTGTAGCCGACGCACCTTCTCACATGAGCCATAGGCATACTATACACCGACGGTGCTCGAGGATATTTTTTACTGGATCTCACACGGTTGGTGATAATAAACTGTGTGGGATCTACTTGATTTTTCATTTTGATTTGAATTACATAATGGGGTCACAGCGGCAATGGACGGTGTTTGAATTGCTAGACCTTTATCTGCAGTGAACATGCAACTATATGTGTGTCATAAAAAAATTGGAATTATTTAGGGTTCATTTGGAAATTTTATACATTAAATTGGTTTTCTAGCCAGTTCAGGTGCACAATTAAAATTGAAGCACATGCTCCAGTCCATAAAAACGGGTTGCAAAATCAAATGGTTGTCCTTGTTTGCAAGCTTAGGTCACATGCAAGAAATGAGAATGAACGTCAAACACCTTGACATTGTCGCTCAACCGCTAACATTGAGATACATGCTTTTAACATTCTAGTAAATCGAAAACTTGTCTGAAATTCATGAAACTTGGCATGATATCATGGAACGGTAGCGACATGCCGTGGTAAAAATATTGTCCCATTTGGGGCAGGTGTGGGTATAAGCTTCTCGCAAACCAGAGCTTCTCTCACAACAAGCCTGATGGTTTCAGTAGGGTACGTGCCACCTTGGGGGATGAAATGATATATGTTGCCTCTTCTTACTTTCAAAATGTTTCTCGTGTCAACATGGAAAAACACGAGTGGTGTGTCAATTTTTGGGATTTTTTGAGGTTCGCTTGGACATTTTTATACATTAACTAAGTTTTCATGCATTCATATGCATAATTCAAATTTGAACTACAGGCACATGCTCTAATGCATATAAATTAGTTGAAAATTCAAATATGTGTCCTTGATGTGAATGAGTGTCAAACACCCTGCCACTGTAGCTCGGCCGAAAACATTGAGATACCTGATTTTTAAATTCTAGTAAATCCAAAACTCATTTGAAATTCATGAAACTTGGCATGCTATCATCGAGCGGCATCAACATGCCGTGGTAAATTTTTTGTCCCATTGGGGGCAGGTTTAGGGATATGCTTCTCACAAACCAGAGGTTCTCACAACAAGCCTGATGGTTTCGATAGGGAACGTCCCACCCTTGGGGACGAAATGATATCTATTGCCTCTTATTGCTTTCGAAAAATTTCTTGGGTCAACATAGAACAACGGGAGTGTTGTGTCAACTTTTGGGATTTTTCGGGGTTCGTTTTGACATTTTTATGCATTAATTGAGTTTGCAATGCATTTATGAGCATAGTTCAAATTTGAATTACATGCACATGCTCTAATGCATATAAATTGGTTGAAAATTCAAATCTGTGTCCTTGGTTGCATGCTTAGGTCCCATGCAAAGAATGGGAATGAATGTCAAACACCCTGCCACCGTCACTCGGCCGCAAACATTGAGATTCCTAGTTTTTAAATTCTAGTAAATCCAAAACCCGTCTGAAATTCATGAAACTTGGCATGCTATCATGGAGCGGCATCAACATGCCGTGGTAATTGTTTTGTCCCATTTGGGGCAGGTTTGGGGATATGCTCCTCACAAACCAAAGGTTCTCACAACAAGCGATGGTTTCGGTAGGGAACATCCCACCTTTGGGGATGAAACGACATCCGCTGCCTCTTATTGCTTTCAAAAAATTTCTATTGTCAACATAGAACAACAGGAGTGTTGTGTCAATTTTTGGGATTTTTCGGGGTTCGTGTGGACATTTTTATGCATTAATTGAGTTTTAAATGCATTTATGTGCATAATTCAAATTTGAACTACATGCACATACTCTAATGCATATAATTGGTTGAAAATTCAAATATGTGTCCTTGGTTTCATGCTTAGGTCCCATGCAAGAAATGGGAATGAATGTCAAACACCCTACCACCTTCACTCGGCCGCAAACATTGAGATTCCTGATTTTTCAATTCTAGTAAATCCAAAACTCGTTTGAAATTCATGAAACTTGGCATGCTATCATGGAGTGGAATCAACAGGCCGTAGTAAAAAAATTGTCCCATCTGGGGCAGGTTTGGGTACCAGCTTCTCACAAACCAGAGCTTCTCACAACAAGCCTGATGGTTTCGGTAGGGAACATCCCACCTTTGGGGAAGAAATGATATCAGCTGCCTCTTATTGCTTTCAAAAAATTTCTAGTGTCAACATAGAACAACAGGAGTGTTGTGCCAATTTTTTGGATTTTTTAGGGTTCATTTGGACATTTTTATGCATTAATTGAGTTTTCAATGCATTTATGTGCATAATTAAAATTTGAACTACGTGCACATGCTCTAATGCATATAAATTGGTTGAAAACTCAAATCTTTGTCCTTGCTTGCATGGTTAGGTCCCATGCAAGAAATGGGAATGAATGTCAAACACCATGCCACCGTCACTCGGCCGCAAACATTGAGATTCCTAGTTTTTAAATTCTAGTAAATCTTAAAATCGTCTGAAATTCATGAAACTTGGCATGCTATCATGGAGCAGCATCAACATGCTGTGGTAATTTCTTTGTCCCATTTGGGGCAAGTCTGGATATAAGCTTCTCACAAACCAGAGCTTCTCACAACAAGCCTGATGGTTTCGGTAGGGAACGTCCCACCTTTGGGGACGAAATGATATCCGCTGCCTCTTATTGCTTTCAAAAATTTTCTAGTGTCAACATAGAACAACAGGAGTGTTGTGTCAATTTTTGGGATTTTTCGGGGTTCGTGTGGACATTTTTATGCATTAATTGAGTTTTAAATGCATTTATGTGCATAATTCAAATTTTAACTACATGCACATTCTCTAATGCATATAATTGGTTGAAAATTCAAATATGTGTCCTTGGTTTCATGCTTAGGTCCCATGCAAGAAATGGGAATGAATGCCAAACACCCTACCACCTTCACTCGGCCGCAAACATTGAGATTCCCGGTTTTTCAATTCTAGTAAGTCCAAAACTCGTCTGAAATTCATGAAACTTGGCATGCTATCATGGAGTTGAATCAACAGGCCGTAGTAAAAAAGTTGTCCCATCTGGGGCAGGTTTGGGTACCAGCTTCTCACAAACTAGAGCTTCTCACAACAAGCCTGATGGTTTCGGTAGGGAACATCCCACCTTTGGGGAAGAAATGATATCAGCTGCCTCTTATTGCTTTAAAAAAAATTCTAGTGTCAACATAGAACAACAGGAGTGTTGTGCCAATTTTTGGGATTTTTTAGGATTCATTTGGACATTTTTATGCATTAATTGAGTTTTCAATGCATTTATGTGCATAATTAAAATTTGAACTACGTGCACATGCTCTAATGCATATAAATTGGTTGAAAATTCAAATCTTTGTCCTTGCTTGCATGGTTAGGTCCCATGCAAGAAATGGGAATGAATGTCAAACACCCTGCCACCGTCACTCGGCCGCAAACATTGAGATTCCTAGTTTTTAAATTCTAGTAAATCTTAAAATCGTCTGAAATTCATGAAACTTGGCATGCTATCATGGAGCGGCATCAACATGCCGTGGTAATTTCTTTGTCCCATTTGGGGCAAGTCTGGATATAAGCTTCTCACAAACCAGAGCTTCTCACAACAAGCCTGATGGTTTCGATAGGGAACGTCCCACCTTTGGGGACGAAATGATATCCGCTGCCTCTTATTGCTTTCAAAAAATTTCTAGTATCAACATAGAACAACAGGAGTGTTGTGTCAATTTTTGGGATTTTTCGGGGTTTGTGTGGACATTTTTATGCATTAATTGAGTTTTAAATGCATTTATGTGCATAATTCAAATTTGAACTACATGCACATGCTCTAATGCATATAATTGGTTGAAAATTCAAATATGTGTCCTTGGTTTCATGCTTAGGTCCCATGCAAGAAATGGGAATGAATGTCAAACACCCTACCACCTTCACTCGGCCGCAAACATTGAGATTCCCAGTTTTTCAATTCTAGTAAATCCAAAACTCGTCTGAAATTCATGAAACTTGGCATGCTATCATGGAGTGGAATCAACAGGCCGTAGTAAAAAAATTGTCCCATCTGGGGCAGGTTTGCATACCAGCTTCTCACAAACCAGAGCTTCTCACAACAAGCCTGATGGTTTCGGTAGGGAACATCCCACCTTTGGGGAAGAAATGATATCAGCTGCCTCTTATTGCTTTCAAAAAATTTCTAGTGTCAACATAGAACAACAGGAGTGTTGTGCCAATTTTTGGGATTTTTTAGGGTTCATTTGGACATTTTTATGCATTAATTGAGTTTTCAATGCATTTATGTGCATAATTAAAATTTGAACTACGTGCACATGCTCTAATGCATATAAATTGGTTGAAAACTCAAATCTTTGTCCTTGCTTGCATGGTTAGGTCCCATGCAAGAAATGGGAATGAATGTCAAACACCCTGCCACCGTCACTCGGCCGCAAACATTGAGATTCCTAGTTTTTAAATTCTAGTAAATCTTAAAATCGTCTGAAATTCATGAAACTTGGCATGCTATCATGGAGCGGCATCAACATGCCGTGGTAATTTCTTTGTCCCATTTGGGGCAAGTCTGGATATAAGCTTCTCACAAACCAGAGCTTCTCACAACAAGCCTGATGGTTTCGGTAGGGAACGTCCCACCTTTGGGGACGAAATGATATCCGCTGCCTCTTATTGCTTTCAAAAAATTTCTAGTGTCAACATAGAGCAACAGGAGTGTTGTGTTAAATTTTGCAATTTTTCGGGGTTCGTTTGGACATTTTTATACATTAAGTGGGTTGTCTTGGAATTTTATGTGCATAACTAAATTTTGAACTACATTCACATGCTCCAGTGCATATAAATTGGTTGAAAAATCAAATCTTTATCCTTGGGTGCATGCTTAGGTCCCATGCAAGAAATGAGAATGAATTTCAAACACCAGGGCACTGTTGATTGCCGCAAAAATGTTGAGATACTTTTTTTTAAAATTCTAGCAAATCCAAAACTCGTCTGAACTCATGAAACTTGGCATGCTATCATGGAATGGCACCCGACATGCTGTGGTATTTTTTGTGTCCATTTTGAGAGAAGAAGCACTGGAATAACATCCAACAAAGGCATTTTCAAACAAATAGTTGCCACTCTAACATCGCAAACGTTTGTATAATTCAAATCATGTGCCTTATGTTAACCATTCACGTGACGCCACATGTGTTGGTTTTAATGGCTATAGGAGGTGTCGTGCGGACAACTGCTTGACTGAACGGGAGGCATGCGAGCGCAGTGTGGTGTGCATGATAACCGAGAGGCGTGCAAGCTGTCCACAATGCGCAGGCTCACCGGGAAGCGTGCGAGCTGTACGATGTGCAGGCTCACTGGGAATCGAGCCCTTTGACTTCCATGGCCACCCGCCTTCCTCTCCATTAATGGCGCCTGAGCCACTGCTTAATATAGGCGGCCTTACTGTTCGCCTCCCATTCCCCTCCCTCCCGCAGACCTCCACCAACGCCATGGCATAGAAGGATCATCTGCCACTAGCCTTCAAGTTTGGTGAAATTGACTCTGAGCCAGAGGATATAGAAAATAAGGAGGAATGGGGCCTCATGGACATGGCCCAGAATGGGCTGGTCGCGACTGTTGCTGCCCCCACTCCTGTCCCAGCTCCCATCCCCGCGCCCGCGCCAGCGACCATCCCTGTAGCATTGATGGGCTGGTCGCCGAGCACTGTCACCAAGCTGGAAGCTGCGAGCGTCACCGAGGTCTCCGTGGACCCGCGCAAGATCGTGTACATGCCAGCGCCAGCGCCAACGCCTGTGCTCGTGCTCGTGTGCGCCCCTCCACCCACCATGGCGCTGGTCCCCATGCATTTGGCTGCACCCGTTGCGCCCGTGCCCGTGCTCGTGCCCCCCTCAGCGGCATGGGACGCTGCCGTCGACCTCTACCTCTAAGTGCCGCCAGCTGCCTTCCTCTCGTGCCCCGCCCGTCGATCGCGCGACTACATGATGTTGGATTTACAAGTGAAGAACATTCTATGCTGCCTTGAAGACTTCAACAACAGCGTCCCAGAGGACGACAGTGACAAGGACGGTGCGACACACCGCCTCCGCTGCCGCCGGAAATAGTTTTTTTCTTGGGTTTAATATTGTATTTCGATCGCAAACGTTTTAGTTAGAACACCCGTATGCAAACCGACAGCTTCCCCAGGAAGCCAAGGGGAAATGTGCCCAGCAGGATTTGTGCAGATCTTGATCGCAAACGTTTTAGATAGAACACCTGTATGCAAAGCGAGAGCAGGATTTGTGCATCTCTTCAACGCAAACGGTTGTTTTGGATGACACGTGTGCAACCACTTACAAACAATTTGGTAAGATTTGCATCTGTCATATTGGGTATGTTGCCTTTTGTCAAACTTGAAAGATTGACATTTGTTGATCTAGTAACATTGCCATTTGTCAACCTTGTAACACTGCGATTTGTCAAAATATGCAGTTATAAATCACTAGCAGTATCTAATTTTTGCAACTCAAATTCAATAATTAAGCATAGATTTCATTCATAGATTAAGCAGTCGTACTTAATTTATACAAACAGTTCAACTCGACAACTGAACTGACCAAACTTTTCCCCAATTGTTGCCAACCACGTACTGAAATAGCTAGTTCTACTTTATATGCCAGAAGATGGGCATAGGGGGGCTATGATACGTCCATTTTGCACCATGCTTTTATATCGACATTTATTGCATTATGGGCTGTTATTACACATTATGTCACAATACTTATGGCTATTCTCTCTTATTTTACAAGGTTTAACATGAAGAGGGAGAATGCCGGCAGCTGGGATTCTAGGCTGGAAAAGGAGGTGTTGAGCGGAAGAAATACCTGAGGGGGGCCACCCGCCGTCCACGAGGGTGGGGGCGCGCCCACCCTTACAGGGGGCGCCCCCTGCCTCGTGGGCCACCTGGCAGCCCTCCGGTGCCCATCTTCTGCTATATGAAGTCTTTTACCCTCGAAAAAATCATAAGCAAGCTTACGGGATGAAACTCCACCGCCAAGAGGCAGAACCTTGGCGGAACCAATCTAGGGCTCCGGCGGAGCTGTTCTGCCGGGGAAACTTCCCTCCGAGAGGGGGAAATCATCACCATCGTCATCATCCACGATCCTCTCATATAGAGGGGGTCAATCTCCATCAACATCTTCATCAGCACCATCTCCTCTCAAACCCTAGTTCATCTCTTGTATCCAATCTTTGTACCCAAACCTCAGATTGGTAACTGTGGGTTGCTACTAGTGTTGATTACTCTATGTAGTTGATGCTAGTTGGTTTATCCGATGGAAGATCATTTGTTTAGATCCTTAATGCATATTAATACTCCTCTGATCATGAACATGAATATGCTTTGTGAGTAGTTACGTTTGTTCCTGAGGACATGGGTGAAGTCTTGCTATTAGTAGTCATGTGAATTTGGTATTCGTTCGATATTTTGATGAGATGTATGTTGTCTCTCCTCTAGTGTTGTTATGTGAACGTCGACTACATGACACTTCACCATTATTTGGGCCTAGAGGAAGGCATTGGGAAGTAATAAGTGGATGATGGGTTGCTAGAGTGCCAGAAGCTTAAACCCTAGTTTATGCGTTGCTTCGTAAGGGGCTGATTTGGATCCACATGTTTCATGCTATGGTTAGGTTTACCTTAATACTTCTTTTGTAGTTGTGGATGCTTGCAATAGGGGTTAATCGTAAGTGGGATGCTTGTCCAAGAAAGGGCAGTACCCAAGCACCGGTCCACCCACATATCAAATTATCAAAGTAAAGAATGTGAATCATATGAGCGTGATGAAAACTAGCTTGACGATAATTCCCATGTGTGCTCAGGAGCGCTTTTCTCATTATAAGAACTTGTCCAGGCTTGTCCTTTGCTACAAAAGGGATTGATCCACCTTGCTTCACTTCATTTACTTTCATTGCTTGTTACCCGTTACAAATTATCTTATCACAAAACTATCTGTTACCTACAATTTCAGTGCTTGCAGAGAATATCTTACTGAAAACCGCTTGTCATTTCCTTCCGCTCCTCGTTGGGTTCGACACTCTTACTTTTCGAAAGGACTACGATAGATCCCCTACACTTGTGGGTCATCAAGACTCTTTTCTGGCGCCGTTGCCAGGGAGTGAAGCGCCTTTGGTGAGTGGAACTTGGTAAGGAAACATTTATATAGTGTGCTGAAATTTATTGTCACTTGTTACTATGGAAACTAATCCTTTGAGGGGCTTGTTCGGGGTATCTTCACCCCGACCAGTAGAGCAAAGAGTTGCTCCTCAACCTACTGAACCTACTGAAAATGTTTACTTTGAAATTCCTTTGGGTATGGTAGAGAAACTGCTAGCTAATCCCTTTGCAGGAGATGGAACATTGCATCCCGACTTACACCTTATCTATGTGGATGAAGTTTGTGGATTATTTAAGCTTGCAGGTATGCCCGATGATGTTGTTAAGAAGAAGGTCTTCCCTATGTGATGCATTGACATGGTATAGGCTATGTGATGATATGGGATCTTGGGACTATAAACGATTGAAATTGGAATTTCACCAGAAGTTTTATCCTATGCATCTTGTTCATCGTGATCGTAATTGTATATATAATTTTTGGCCTGGCGAAGGAGAAAGCATCGCTCAAGCTTGGGGAGGCTTAAGTCAATGTTATATTCATGGCCCAATCATGAGCTCTCAAGAAAATGATTATTCAAAAAATTTATGCTCGGCTTTCTCCCAATGATCGCACCATGCTCGATACTTCTTGTGTTGGTTCTTATATGATGAAGACTATTGAATTCAAGTAGGATTTATTGGAAATAATTAAATGCAACTCTGAAGATTGGGATTCCGACGATGGTAAGGAGTCAGGTATGACACCTAAGTTTGATTGTGTTAAGTCTTTTATGGGTACTGATGCTTTTCATGGATTTAGCACTAAAAATGGACATGACTCTGAGATAGTAGCGTCTTTCTGTGAATCATTTTCTACTCACGTTGATCTCACCAAGGAGAAGTGGTTTAAATATAATCCTCCTACTGAAGTAAAAGTAGTTGCACCTATTACAGTTGAAGAAAAGACTATCACTTATAATGATCCTATTGTTCCTACTGCTTATGTTGAGAAACCACCTTTCCCTGTTAGGATAAAGGATCATGCTAAAGCTTCAACCGTGGTTCGTAAAAGTAATACTAGAACATATACACCACCTGAGAAAATTAAAGTTGAACCTAGTATTGCTATGGTTAAAGATCTCTTGGCTGATAATATTGATGGGCATGTTATTTACTTCTGTGATGAAGCTGCTAATATTGCTAGACCCGATGCTAAGATACATAGACCTATTGTAGGCATGCCTGTTATTTCTGTTAAAATAGGAGATCATTGTTATCATGGCTTATGTGATATGGGTGCTAGTGCTATAGTGCAATACATTTTCCTTATATGAAGAAATTATGCATGATATTGCACCTGCTGAGGTAGAAGAAATTGATGTTACAATTAAACTTGCCAATAGAGATACTATTTCACCAATTGGGATTGTTAGAGATGTTGAAGTCTTGTGTGGGAAAGTTAAATATCCTGCTGATTTTGTTGTTGTTGGTTCCCCGCAAGATAGCTTTTGTCCCATTATATTTGGTAGACCCTTCTTGAATACTATTAATGCTAAGATTGATTGTGAAAAGGATGTTGTTACAATTGGCTTGGGGGATATGAAACATGAGTTTAATTTTGCTAAATTTCGTAGACAACCCCATGATAAAGAATTGCCTAGTAAGGATGAAATTATTGGTCTTGCTTCTACTGCCGTGCTTTCTACTGATCCAATAGAACAATATTTGCTAGACCATGGAAATGATATGTTTATGAATGAAAGAAGTGAAATAGATTAAGTATTCTTTAAACAGGTCCTATTTTGAAACACAACTTGCCTGTTGAAATCCTAGGGGATCCTCCTCCACCCAAGGGTGATCCCGTGTTTGAGCTTAAACCATTACCTGATACTCTTAAATATGCTTATCTTGATGAAAAGAAGATATATCATGTTATTATTAGTGCTAACCTTTCAGAGCAGGAAGAGGAAAGATTATTGAAAACTCTGAAGAAGCACCTTGCTGCTATTGGATATACTCTAGATGATCTTAAGGGCATTAGTCCCACTCTATGCCAACACAAAATAAACTTGGAAGAAGATGCTAAACCAGTTAGAGATCATCAACGATGGTTAAATACTAAGATGAAAGAAGTGGTAAGAAAGGAAATACTAAAGCTCCTTGAGGCATGTATAATTTATCCCGTTGCTGATAGTCAGTGGGTAAATCATGTCCATTGTGTCCCTAAGAAGGGAGGTATTACTGTCGTTCCTAATGATAAAGATGAATTGACCCCGCAAATAATTATTACAGGTTATAGGATGGTAATTGATTTTCGTAAATTAAATAAGGCTACTAAAAAAGATCATTACCCTTTACCTTTTATTGATCAAATGCTAGAGAGACTATCCATACATACACATTTCTGCTTTCTAGATGGTTATTCTGGTTTCTCTCAAATACATGTGTCAGCGGACGATCAAGCAAAGACTACTTTTACTTGCCCTTTCGGTACTTTTGCTTATAGACGTATGCCTTTTGGTTTATGTAATGCACCTGCTACCTTTCAAAGATGCATGATGGCTATATTCTCTGACTTTTGTGAAAAGATTTGTGAGGTATTCATGGATGATTTCTCCGTTTATGGATCCTCTTTTGATGATTGCTTGAGCAACCTTGATCGAGTTTTGCAGAGATGCGAAGATACTAGTCTTGTTTTGAATTGGGAGAAGTGCCACTTTATGGTTAATGAAGGCATTGTCTTGGGGCATAAAAATTCTGAAAGAGGTATTGAAGTTGATAAAGCTAAAGTTGATGCTATTTAAAAGATGCCATGTCCCAAGGACATTAAAGGTATAAGAAGTTTCCTTGGTCATGCCGGTTTTTATAGGTGGTTCGTTAAGGACTTCTCTAAAATTTCTAGGTCTCTGACTAATCTATTACAAAAAGATATTCCTTTTGTCTTCGGTGATGATTGTGTAGAAGCATTTGAAATACTTAAGAAAACTTTGAATTCTGCACCTATTGTTCAGCCACCTGATTGGAATTTACCCTTTGAAATTATGTGTGATGCTAGAGATTATGTTGTAGGTGCTATTCTAGGGAAAAGAGTTGATAAGAAACTAAATGTTATTGAATATGCTAGTAAAACTCTAGACACTGCACAGAGAAATTATGCTACTACTGAAAAAGAATTCTTAGCAGTTGTATTTGCATGTGATAAGTTCAGACCATACATTGTTGATTATAAAGTAACTATTCACACTGATCATGCTACTATTAAATATCTTATGGAAAAGAAAAATGCTAAACCTAGACTTATTAGATGGGTTCTCTTGCTACAAGAATTTGATTTGCATATTATTGATAGAAAGGGGGCTGAGAACCCCGTTGCAAACAACTTGTCTAGGTTAGAGAATGTTCTTGATGACCCACTACCTATTGATGATAGCTTTCCCGATGAACAATTAGCCGTCATAAATGCCTCTCGTACTGCTCCATGATATGCTGATTATGCTAATTATATTGTTGATAAATTTATACCACCTAGTTTCACATATCAGCAAAAGAAAAAGTTCTTTTATGATTTAAGACATTACTTCTGGGATGACCCACACCTTTATAAAGAAGGAGTAGATGTTGTTATTCGACGTTGTGTACCTGAGCATGAACAGGAACAGATCTTACGCAACTGTCACTCCGAGGCATATGGAGGACACCATGCTGGAGATAGAACTGCACATAAGGTATTGCAATCCGGTTTTTATTGGCCTACTGTCTTCAAGGATGCCCGTAAGTTTGTCTTGTCTTGTGATGAATGTCAGAGAATTGGTAATATTAGTAGACGTCAAGAAATGCCTATGAATTATTCTCTTGTTATTGAACCATTTCATGTTTGGGGCTTTGATTATATGGTACCGTTTCCTGCCTCTAATGGATATACACATATTTTTGTTGTTGTCGATTACGTTACTAAGTGGGTAGAAGCTATTCCAACTAGTAGTGCTGATCATAACACCTCTATTAAGATGCTCAAAGAAGTTATTTTTCCGAGGTTTGGAGTCCCTAGATACTTAATGACTGATGGTGGTTCACATTTTATTCATGGTGCTTTTCGTAAAATGCTTGCTAACTATGATGTTAATCATAGAATTGCATCTCCATACCACACACAGTCTAGTGATCAAGTAGAGTTCAGTAATAGAGAGCTCAAATTAATTTTGCAAAAGACTGTTAATAGATCTAGAAAGAATTGGTCCAAGAAACTTGATGATGCATTATGGGCTTATAGAACTGCGTCTAAGAATCCTATGGGTATGTCCCCATATAAAATAGTTTATGGAAAAGCATGTCACTTACCTTTCGAACTTGAACATAAGGCATATTGGGCCATTAAAGAGCTCAATTATTATTTGAAACTTGCTAGTGAGAAGAGGTTATTTGACATTAGCTCACTTGATGAATGGAGAACCCAAGCCTATGAAAATGCCAAGCTGTTTAAAGAAAAAGTTAAAAGATGGCATGACAAAAGGATACAAAAGCGTGAGTTTAACGTAGGTGATTATGTGTTACTATTTAACACTCGTTTAAGATTTTTTGCAGGAAAACTTCTCTCTAAACGGGAAGGTCCTTATGTTATCGAGGAGGTCTATCATTCCGGTGCCATAAAAATAAACAACTTTGAAGACACAAGTCCGAGGGTGGTGAACGGTGAAAGAATCAAACATTATATCTCAGGTAATCCCATAAATGTTGAAACTAATATTATTGAAACCGTAACCCTGGAGGAATACATAAGAGACACTTTCCAGAACGTTTCAGACTCCGAAAAGGAATAGGTATGTGGTACGGTAAGTAAAGCGACTCCAAAACAGTTCTAATATTAATTTTTCTCCGTTTTGGAATATTTAAGAAAATAGGAAAATAAGAGGTAGTCCGAGAAGGACATGAGGCGCCCACGAGGGTGGAGGGCGCGCCCTACCTTACTGGGCGCGCCCCCTGCCTCATGGGCACCTCGTGTGCTCTTCGGACTCCGTTTTCTTGCACGATACTTCTTTTGGTCGGTAAAAATTCATTATAATCTCCCGAAGGTTTTGACCACCGTATCATGCAAAAAATCCTCATTCTTTGTTTCGAGTTGTTTCTGCCGCAGATTAGAGCAATATGTCATCCCAGGATTCGGAGGGAGAAGGCTATGTGGTTGCTTACCTTTCAGACCATAAGGTCTATGGGGACTTGGATCATTGTGGCTGGACCACTGAGGAAGAAGCCTACGTCATCAATAACTCCTTCTTCACCACCTCCGAGGACATAATCACATGGGTATGGGCACTCCCCTTGGCAACTGCCAAGCTTGGGGGAGGTGCCCCGGAATCGTATCACCATCACACTCCTATCTTTACCATTTTACTTAGTTCGATCCTTTTGGTAATATCTTGATCTAGTAGAATAAAGTTTTGGTATGAACTAGTTTTGAGTTTTGCTTTGGGATCCCTCTATGTAATCGAGTCCGTGAGCTATATATAATAAAGATTAGTGTTGAATCAAGGGCTTTGCTATCTTACTATGATCTTAAGTGCATAAAAGAGTAAAAAGAAATAAAAGAGGCCATATTGATCTTATGGATAGTAATGACTTCACACATAAAGAGTATGAGGCCTAAAAGTTGTTGACAGTTGACAAACATAGTTTTGGTCATCGTTGCAATTAATAGGAAGTAATAAAGAAAGAGAGTTTTTCACATATAAATATACTATCTTGGACATTTTTATGATTGTGAGCACTCATTAAAGTATGACATGTTAAAGAGTTGATGTTGGACAAGGAAGACAACGTAATGGGTTATGTTTTCTCACATCTCAGTTAAATTATATATTCATGGATCATTCAAAGATGTTGAGCTTGCCTTTCCCCCTCATGCTAGCCAAATTCCTTGCACCAAGTAGATATACTACTTGTGCTTCCAAATATCCTTAAACCCAGTTTTGGCATGAGAGTCCACCATACCTACCTATGGATTGAGTAAGATCCTTCAAGTAAGTTGTCATGTTGCAAGCAATAAAAATTGCTCTTTAAATATGTATGACTTATTAGTGCGGAGAAAATAAGCTTTATATGATCATGTGATATGGAAGTAATAAAAGCGACAGACTGCATAATAAAGGTTCATATCACAAGTGGCAATATAAAGTGACGTTCTTTTGCATTAAGATTTTGGGCATCCAACCATAAAAGCACATGACAACCTCTGCTTCCCTCTGCGAAGGGCCTGTCTTTTACTTTATGTCTTTTACATTATGCAAGAGTCAAGGTGATCTTCACCTTTCCCTTTTTATTTTATCCTTTCGCAAGCACCTCGTGTTGGAATGATCCTGATATATATATCCAATTGGATGTAAGTTAGCATGAACTATTATTGTTGACATTACCCTTGAGGTAAAAGGTTGGGAGGCAACACTATAAGCCCCTATCTTTCTCTGTGTCCGATTAAAACTCCATAACCATAAGTATGGCATGAGTGTTAGCAATTGTGGAAGACTAAATGATAGTTGAGTATGTGGACTTGCTGAAAAGCTCTATTCTTAACTCTTTCCAATGTTATGATAAATTGCAATTGCTTCAAAGACTGAGATTATAGTTTGTTAGTTCTCAATGAAGTTTCTGAATCATACTTGACATTGTGAATAGATTGTTACTTGAGCATAAGAAATCATATGACAATATATATATATATATGTTGTTGTTATAAGAATGATCATGATGCCCTCATGTCCGTATTTTATTTTTATCGACACCCCTATCTCTAAACATGTGGACATATTTTTCGATATCGGCTTCCGCTTGAGGACAAGCGAGGTCTAAGCTTGGGGGAGTTGATACGTCCATTTTGCATCATGCTTTTATATCGATATTTACTGCATTATGGGCTGTTATTACACGTTATGTCACAATACTTATGGCTATTCTCTCTTGTTTTACAAGGTTTAACATGAAGAGGGAGAATGCCGACAGCTGAGGTTCTGGGCTAGAAATGGAGCAAATATTGG
Organism: Triticum dicoccoides; assembly: GCF_002162155.2. Taxonomy (NCBI): domain Eukaryota; kingdom Viridiplantae; phylum Streptophyta; class Magnoliopsida; order Poales; family Poaceae; genus Triticum; species Triticum dicoccoides. Next base: position 421,458,624 of record NC_041387.1, on the reverse strand, counting down.
AAACCTATTCTGCACAGCTCCAAAAGTCCTAAAACTTCACGAAAGTCATTTTTGGAATTACTGATAATTATTCAGCAGAAGAAATACCTGAGGGGGGCACCCACCGTCCACGAGGGTGGGGGCGCGCCCACCCTTACAGGGCGCGCCCCCCTACCTTGTGGGCCACCTGGCAGCCATCCGGTGCCCATCTTCTGCTATATGAAGTCTTTTACACTGGAAAAAATCATAAGCAAGCTTAAGGGATGAAACTCCGCCGCCACGAGGCAAAAACTTGGCGGAACCAATCTAGGGCTCCGACGGAGCTGTTCTACCGGGGAAACTTCCCTCCGGGAGGGGAAAATCATCACCATTGTCATCATCAACGATCCTCTCATCGGGAGGGGGTCAATCTTTTTTTTTGACCCGTGCCATAACCCCTTTCCATTAAAAGCATAACGGAAATATAAAGTGCACCGAACACAGACCCAACATAACGGCTACAACATAAGGAAACTAGAAATGGGTAAGGCGAGATCAAAGCACCACTGGGAAACCCACTATGAGCACTCGTCATCGAGCAGCTCATCGTGGGGCGAAAACCCAGTGACACCTAGCATCACGCAAACCTCTAGACCTAACCAAATCAAGGCAATATCCAGCAGGAACCATAACAGTCCAACACCACCATGCCCGTAGGCTAACACACAGGGGAGCAAAAGCAACTCGCGCAGGAGTGATATAAAACCAAACTAGGCAGACATAGCGTTGGAGCTTCGTAGATGGTGGAGTAGCATCAGTTCATCATTGACGGAGGCGCACAAATCCTCATCATCGTCGATGCATTCGACCTCAGCATCTTGGCTCCATGCTCCATGGACTCCCGTTCCTCGCCAGCCATCAAACCTGCCCAGTATGTCAAAAAGCCACAAGCAGCATACACCACATTAAAAGGACTTTTAAGAGATTTGTGCTCAAAGGTAGCCTGATTGCGACTGATCCAAATCGCCCAGCACATAGCTGCCAAACCAAATCTATAAAATTTAGCCCCATCAGGTAGGAAAATATAACACCAGGAGAAGTACTGCCAAAGGTTATTTGGACACAACGATGTGCCAAACACACAGCCAACTGTCCTCCAGACCACCCAGGCCACAGGACAAGTAAAGAAAAGATGTTGTGAGGTTTCCACCTCATTGTAGAACGAGCATTTAGGATTTCCTGCCCATTTCCGCCTTTTCATGACATCTCGAGTTAAAACCGCATCTTGGAACAGTTGCCAGAGAAAAATCTGAATCTTAAGAGGGATTTTTGCTTTCCATATCCATCTGAAATCACACCCTGCCAGGGTTCTCTCCAAATAGGTATAGACCGATTTGGTCGAGAATTTACCTTTCTACCCTAATCTCCAGCGAATACAATCCATCTCATCGGATAAACACCAAGAGTTAACCACCTTAACTAGATCGTTCCACTATCCAGAAGGGGCGGGTGAAGGTTTCTTCTAAAAAGATCACCACCCTCAAAGTTTTTGAAGTCAGCAACTGTAATTTCCTGATAATTACAGATGCTGAACAGGGCCAGGAATGTAACACGCAAAGGAGCAGCACCCCTAATGGGGTCTGTAAGTGCATCTAGTGCCCCTTAGTGATTTTGGTGTATTGAAGACTTATAGGTTAAGGGACTAATGCGTTTGTGAGTGTACACAGGTCTATAAGTCTATGAGGAGTTTGATATTTACAGAGAAAGTTGACCCCTAAAAATGAAGTTCTTCAACTGAAGACTTTGATATTCTGAAGACTTTCTGAAGACTTTGAAAGTGAAGAAATTGGTGTGACCTTGAAGACTTGATATTCATTTAAGGAACATGAAGCGTGAAGATTTTTGTTTTCGTAGTTTCATTTTCTCTTTCTTGAGTCATAGGAAACACCATACTGTTAAAGGGGGTCGAGGAAATACTAAGGAAAAATTTCCATGTGATGCTCAACTCAAAATCCTACACCTACCAATCCCTTCGAGTGAAGCCTTTGGAAATCTCATACAGTTCAGCCACTTTCTTCAGTGACAGAGACGAAGTTCTTCTGGTCACTGATGAATTTGTTCTGACTGAGGAGTTAGGAATTCGCCAGTGCGAATTACCTACACAGTGAGGAACGTGATAGCCGCCCCCTAACGGTCATATCATTGAAGGGCATTTATGTCTTATCATGTTGGGCTGCTCCCTAGGCTATAAATAGCCGCCCCCTACAACCACTAGCTGGTTGGCTGCTCCGAGAGAACTTGACACTTGTCATTTGAGAGCAACCCATCCTCCGAGGACTTTGAGCGAAAATCATCAAGTGAGGAAAATCCCAAACCCAAACACCTACAAACCCCAAAGTGATTGAGCATCACTGAAGAAATTGATCCTGCGTGGATCCGACGCTTGTTACCTTTGAAGACTGTGCTTCTTCCAGACGGTTAGGCGTCAAAGTCTAGAGCATCCAAGAGGAATTGTGGATCGCCGAGTGACCAAGTCTGTGAAGGTTTGGAAGTCGCCTGAAGACTTACCACGAGTGATTGGACGGGATCTGTGTGATCTTAGTTCAAGGAGAATACGGCGAGGACTGGGTGTCCTGAGCTGCGTGCTCAGAGACTGGGTGTCCGGGACTGCGTGTCCTCGAGTTTAAATACTCAGCCGCTCCAACCAGATGTACAACTGAGACAGCAGTTGGAACTGGTCTACCAAAGCATTGTCTTCACCAACCTACTGGTTCTATTTCCTCAACCTTTTCATTTCCTCATTACTGTGTTGAGTGTTTGTTCATATCTGTGTCTGAAGACTTTGACTGAAGACTTTCTCAATTTCCTCAGTTCATTTTCTTCAGTCTGTTTGTCTTCATCTTGTGTTATCCTGTGATTACGCTTTCTGTACTCTGTGCTAGTCCTCACTTCATCATGATGACCATGCTTGTAATCTGTTATGCTTACTTCTGAGTACTTATTCCGCTGCTAATAGTTCTTCGCTAAGGAATTTCCTCAGCGGCAAATTCCTCAGTGAAGAATTCATAAAAATCGCCTATTCACCCCCCTCTAGTCGACATAACACACTTTCAATTGGTATCAGAGCAAGGTACTCCCTTGTTCTATGTGATTTTGGTTTAACCACCTGGAGTTTAGTTATGTCGATAGCAGGTATGAAGAAAGTGACATGCCCTATCTTTGACGGCCATGATTATCCCAAGTGGAAGGCCATGATGAGGAAGCGCCTCATGGCAAGGGACACCAAGCTTTGGACCGTCACTGAGATTGGTCTTACTGATCTATGCAAGTCGGTGAACGCAGATGATATTTGCAAATACACTCGACTTGACTGCATGGCGAAGGACATCATCTGTTCTTGTCTATCAAGAGACCAATTCAGGCTCATTATGCATCTTTGCAATGCAAAGCTTAGCTGGGACCGAATCTCCACGTCTATGAAGGTCATCGAACCCGTCATGATCCTTGGTTTGAGGACTTCAAGGAATCTCTCAAAACGATGACTTTCGAACCAGAATCATCATCTTCTGCATCATGTCTCATGGCAAAGGGTGTCGAGGTAACCGAATGTTCCTCATCTGAATTTAGTGACTGTGAATCTGATGATGATGAATCTGATGATGATATTGAACCTAGCTATACCAAACTTGTTTGCATTGCCACCAAACAACAACATGCCTTGGAAAAGGTTCAAAACATGCTAGACAAAAGTGATGATATGTTGGGTGAAGAAATGGATCGCACTAAAGCCCTGACTGAAAATCTTCAGAGACTTCAGTCTAGGTTTGATAATCTTCAAAGTCATCATAACACTCTCTTATCTGATCATGAGAAACTTTCTTATGAATTTCTTCAAAGAAAGCAAGATCTTGAGAAGCTAAGAGTGAGTTATGAAGATCTTCAAAAGGAGCACGATTCATTACTTGCTCAACAAATCAGCACTTCTCAGGAAGAATTTGTTCCTCCATGCTTAAAGTGCATTTAACGTGAATCTGCCAATTCTTCACCTGAATGTTCAAATACTTCAACTGTTACAAATTCTTCACCTGCCTCTGCCATCACTAATTCCTCATCTGAGGACACTGCTAGTATCACTGACGATGCAGGGCTGAAGGAACTGTACACGACAGGCATGTACAAAAGCCTCAAAGGGCATCAGATTCTTTGTGATGTGCTCAAAAAGCAGATCCTCAACAGAAACCCTAGGAAAGAGGGTATTGCCTTTGAGAGGAAACTTAATGCTGATGGAACATATTGGAAGCCTGAGCAGTACCCCAAAACCTCATGGGTTGCTGCAAAGGGACCTCCAGTTGATCCATCCATGTTATCTGGCTTTACATGTGAATCTCCTCATTCTTCTGATGAGTCATTTGACTTCAACTATAAACTGTTCAAAAATCAGAATGGTGAAGTATTTGCTAGATATGTTGGGACTAACTGCAGGAACGGTACCCCTATGAAGAAATCTGGGTTCCCAAAAGTTATGTTGAAAGTCTTCAGGTGAATGTCCTCATGACACCACCTGTGAAGAATGGGAACCCCAGAACAAACTCTTCATATGGACCTAATTCTTCATATGGATCCAAGTCCTCATATGGACCAAATTCCTCACGTGGATCAAATTCCTCAAATGGATCAAAGTCCTCATATGACTATCATCGTGCTAACAACTCTGTTTCGCAGGGTAGAGCTAAGGGCTACGAATATGCACATTATTCTTCAAATCATTATGTTCATAAGTCCTCGAAGAATTTCTCTGCTTACTCATATGCTTACCCTAACCCCTCTTATGTGAAACGAAATGGTTTGGCTTCTATGCCACCATTCTCGTATGGTGCTCGCAGAGTGATGAACTCTTTGCCACCCCTTCAGATGTGGGTGGTGAAGAAAAAGAACTAATCTCTTCTGCAGGGTCAGGTCTCCAGACGTGCCTTAACGTCTGAAGAATTTGCTGGGGACCTTACAAAAATGCCTGAAAGGACGCAGGCTAACCATGATGAAATGAACTTTCATTTCACACGTCCTCATACTGCTATATCTGTTTACTGCTTGATGAAATTCATCTGATGAACTTAATATCATATTCTTCACTGACGAAGCATATGAGATTGTAAGTTACACTAATTCATCTGCAGGATGATCAACCCAAAACCACTGAATGGGTCCTCGATAGTGGATGTACAAATCACATGACTGGTGACAAGAATCTCTTGATGGATGCTCCTTTATCACCGTCACATCTGAAGCATATCTTCTTTGCTGACAAAGGCAAAAGTCAGGTATTAGGTCTTGGTAAGGTTACGATCTCTAAGGATAAACACATGGACAAAGTCATGCTTGTTGAGTCCTTGGGATACAACCTCATGTCAGTCTCAATGCTTTGTGATCTTGACATGGTTGTTGTCTTTGGCAAGTATCGCTGTGTTGTGATTATGGAAGCTGACAATTCCAAAGTCTTCGAAGGCTTTAGGAGAGGAGATTTGTATATTGTTGATTTCTCTACAGGACCACAACCAGCCGTGTGCCTACTTGCAAAAGCTTCAGAAGGCTGGCTATGGCATCGACGACTTAGTCACGCAGGCATGAGGAATTTGCACACGCTTGCGAAGAAGAAGCATGTCATTGGCATTGAGAATGTCAAATTCCTCAAGGATCACTTATGCGGAGCCTGTGAAGCTGGAAAAATGACCAAGGCCAAGCATCCAGCGAAGACTATCATGACCACTACTCGTCCATTCGAATTGCTTCACATGGACCTCTTCGGACCTAATCATTACTCAGCAGTCACTAATGCTGCTTCTCTATATGGTTTTGTTATTGTTGATGATTACTCTCGATATACATGGGTACACATTGTTACTTACAAACATGAAGTGCAGGAAGTCTTCAAACGATTTTCCTCGAGGGCTTCAACCAACTTTGGTGTGAAGATCAAGCACATCAGAAGTGACAATGGAACTGAGTTCAAGAATTCCGGTCTTGATGACTATCTTGATGAACTTGGTATTACTCATGAATTATCTGCTCCTTATACTCCTCAGCAAAATGGCGTCGTGGAGCGCAAGAACAGAACTCTTGTTGAAATGGCTCGCACTATGCTTGATGAATACAAAACTCCAGATCGTTTTTGGATTGATGCAATTGATACTGCATGCCACATCATCAACAGAGTATATCTTCACAAATTCTTCAAGAAGACGGCCTATGAACTCCTCGCTGACAAGAAACCCAATGTGAGTTATTTCAAAGTCTTCGGTGCTAGATGTTGGATTAGAGATCCTCACCACAATTCTAAATTTGCACCGAAAGCACATGAAGGTTTTATGCTTGGTTACGGAAAGGACTCTCACACCTACAGAGTCTTCAACATTGTCCTTCACATGATTGTTGAAATTGTAGATGTGCGGTTCGATGAAACTAATGGCTCGCAAAGAGAGCACCTACCTTATGTGTTAGATGAACCAGCACCTACCTTATGTCATTCCTACTGAAGAATTAGCTGAAGAATTCATTCCAGTACGCGAAGAACATCGAGCTGTTGCACCTGAAGACCATGGTGCTGAGGAAAATGATCAAATACCTCGACGTCAACCAGCTCATCCTCGCGTAGCAAAAGAAGTACAAGTTGACAAGATCATTGATGACATTGAAGCGCCAGGTCCTCTCACACGCTCAAAAGCTTCACATTTATCTAACTTTTGTGGGCACTATGCTTTTGTCTCTATCACAGAGCCCACTAAGGTAGATGAAGCATTTTTGGAGCCGGAGTGGATTCAGGCTATGCAAGAAGAATTACATCAGTTCGAGCTCAACAATGTCTAGGAACTGGTCAAACGCCCAGATCCTCACAAGCATAATATCATTGGCACAAAGTGGATCTACCGCAACAAGCAAGATGAAAATGGCCTTGTGGTAAGGAATAAGGCACGACTGGTAGCTCAAGGCTACACACAGGTTGAAGGAATTGATTTCGATGAAACTTTTGCACCTGTTGCTAGACTTGAGGCTATTCGCATATTACTTGCTTATGCTAACCATCATGATATCATCTTATATCAAATGGATGTGAAAAGTGCATTCCTCAATGGTAAGCTTGAGGAAGAAGTATATGTTGCTCAACCCCCAGGTTTTGAAGATCCAAAGAATCCTGACAAAGTCTTCAAACTGAATAAGGCCCTCTATGGCCTCAATCAAGCCCCTCGGGCGTGGTATGATACATTGAAGGAATTCTTCGTGAAGAATGGCTTCACACCCGGTTCACTTGACCCTACTCTCTTTACTAAATCTTATGATGGTGAACTGTTTGTGTGCCAAATATATGTTGATGATATTATCTTTGGCTGTACTGACCAACGTTATAGTGATGAATTTGCCTATATGATGAGTGAAGAATATCAAATGTCTATGATGGGAGAGTTGAAATTCTTTTTAGGTCTTCAAATTCATCAACAGCGCAATGGCATATTCATATCTCAGGAGAAATACCTCAAAGATGTACTGAGGAAATTCGGCATGCAAGATTGCAAAGGCGTCAAAATTCCTATGCCCACAAAAGGCCAACTATGCACTGATGAAAATGGTATTGACTTCGACCACAAGGTATACCGCTCCATGATTGGTTCTTTATTGTACTTATGTGCATCTAGGCCAGATATAATGCTTAGTGTTTGCATGTGTGCCCGATTTCAAGCTGCACCGAAGGAATCACACCATAAGGCTGTGAAGCATATTCTTCGATATCTAGCTCACACACCAACACTAGGATTATGGTACCCCAAGGGCTCTGTTTTTGATCTCATTGGATATTTTGACTCTGACTATGCTGGTGATCGTGTGGACCGCAAGTCAACTTCCGGCACTTGTCTTTTCCTCGGACGATCTTTGGTCTGTTGGTCCTCGAAGAAACAGAACTGCATATCACTATCTACTGCGGAAGGTGAATACATTGCTGCTGGATCGTGCTGTGCTCAACTGCTTTGGATGAAGCAAACGCTCAAGGACTATGGCGTCAACGTGAAGAATGTGCCTCTCCTCTGCGACAATGAGAGTGCCATCAAGATTGCTCACAACCCAGTTCAGCACTCGAAGACAAAGCACATTCAGATTCGTCGTCATTTTCTTTGTGATCATGTGTTGAAGGGCGACATCTCCATCGAGCACGTGAAGACTGAAGAACAGCTAGCTGATATCTTCACTAAGCCCTTGGATGAGAAGAGATTTAGCAAGTTGCGGTGTGAACTAAATATCTTAGAATCTTCGAATGTTCTTTGAAAAGGACACACATCCTAACACTTATGCAGAATTGATGACTTAGATGTGCAACACATGAAGAAACGTTTTTCTTCAATCAATGAAGAACAACACTCTAAGTGTGAAGAAATTAATGAAGAATTTGATTCTCAGAACCCTACGACAATTGTACGCGGTGTCTGAAATCATCATTCTTATACGGTGGGTCACGCCACCACAAAAAGTTGAAAATCTTCAATTTGAGTTTTTTTCAGTTTTGAAATTCTTCAGTTTTTTCAAATTCTTCAACTTTGCAAAATCTTCACTGTTTCCTTCATTTTTCTTCATTGGCTATATATATATATGAGTTTATGTCCTCTACAGCATTCACTTATAGCTATTTCTTCAAGTTGCTTTTTCTGCTAAGTGAATGTGATCGGACCCTTCCCCTCTATGCTATACTCAACCCAATCTATTCACAAATTCTTCATGTGCGTTCTATTTGAAACTCGTTCAAAGACTTCACTGTGTCCTTGGCAGCTGAAGAAATTGCGAACGAAACTTTAAAACAAATCTTATCCAAATTTTCGGTTTTGCCGCACAAAATGTTCCGCATCCCATGATGCATTATTCTATTCAACCACAATCGTACACGATCTCCACTACACAGTACGTGGGTGACACATGTCGCGTGAAGGAGAAAGGGCAGGGGCACGTTCATCCTAAATCTTCGGGCGAACAGTTTTTCACCGTGTCTATAAATACCCCTCTCCTCTTCCTCACTTCATTTACTCCGCTCGATCTCTCTCTCCCGCTCAAGCTCCTCAAACCCTAGCGCCACCGCTACTCCATCATCGCCGGTGAGGAAGAGCTTTGCTGCCTCGACCTCGTCGCCGGCGTACTCATGCCGACCGCGGAAATCTTCACTCCGCTGCCGCCGTAGCTGTCTTCCTCCGCCGAGTTAGGGCAAGGAAGATCTAAGTTGACGAACTTCCCGTCTGTTCTTCTCAGTTCGTCGTGTTCTTCATCTCGGGTAATTGAAAGTTACTTTTATTACTCACTTTGATTCTCAAACTTTCCTGAAAATCTTCAAAGGTGTTTATTCTTCACATCTTCACATATATGAACACCTCAAACAAACTATGCTCTTGATTCGTTTCTCTAAGCAATGATTTTCCTCAAGATTCCTCAATTGTGTGGATCCTCGATCTATACAACTCTGGAACCTAAAACAAAGATCGCTTAGTGAAATTCTTCAAGGCTCATCTGGTCAAATTCCTCAAAACTTGTTCTTTTCGAAAAACCTTCTCAGAATGCATATGACCTCTCCAAATTCCTCGCATCTGTACTCTGTTCACAGGTACTCATGTCTGCTGCTGAATCACTAGGTTCTCATCAACTTAACTCATTTGCAGCGTTCCTCGAAGAAAAACTACATACTTCTTCAGAGAACTCAATTGTTCAAATTCCTCAACTGAAGAATATGGCAGATGGTAAGAAGCCACAGAAAGGAGGAAAGAAACCTGAAGTTATGACTGCGTTTGAAATCCCTGAGGAAATTTATGATGACTATTGCACACCTGATGAAGCAAAATATGGCAAAGAAAACAAAAATCAGCGCAAGGTGCGCATTCAGAAGATTGAACGGAGATGGGCAAGGGAATGGAGGGAATACAGATATGTGACTCCAAAGTACATGAAGAAATTCGCCCTCAATCCTCCATGCCCAAGAGCTCCATTGGCACCTGGCCAAGTAGCTGACCCCACGAGCATCAAACATGGTGAGGACTTTCCTGAAGAATGGGCTAAGCGCCAAGCCAAATTGGCAAGACAGGCCAAGGAGGCAGTGAAGAAATTCAAGGAGGATTCTGCCACTGCTACCGCTACTGCTACTGAGGCCTCGGTCCAACCGAGGAAATCCATACCAAAGAAGCCTGCTCGTAAGCCAAGTGCTTCACCATCAGCGCCCTCACAGCCAAGTTCCTCAGCAGCGCCCTCACGGCAAATTCCTCACACTACTCCTGCTCCTCCCAAGTCCTCAGCAGTTCCGACAAAGTCCTCAGCTCCTGTGCATCTAACTACGTGTCAAAGGACTGCTGGTTTCTCTATTGCCTCTGGTGTTTCAGCAAGTTCCTCAGCTGCACAAATTTCATCATCTGGCCCGACTCTGCTGAAGACCAAAGCAACAGCTGGACGAGGTCCTCGGCCAAGTCCAAAGAAGAAACAGGTCGCATTCCATGTGCCATCTGATGATGAAGCTTCTGATGATGAACTCGCATAAATCATCAGAGACAAACAGGTGAAGGCCGCTAGAGCCAAAGGCACATCTGTGCCACTGCTGTTGGATCCGAGGAAAATCCTCGATTATATTGATCTCTGGCACAAGGATCCAAACACCCCCATGCCTGATTTCCATCTGACCGCTGGTCAAAATCACATGCTGACCCATTTCATCACTGAAGAGAAATGGAAGTTTGAAAAGGCAAGAGAGATCAAGAAAGCTCAATACAGAAAAGAGAAGTTCCTGAAGAAAAACGTTGTCAAAATGACACCTGAAGAACTTCTCAAGGTCCAAAATGAAATTCAAGACGTCGGCAAAAACTTCGATGCTTATTATGCTGATTGGCAAGGGGCCAAGGTCAGATTCGTCAACCTGACGAAGAAATTCACCAATGTTGTAGCCTCAACGCAACATGAAATTCCTCAGGCTGAAGCCTCAGCTCAGCCGACTGAAGCACATGCCAGCACCACTGATGAAGTTCAGGCTGCTGATGAAAATGCCAGTTCCAGGGCTGATGATCCCATTCCAGCCACTGAAGAAATTGCCAGGGCATCCACTAGTGGTGCGCCTGAAGAAACTGAAGAAGTCAGGGCAACTGCATCAGTTGCGCCTGAAGAAAATCAACCAGATTCCTCAGCTCCATCTGCACCTACACCAACTCCAATTCTTCCATGTGCATTTGATGTGAAGAAGACCAAGGTTGCAGAGCGACCTGCAGTGAAGAAAAGGAAGGCATCAGCTGTGTCAAATTCTTCGGCTGCGAAGAAAATGAAGCCAATGACCAGCTCACTCGAAAATCCAATTGATGCTCTTCCAATTTCCTCCATGCCATCAAAGGACCTTGTTCCTTTTGGAGAAGACTATGAGATCCCCATCGGATCTGATGAAGAACATCATTCTACTGCTTCGTCAGAGTAGATTGATGAAGAAATTGAAGTGGACGCAATCCCTTCAACTCCAGTCATTTCCTCACCTATGCCTCAGTTCATAGCTGAAGAGGCTGGTGTTGAGGAAATTGAAGATGAAGAGGTGGATATTGGGTGCACCACACCTGTGATGAATGATGACTTTTGGGAAAGTCAGCATCCCAATACTCCTCTCTTCACCCCGCTCCAACAGATCCCTCAGTCCCCTGCACCAACAGTTCAAATGGGCTCTGAAGAAACTCATCCCACTCTCTCAGTGCATGAAGAAATTCCAGCCACTAGTGCTGATGAACCTGCTGCTGCTGATCCTCAGACTGCACCTATTGAGGAACAAGAAATTCCTCAGCCTGAAGAACCTGAGCTTGCGATTCCTGAGGTGGTGATGCAACTCACTGACATCCCTCTGCCAAAGCAAAAGAATCCATTCTCAAGCAAACAGAAGTTCAAGGCTGAGGATTTCTTTGTCGAGCATGTATTCTTCACTGATTACAATCCATATGATTCTGCTCGCATAAGGAAGAGGCGTTTTTGGACTGCCAGCCAAGCCAATTTCTATTCCTCAGTACTCTTCAACAAAGACAAAGTCTTCGATCATGCACATATTCCTCATGTGGACATGGAGTCTCTACCCGGCTTTGAGCCAGTCCTCAGTGTTCTTCATGACGCAGGACTTCTGAATTTCTGCATTGATATCTGTGACTGGAATGAAGAACTCATTCTTCAATTTTATGCAACTCTGCACATCACCGGAGGCGCTGAAGATGTGAACTCATGGGTATTAGACTGGATGTTTGAAAATACTCACTACAAGGCACCTGCAACTGAATTGCTTCGTGCTCTACCACTCAGTCCTCCACTTGATGATGCTCGTTGTATCTACAACGAACCAGAACTTTCAAATCACTATATGCAAGTGCTGATGAAGCCATTGAAGCCAAGGCAGGCCCCAAGAACCAAATTCCTCGTCAAGGAATTACTCTATATGCCTCGGACTGTCTATCGAATTCTGACGAAGACAATGAGTCCCATCAAAGGCCACGACTCAAATGATGAAGAAGTCATTGGCATCATGAAGAATATGCTTTTCAACATCATTCATGGCGTTCCAATAAACTTCCATGATTTCTTCATGAGGACTCTGGCCAATATTGCTATGTCACCATTCGAGCTGAAGCCCTATGCTCCTTGGACAATGAGATTCATCAGGGCAAGATCCTCACTGAATTACAAAGCTGACACTCTGAACCACGGTAGCTACTTGCCTCCCATTGAAGTCCTCAAACGGACAGTTTCCTTAGCTGATGATAAAGGCAAGGCCGATGTTGTGATCGATGAAGGCATTCGTCCATTGGATGGTCAATTTCACAAGGCTGCATCTTACTCTACCAATGACGATTTTGCCACACATGACTCTGCCGCCAATACCTAAGCCAAGCAAAATCCTCAAGCCACAGCACCCAGGGTGATGACTGACCGTGAGTTACTCCTCAGTCTTCATCAGAAGGTTGATCGCAATCATAAATGGGTCAAGCGTCAGTTTGGTTCAATTCTTCACAACATGACCTCAACACACAATGCAGTGAAGAAGAACCACTACTACCTCCATGAAACCTTCAACCGCACCTGGGCTGTTCTCTCTCATGTCTACAGCGCTGCTGATCTGAAGACTATGGGTCTCAAGGAAGAATTTGACTGGTCTGCACCTCCATCGAAGAAATTCAAGAAGGTCAAAGTTCCTTCCTTGGTGGCCAGCTCTTAGTCTTCATCGCGCGACACTGATGAGTATGAAGATTTGGATGACACTGCGGCAGGCCCTACTCCAACAAACAACCCCGACAACGCTGGCGCTCCTCCATCGACTTGAAATTCTTCAGGGGCGTTAGTCCTCAGTTTCAATCCTTTTGGTCATTTGATGACAAAGGGGGAGAAATCTGAGTTAGTCTTCAAGCGGGTCTATATTTAGGGGCATTTTTTGTTAAGTTACAACTCTCGTTCTTCTGAAACTTTTATTTGGATCGAGTTGTAATCTTAAACCCGATGGTGCTCTGATACTTTTGTTGCATTATGCTCTGCATGCTTATTTCCTTGTTAATGACATTGCACGCATGCTGAACCTCATCAGGCACCATATTTCATCATGCATTTCAAGTTCTTCATATTATATATCAAATGCGTGTATGAATTACAAGATATAGGGGGAGATCTCCATGATTCAACTCTTCAAATGTGCATTGCCTCAAAAGCAAATTCCTCACTATGCACATCTTCAGGGGGAGTTCTACTATATCTTGTAATCAAATTCCTCAATTTCAGTGTATACACTTCATATATTTATCCCCGTTGAAAACTTAACCTATGTTGTCATCAATCACCAAAAAGGGGGAGATTGTAAGTGCATCTAGTGCCCCTTAGTGATTTTGGTGTATTGAAGACTTATAGGTTAAGGGACTAATGCGTTTGTGAGTGTACACAGGTCTATAAGTCTATGAGGAGTTTGATATTTACAGAGAAAGTCGACCCCTAAAAATGAAGTTCTTCAACTGAAGACTTTGATATACTGAAGACTTTCTGAAGACTTTGAAAGTGAAGAAATTGGTGTGACCTTGAAGACTTGATATTCATTTAAGGAACATGAAGCGTGAAGACTTTTGTTTTCGTAGTTTCATTTCTCTTTCTTGAGTCATAGGAAACACCGTACTGTTAAAGGGGGTCGAGGAAATACTAAGGAAAAATTTCCATGTGATGCTCAACTCAAAATCCTACACCTACCAATCCCTTCGAGTGAAGCCTTTGGAAATCTCATACAGTTCAACCACTTTCTCCAGTGACAGAGATGAAGTTCTTCTGGTCACTGATGAATTTGTTCTGACTGAGGAGTTAGGAATTCACCAGTGCGAATTACCTACACAGTGAGGAACGTGATAGCCCTGAGGAATTTGAGAGTCAAATTTCCGACCGTTGCTGTGCTGCGCGCCAGCTGTCCCAAAATATCTTATCTACCTAACGGTCATATCATTGAAGGGCATTTATGTCTTATCATGTCGGGCTGGTCCCTAGGCTATAAATAGCCGCCCCCTACAACCACTAGCTGGTTGGCTGCTCCGAGAGAACTTGACACTTGTCATTTGAGAGCAACCCATCCTCCGAGGACTTTGAGCGAAAATCATCAAGTGAGGAAAATCCCAAACCCAAACACCTACAAACCCCAAAGTTATTGAGCATCACTAAAGAAATTGATCCTGCGTGGATCCGACGCTTGTTACCTTTGAAGACTGTGCTTCTTCTAGATGGTTAGGCATCAAGGTCTAGAGCATCCAAGAGGAATTGTGGATCGCCGAGTGACCAAGTCTGTGAAGGTTTGGAAGTCGCCTGAACACTTACCACGAGTGATTGGACGGGATCTGTGTGATCTTAGTTCAAGGAGAATACGGTGAGGACTGGGTGTCCTGAGCTGCGTGCTCAGAGACTGGGTGTCCGGGACTACATGTCCTCGAGTTTAAATACTCAGCCGCTCCAACCAGACGTACAACTGAGACAGTAGTTGAAACTGGTCTACCAAATCATTGTCTTCACCAACCTACTGGTTCTATTTCCTCAACCTTTTCATTTCCTCAGTACTATGTTGAGTGTTTGTTCATATCTGTGTCTGAAGACTTTGACTGAAGACTTTCTCAATTTCCTTAGTTCAATTTCTTCGGTCTGTTTGTCTTCATCTTGTGTTATCCAGTGATTACGCTTTCTGTACTCTGTGCTAGTCCTCACTTCATCATGATGACCATGCTTGTAATCTGTTATGCTTACTTCTGAGTACTTATTCCGCTGCTAATAGTTCTTCGCTAAGGAATTTCCTCAGCGGCAAATTCCTCAGTGAAGAATTCATAAAAATCGCCTATTCACCCCCCCCCCTCTAGTCGACATAACGCACTTTCAGGGTCATTCTAGACTCTAGCTATATTCCCAGAGTTTAAAATCACTTCCCTACCTGCCAAATATACCTCCTTCACTTTTACAATAGCGTTCCATATGGGGGAATCCCCAAATTTACTCTTCACCAAGGGGACCGTGTCATTTTTGAAGTATTTAGCACGAATTATATCCTGCCAAAGGCCTTGTTGGGTTTCCAGCTTCCACCACCATTTGGTGAGAAGACTGATGTTTTGTCTGTGCAAGTCTTTAACTCCCAAACCCCCTTTATTCTTAGACCTGCAAATCCTAGACCATCTGACTAGGTGATATCTTCTTCGACCATCAGTCTCTTGCCAAAAGAACTTTTTCCTATGCTTATCTAGTTTCTCAATATTCTTCTTAGATAGCATAAACATAGACATGTAGTAGAACATGATGCTTGTAAGGGAGGAGTTGAGAAGGGTCAATCTCCCTCCTGAGGAGGCTACATTACCAATCCAGGATTCACAACATTTAAGGAATTTGTCATCAACAAAATCCCAGTCTATCGCACGGAGGGTAGAATAACTCACAGGTACCCCTAGGTATTTCATAGGGAAATGGCCAATCTGGAAATTAAAAAGTTCAGAATAAAAAGCAAGAATCTCATCATCCCCTCCAATGCACAGAACTTCACTCTTCAAAAAATTAATCTTAAGCCCTGACATAAGTTCAAACAGATAAAGCAAGAGTTTCAGATTAACCACTGCTTCTTTATCATGTTCAAAACACACGACTGTATCGTCTGCATATTGGAGAATAGCTACCCCCCCCATCAATCAGGTCCGGAGCTAGACCTGTTATCATTTTCTCTTTTTGAGCATTCAGGATCATTTTGGATAAGGCTTCCACAGCCATATTGAACAAAAAAGGTGAGTGTGGGTCCCCTTGTCGCACACCCTTGCAGCTTTGAAAGTAAGGACCTTTTTCATTATTCAATTTGATATTAATGGTCCCATTCTTAAGGATACTCTGGATCCACCCACACCACACCGGGCCAAAACCCCTGTTTCTGTGGTATTCAAGAAGGAAATCCCAATTGATCTTATCATATGCTTTTTCGAAATCGAGTTTCAACACCACACCAATCTTCTTTTTCATTTGTGTGTGATGAAGAATTTCATGAAGGGTTAAAATGCCATCCATAATATTCCTGCGTTTTATGAATGCATTTTGATGTTTGCTGATTAGAATATCTGCAAACAAGGAAGCTCTATTGTCCAACACTTTAGTAATGCAACACTTTAGTAATGAGCTTGTATGGACATCGTAGCAGACAAATAGGCCTATATTGCTGGATTTTTTTGGCTCCATTCACCTTAGGAATAAGGGTAATCACCCCGTAATTCAGCCGATCCACATCTAATGAGTTGCTGTGAAAGGCATCGAAAAGACTCATAATATCTTTTTTCACAAACTCCCAGCAATGTTTATAGAATTCTGCAGGTATGTTATCCGGGCCTGGGGCTCGGTTGCTCTTCATATTGAAGAGAGCTTTTCTCACTTCTTCTTAAGTGAATTTACTAGTGAGCAGGATATTATCGTCTTCAGTCAACTTCTCAGTATCAGCCCACATATCAGGAGACAGGTGAAAGAGGTTCCCTCTAGCAGGTCCAAAAAGCTCCTTGTAGTACGCTGTGGCATGAGATAGAAGGTTAGTGGTACCCTCGATCACTACATCCCCATCCGTAAGGGACTGGATTGTATTTTTTTTCTTTTTACCATTAGCCACTCTGTGATAAAAGGCTGTGTTTCGATCCCCTTTTAAGAGCCAGCGTTCATTGGACTGTTGTAACCAATACGACTCTTCTTTGAAGAGAATCTCGCTGAGTTCTGTCTGTAGTGTAGTGTAGTTGGGAGGGGGTCAATGTCCATCAACATCTTCATCAGCACCATCTCCTCTCAAACCCTAGTTCATCTCTTGTATCCAATCTTTGTACCCAAACCTCAAATTGGTACCTGTGGGTGGCTAGTAGTGTTGATTACTCCTTGTAGTTGATGCTAGTTGGTTTATCTGGTGGAAGATCATTTGTTCAGATCCTTAATGCATATTAATACTCCTCCGATCATAAACATGAACATGCTTTGTGAGTAGTTACGTTTATTCCTGAGGACATGGGTGAAGTCTTGCTATTAGTAGTCATGTGAATTTGGTATACGTTCGATATTTTGATGAGATGTATGTTGTCTCTCCTCTAGCGGTGTTATGTCAACGTCGACTACATGACACTTCACCACTATTTGGTCCTAGAGGAAGGCATTGGGAAGTAATAAGTAGATGATGGGTTGCTAGAGTGACAGAAGCTTAAACCCTAGTTTATGTGTTGCTTCGTAAGGGGCTGATATGGATCCACATATTTCATGCTATGGTTATGTCGGGGGGATGAACCCCATGCAGGAAATGGAACCCGGACCTATTTCAAAAACAGCGGGGCCCGCATCGCCCCGCAAACCGGCATGCGCCAGGCCAGGTCGCTCGACCCAGCAAGACACGCAACCCGGCCAAGACCCTCGACTCAGCAAGGTACGTCGACCCGGCCGCAACGGCTGGCGCAAGGCAACTCAACCCAGCGCAACCTTGGCTTCCCCAGCAAGCCAAGCCACTCGTGGCGTCCACGGCAACCCAGCGACGGGTCAGCTCTCGTCCCATCCAGGTTGTACGATGGGACGAGACCTCAATCACTGATGACCAAGACTACAGTGCCCCTGCCCATACCCGTGGTCAACCAGAGCGTGGCAACAGTGCCCCTTACCTACCCGCTGACCAGGGATGGCACGGCAACAGTATTTCCGCCCTCACCACTGACGACAGCAAGCAGCGGCCTGATGGAGAACACTGTGTGTGGCTCGACTAGGCCACGCCATGACGATCGACAAGACGGTGCACAGTCCCCCTAGGCACGCAGGGCCTGCACCTAGGGGAACCCGGTGAACCACAAGCCCCAAGCGGGACCCAGCCTAGTACCCCGGACGCCGACAATACGGACCCACCGACTCGGCATATTACCATTGTAACCCTGGTTGGGTTGATCTATAAGACCCCCCCAGGAGTCCACGCCTACAGAGGCAATTCGAGATATTCAATAGAGACATACGACACACACGGCATGCAAAGCCACACAAGATAGAGCAAGCAAGATAGGACTAGCCACTACATAGCAACACCAAGGAGAAGGAGCAGCCGGAGCCTTGGCCAGCCTCCTTCCTCCTCCAAACAGCTCCAGGAGCGACATTGTACTATCAACCATCCAACTAAACTTGGCAGGACTAGGGGTGTTATCTCTCCGGAGAGCCCCGAACCTGGATATGTCCGGTGTCCCGCACCTGCGCATATCAACCTCGCCTCCGAAGCCCACCAGCGCTCTCGAGCCTCCTCCTCTCTTTAGCCTTCCCTTGGCATCTGCCATGCACCCACCACGATAGTTGGCGCCCACCGTGGGGCAGTTCGAGGAGCTGGCCGGAAGCATGCTTCGGACGGGGCCCCTCTCCTACTCCGATGAGTCCGTCGCTCTGGCGGACAACATCATCGGCGTGCTCGCCGCCTCCTTCACCGCGCTACGCATCTCTGACTTGCTCGTGGCCGACGAGTACCCTAGCGGGGTGCTGAGCTACTCCGACTCCCCGCTTTCTCTCAGTGGCGGATTCACTGCCGGGGCGATGGACGCTCCTGTACAGGTCTTCGTCACCGGTGATGGCGCCTCTTCCTCGTTGAGCAAGGCGAGAAGAGCCGCCGAAGCCGCGGCCGCCACGGCACGGACTGAGCTGTCCGACCCGCTGCACGCCGCGATCCAGAGCCTCCGCATCCCCATCGGCACCGACGTCGACGCCAGCAACGTCGCTGAAGCCTGAACCCAGCTCGAGGACAGGCGCCAGCAAACGCCAGAGACGCTGGCCGCCACCAGATGCCGCCTGGAAGCTGCTTAGATGGAGCATGACGCTGCCCACGGATTCACGCCCATCACGGCTGAGCCGAGCCGGGCCGCCGATACTCGCGCCCGAGGAGGAGCGATCGGCCGGGCCTTCGGCGCCGGCCGGACCGTCTATGAGACCCCAGTCAAGAACATGCGTGCTATGGAGGCAGCCGCGGTCGGCCTAGACCAACTCGCGGGCGAGGAGCTCAAGGAGTGCATCGGGCGGATGTGCGAGCTGCTCCGCGCCGCCAACACCCAGGAGGATCGCCTCAACCAGCTCGCCAAGCCGGCGGGGTTCGGCTCCGCCCGCCTTGGCAGATCCGGCGAACTCCTGCATACGGCCTCTTCGCCGCTCGGCGAGGCGCACTCCGGCCTAGGCCGGACCCGGCGCAACCCGGCCAGCACCGCCGCTGACGCTCTGGGCAACGAGCCCACCCCAGAGACCCAGCGCGGACCCGGCCAGCCTGGCCGGCATCCGGCTCCAGCTGACCCGGCCCCTCGGGGCCTGGCCGCCAGTCGACTTGGCCCGCGCACCATCGACGACACCGACGCGCGCCACCGCCTCGATCAGCTCGCTCGCTCCATGGAGGTGGAGGAGAGCGGCGCTATCGGGCCGGCGTGTTTTGGCCCACGCATCCGGGAGGAGCCCTTCCCCAAGGGGTTCGTGCTTGCCCGCGAAACCCCCAAGTACGATGGGACCGTGAAGCCAGAAGACTGGCTCACTGACTACACCATGGCCATTGGCATCACCGGTGCCAATCATCATCTCGCCATGTGCTACGCACCGCTCATGCTCCAAGGATCGGCTCGCACATGGTTGAACAGCCTGCCGATGGGCAGCATCAACGCATGGGTTGATTTCGAGGAAGCATTTGTCCGCAACTTCACGGGGACGTACAAGCGACCCGGTCGCCCCAGTCAGCTCGCCATGTGCGTACAAGGGCCGACGGAGACCGGCCGTGAGTACCTTGCACGCTGGACCGAGCTCCGGAACAACTGTGAGGGTGTCCATGAAGTCCAGGCGATCCAATAATTCGTCAGCGGGTGCCGAGACGGCACCCTCCTCAAGCAGAAGCTTCTACGCTTCGAGCCGGCCACCATGGTGATGGCGGACAAGTACGCCAATGTCGACTCCGCCATGAAGATCCAGGTGGCGCTGGACGAGGCCGGCAAGGCGAAGCCGGTCCCTCCATAGAAGCCGGCCGGCGAAGGCAGCCGGCAGCAGCACCACCAGAACAACAAGCGCAAGGCCGAGCAGCCGGCGCAATGTCACGACAACCGGCTCTTCGTGGCCGCCGAGCCCGCGGCGGACCCGGCAGTGAAGCGTCGGCAGACCGGCAAGATGGCATGGCAACCCGCCATGAGCTTTGAAGAGATGCTCGACGCCCCATGCAAGCACCACAGTGGCGCAAGACCCTCCACGCACACGCTTCGACAGTGCGCCATCACCAAGCGCATCATGAGGGGCGACGTCCCGCCTCCTCCGGCTCTGGCTCCGGCTCCGAGCGCGGGACAGCCGCCTCCGCCTCCACCGCCGCCCCCCGCTGGCGGCACGATGCGGAACGATGCCTACCCGGACCAGAACGCAGCCTACGTCGTCTTCACCAGCCTTGGCGGAGACAAGCGCAGCGAGCGCCTCCTCCGGCAGGAGGTGAACATTGTCGTCCCGGCCAAGACGGATTTCATGCATTGGTCGGAGCGCCCGATCACCTGGACCCGGGAGGATCACCCGACAGTCATGCCAAGTCCGGGTGGATACGCCCTCGTCCTCAACCCTACCATCGTCGTGCGGCGCACCTGCAAGTTCTCCCGAGTCCTCATCGACGGCGGCAACAGCATCAACATCCTCTATCGCGACACAATGACCAAGCTTGGCCTCAAGGCCAAGGACCTGGAGCCAACCCGGACCGTCTTCCACGGCATCGTACCCGGCCTCTCCCATTCACCCATTGGCCGGGTCCGGCTCGACGTCCTATTCGGTGACAGCAGCCACTTTCGACGCGAACCGATCTGGTTCGAGGTGGTGGACCTGTCCAGCGCGTATCATGCGCTCATGGGCCGGCCCGCGCTCGCCAAATTCATGGCGGTTCCCTACTACGCGTACCTGAAGATGAAGATGTCGGGTCCCAAGGGCCTCATTACCATAACCGGCGACTACCGCAAGTCTTTGTAGTGCGCCCGAGACGATGCCAAGCTGGCCGAGTCGCTGGTCATTGCCGAGGAGCGGCGCCAGCTCGACCGAATCATCGTCCTGGCCGGCGAGGCCTCCGACGCGTCGATACCGACCGTGGACCCAGCCGATGAGGCCGCCTTCAAGCCCTCCAAGGAAACCAAGAAAGTGAAGCTGAGCCCGGAAGACCCCAGCTGCAGCAGGTACATTGTCGTAGGCGCCCGCCTCGACAACAAATAGGAAGGTGAGCTCGTCGACTTCTTCCGTGAGAATCGGGATATCTTCGCATGGACCACCAAAGACATGCCGGGTATCCCGAGGAAGTACGCCGAGCACAAACTCCACGTCTGCAAGGACGCCAAGCTTGTCTGTCAACCCCTCCGTCGATTTTCCGAAGAGAAGAGAAGAACCATTGGTGAAGAGATCGCCAAGCTCTTGGCGGCCGGCTTCATAATGGAAATGTTTCACCCCGAGTGGCTGGCCAACCCAGTCCTCGTCCTAAAGAAGAACAAGACCTGGAACATGTGTATCAACTACACCAGCCTCAACAAGGCCTGTCCCAAGGATCTGTTCGCCCTCCCGCGGATCGACCGAGTCATCGACTCGACCGCCGGGTGTGAGCTACTGTCCTTCCTGGATGCCTACTCCGGTTATCACCAGATCAAGCTGGACCCAGCCGATGCCCTGAAGACGTCCTTCATCATGCCTTTCGGAGCGTACTGCTATGTCACCATGTCGTTCGGGTTGAAGAACGCTGGCGCCACCTTCCAACGCTGCATGCAGATGTGCCTGCTACTGCAACTCAGCAAGAACATCCACGTGTACATGGACGATATCACGGTGAAGACCAAGTAGCACCTCACGCTCCTCGACGATCTGAAGGAAACATTTGCCAACCTCCACGAATACAAGGTCAAGCTCAACCCGGAAAAGTGCATCTTTGGCATCCCAGCCGGAAAGCTGCTCGGTTTCCTCGTCTCGGAACGCGCCATCAAGGCGAACCCGGAGAAGATCAAGGCCATCGAGCGCATGCGCAAGCCAACCCGGCCGCGCGATCTCCAGAAGTTCACAGGCTGCCTAGCCTCGGTCAACCGGTTTCTAAGCCAGCTGGGCGAAAAGGCGCTACCCCTGTACCAGCTAATGAAGAAAACAAGCCCGTTCGAGTAGAATGGCAAGGCGGATGATGCCTTCCAAGACCTCAAGCGCATGCTCTCCACCGCACCCGTCCTGGCCGCACCGACCGACAAGGAGCCGATGTTGCTCTCGCAGGCGGTCAGCACGGTGCTGGTGGTCGAGCGGGCGGAGAAGGGCAAGATCCAGGCCGTCCAACGCCCGGTCTACTACCTGAGCGAGGTGCTCTCCACCTCCAAGCAGAACTACCCGCACTACCAGAAGATGTGTTACGGGTGTACGTCACCGCCAAGAAGCTGAAGCAGTACTTTCAAGAACATGTCATCACCGTCGTCGGCACGGCGCCTATCGGACAAATCATTGGGTGCCGGGACGCCTCCGGCCGGGTCGCCAAGTGGGTGATCCAGCTAGCCGGCCACACCATCCTCTATGAGCCCCGCACAACGATCAAGTCTTAGGCCCTGGCCGATTTCCTCATCGATTGGACCGAGACCCAGTACCTACCGCCGCCTCCCAACTCGACGCATTGGCGCATGCACTTCGACGGGTCCAATATGCGACTCGGCTTAGGGGCCGGCATCGTACTATCATCTTCGAAGGGTGGCCGACTCCGCTACGTGCTCCAGATCCACTTCGCCGGCTCCAACAACGTCGCCGAATACGAAGCCCTTGTGCACGGCCTCCGGCTCGCCAAGAACTCGGCATCCGGCGCATCCTGTGCTACGGCGACTCGGACTTAGTGGTGCAGCAGTGCTCCGGCGAGTGGGACGCCCATGACTCTAACATGGCAAGCTATCACTTTCTCATCTAGAAGTTGTCCGGATCCTTCGATGGCTGCGAGTTCCTCCATGTCCCACGCGCGGAGAACGAGGCAGCCGACACGCTCGCCAAGATCGCCTCGTCGTGTCAAGCCATCCCGTCCGGCGTCTCCCTCGAGCACCTGCGCAAGCCATCCGTCAAGCCGTCGTCGGACTCCGTGTCCATCCACGTCCCAGAAGACCCGGCCACACCGCAAGCTGGCCCGGGGACTGCTCAAGCCGGCCCGGGGACTGCTCAACCCAGCCCGGGGGCTGCTCAGCTCAACCCGGCCACCATCACCCCGGACCCGGCCGTCGCCGTCACCAACCCAGGGGCTGCTCAACCCAGCCCAGGAGCCGCCGACTCGGACCCCACCCAGGTGGCCGTCTTCACCGCCATCACGGCCCCATCTTGGGCCCTGCCGATATCAGAATGGCTGGAGAACGGGGTTCTCCCCATGGACGAGACCGAGGCTTGGCAAGTTCAGCGTCAGGCGTCCGCCTTCAGCATCATCAACAATGAGCTCGTCAAGCGCAGCAATACCGGCGTGTTCCAGCGCTGTGTCGAGCAGGACCGAGGCATTGACATCCTCCTCGACATTCACCAGGGCGAGTGCGGGCACCATGCCGCATCTCGATCCCTCGTGGCCAAGGCGTTTCGCCACGGTTTCTACTGGCCAACGACCCTCAAAGACGCCAAGTAAGCATATGAAACTATGGGGTCCCCGAACGAAACTCGGGGGCTGCCTTTTGCCGACCAATTTATTGTGTCCATATTTCACACCACTTTACTACCGAACCCGGCCGCCGGCTCGACTAGCTCGACCCGGGGGCTCGGGGGCTGGCCGGCTTGATCATCACCCCGCCGCTTTACTTGGTGATTCCTGATAAGTTAGGATGCCGCGACCCCCCACTTCGCCGTAAAACCGCAGATCCAGCTCTGGCTGACGGCGGGCAGGCACAACGGGCTAAAGCTCCCCTACGATTCATACACTAAGTTAAAGCCACTGGGTCGACCAACCCAGCCCGATGCTCGTCAACCAAGTTAGCCACACGACCAGCTGCTCACCAACCGGCCAAGCCGGATTGCCGCCAGCCGGCCCAGTGGGTGTTTCGCTCGCGCTCAATGTTTTTAAGGACCCAAGTCCTGCGGCCGCCTCTCGAAGAGCTGAACTCCTTGTCACGGACCAGAGCCTCGGCCTTCTGACTCGCGGAGGGGGGGGGGGATGCTTCAGAGAGGAGCAACGCATGAAATAAGTTCGAAAAAAGCAGAAGGCAAAAAGAAAATAAACACTCACAACATTTACACATAAATGTTTCAAGCAAAGGCCCACGGCCCGAATTCATTACACCCTAAAAACCCTCAGTGGGTGGGTGGACCTGCTACTTAACAGAATTTTCTACAAAAGATTCTCAGGCATTCCCAGCGCCGCGTCGCGACGTCGACGGCTCCCCCTGGTCGGCCTCTGGGTCCAGCGAAGCACCGGTGTCCTCTTCGACCTCCACATCGCCGTAGACGCCCGTCTCCTCCAAGCTGCCCTCCAGGTCGTGAAGAAGTAAGCCGTAGTCGTCGCCATCCACGACCACGCCGTCTTTCGTCCGTTCCAGATGGAACTCGTCGTGGAAGGGGAACTCGGCGATATAGCTGGCCCGGGAGGCGATCCGGCCGGCCTGCTCCTGCAGCAACTGCTCCGAGCCAGCGCGCTGACCCATCAGCGCGTCCAGCTGAAGATCCGGATGCCAAGACAGCGCGATCCGGAGCGCCATCTCAGCACTGGCCCGGGCGGCGGAAATGCGCCAGTCGCTAAGGCGATCCGGGCCCATCTCCAACCAGCACGCCAGACGCGAGAAGCTGCGCGGGTGGACGGAGCCCGGCCACAAGGCCGCCGTCATCGTGGTACTGGCTCGGGACACCCGCTCCATCTGCGTCCCCAAGGTCCGCAGCCGGGCCTCAGTAGTGGCAATGATCTCCGGAAAGGTCCAGGCCGTCAGTGGATCCGTCCCGAACCCAACAACGCCGGTCGGGTCACGTTGATAGCGGACGGCTTCCTTCGCCAGCCGCTATATCTCCGGAAAGGCCCCTGTAGCCAAAGACGAAGCAAGTCAGAAGAGCAACAAAAGAAGAAAGGGCCGGGTCCCGACCCGGTAAACAACGAAGAAGCAGCACTTACTGGAGAAAGACTATTCCAGGTGCTGCGCCTCGAGCAACGTACCACGTCGCTCCCGCTCCAAGACACGGTCCCGCTCCCCGAGCGCCTTCTCCAGGTCGGCCGCCTTAGCAAGGGCCGCCTTCAACTCGGCGTCCTTGTCTTCGGCCGCCTTCTCGGCCGCCTCACGACTGCGAGCCTCGGCCTGACGGGCCTCCTCAGCCGTGGTGGCCTGCTCCCACAGACGCTCCACCTCGGCCTGGAGCCGGCCCTTGTCATCGGCCAGCTGGCCGTGCTGCTGGTCCGCCTCGACCAGGGCCTGCTGCGCCTCCACCACCTTGGCGGCCTCCGCCTTAAGAAGCTCCACCTCGGCCTCGAGGCAGCTCTTGTGACCCGCCAGCTGCTCGTGCAGCCGGTTGGCCTTGTCAAGAGACCGCCGGGCCGTGGCCAACTCCGCCCTCGCCCGCACTGCCTCGATGCCGAGACGGCCGGAATCAGCAACAAGCCGGTCATAGTGATGACCAGGCCGGAGCATCCGGGTCCGCCAAGACAGCACCTCGGCTGCAAAGAAGAAGAACTCAGCAGAAAGAAAGAGTAAGACAAGGCCTAAGATTTGGCCCAACTGTTACACAGTTGGCCTGAATCTCGGGGGCTACACCCAGTGGGTGCGCTAGCGCGCCCCCACTAGAAGAAAAGAACACAACAAAGTACCTGCGGCGACGCGAAGCTCCTCCTCCTTGGCAGCAAGCTGCTCCTTGAGCTCCCGATGCTTGCCTAGGAGCCGGTTGAAGGCGGCCACCCGGAAGCCGTCAAGGTGCTGAAGAGAAGACCAAAGTCAACACAAGGCCAACATTCCTAAGGTTCGACCCAACTATTACATAGTTGGCCCGAACCTCGGGGGCTACACCCAGTGGGTGCGCTGGCACGCCCCCATCGAGATAAAATCACAAGAAAACAAGAAGAAGAAGAACTTACCAGGACGGCACGCTCCAGGTCGCGCGTCCGCTACGTCTCGGCCTGGGCGAAGGCCTCAAGGCGCTCCGTCTGGCCTCGCAGACGGTGGCTGACAGCATCCAGCGCCGCCTCCTCCCGGGTCTGGGGCCCGAAGACGGCCACTCCCCCGCTCCGCGCGGGCTGCGGCACGACAGCTCGGCGCCCGCCCTGCCGGGGCACCAAGGCGTGCCCCCCGCTGGCCGCTTGCGACGCGGCCAGCACCTCCTCTGACGCTGGGGCGCCCTGCGTCGCCACCTCAGGCAACACCGCCTGCGGTGCCTCCTCCATAGCCGACGGCGCCTTCGGTGCCGCCGCCTGCGGCGCCCCCTCCAGGACGCCACCTCCACCACCATCAGCCCCCGCGCGCTCAACAACATCGGCTCGCGGCGGGGTATCGCCCCCACTCCACGACCTCCTGGTCGAGGAGCACCACCTCGGGCCGGCCCCCACGGCCGCGCTCCCTCACCGATGACGGTTCAAAAACCGTCGCCTCCACCACCATGCCCTCTGGCATCTCGCGCCAGGCCGGCTCCGCGCTGCCTCGCGCCCATGCCGCCGCCACGTCAGTCCAAGCCAGGACCGACGCCGCCTCCGGCTCCGCCTCGGCCCAGTTCCTGTCCCGCCAGGCTAAGGCCTCGGCGTCGTCTGGGTCCAGGACGAGGTCCAAGTCGCCTCATCCCTCCTCCCCGGCCAGGCCGGCGAGGTCGGACCGACTCCTGCAAAACACGGTCCCTTCGCTGGCTGCGGCCTCCGCTGCCGCCCTCGCCAGCGCGATCGGCGACCTGAAGAAGAAGGCAAAATAAGCAAAAGAGACAAGAAATCCAGGCGCAAGCGGGGAATAAAACTTACCCCGACAGGACTGGGACCGGAGTCGGCTTCGCGCGCTTCTTCTTGGCCGGCCTCCCGGGCTTTGTAGGGTCCGCTGCGCGCTTCGATCCGCGGGGTCGCGGCGCGACTCTATCCTTACCATGTGGGGAAGTGCAACCGGCCCCCAGACGCCACAATAAATCCGCACGCGTGGCCAAGGGCGCGCGGCGGCGGGCCCCCAGCCCGTCACCCAGTCCCGTCACACGCGTGGCCTGACAGGCCCCTCCGGCTTCCGGGCACCACGTGGCGCCAGCACGAAGCCTGAGGGATCGCCTCAAGATTCGATGGACTCCTCGGTTCCCGCCACGGCCGGGATGCCGCGATCCAGTTTCCGAGAAAACCGGCACATAGTGGGTGTTGCCGGACCCGGCGTTCGCAGATTCTGCCTTGCTCAAGGGGGAAGCTGCGAAGGCCCACTCATCCGAAGACAGCGGACCTTCGCGGCTTTGGGGACTACTGTCGAGGGGATGAACCCCAGGCAGGCAACGAAACTCGGATCTATTTCAAAAACAGCAGGGCCCGCATCGCCCCGCAAATTGGCGTACGCCAGGCCGGGTCGCTTGACCCGGCAAGGCGCGCAACCCGGCCAAGACCCTCGACTCGGCAAGGTACATCGACGTGGCCGCAGCGGCTGGTGCAAGGCAACTCAACCCGGCGCAACCTTGGCTTCCCCAGCAAGCCAACCCGCTCGTGGCGTCCAGGGCAACCCAGCCACGGGTCAGCTCCCGTCCCATCCAGGACGTACGATGGGACGAGACCTCAATCACTGATGACCAAGACTACAGTGCCTCCGCCCATACCCGTGGTCAGCCAGAGCATGGAAACAGTGCCCCTTACCTACCCGCTGACCAGGGCTGGCACGGCAACAGTGTTTCCGCCCTCACCACTGACGACAGCAAGCGGCGGCCTGACGGAGAACACTATGTGCGGCTCGACTCGGCCACGCCATGACGATCGACAAGATGGTGCACAGTCCCCTAGGCACGCGGGGCCTGCACCTAGGGGAACCCGGTGAACCACAAGCCCCAAGTGGGACCCAGCCTGGTACCCCGGACGCCGACAATACGGACCCACTGACTCGGCATATTACCATTGTAACCCTGGGTGGGTTGATCTATAAAACCCCCAGGAGTCCACGCCTACAGAGGCAATTCGAGATATTCAACAGAGACATATGACACACACGGCATGCAAAGCCACACAAGATAGAGAAAGAAAGATAGGACTAGCCACTACATAGCAACACCAAGGAGAAGGAGCCGTCGGAGCCTTGGCCAGCCTCCTTCCTCCTCCAAACAGCTCCAGGAGCGACATTGTACTATCAACCATCCAACTAAACTCGGCAGGACTAGGGGTGTTATCTCTCCGAAGAGCCCCGAACCTGGATATGTCCGGCGTCCCGCGCCCGCGCATATCAACCTCACCTCCGAAGCCCACCAGTGCCCTTGAGCCTCCTCCTCTCTTTAGCCATCCCTTGGCATCTATCGTGCACCCACCACGACAGGTTAGGTTTACCTTAATACTTATTTTGTAGTTGCGGATGCTTGCAATAGGGGTTAATCATAAGTGGGATGCTTGTCCAACAAAGGGCAGTACCCAAGCACCGGTCCACCCACATATCAAATTATCAAAGTAACGAACGCGAATCATATGAGCGTGATGAAAACTAGCTTGATGATAATTCCCATGTGTCCTCGGGAGCGCTTTTCTCATTATAAGAACTTGTCCGGGCTTGTCCTGTGCTACAAAAGGGATTGGGCCACCTTGCTGCACTTTATTTACTTTCATTGCTTGTTACCCGTTACAATTTATCTTATCACAAAACTATCTGTTACCAACAATTTCAGTGCTTGCAGAGAATACCTTACTGAAAACCGCTTGTCATTTCCTTCTGCTCCTCGTTGGGTTCGACACTCTTACTTATCGAAAGGAGTACGATAGATCCCCTACACTTGTGGGTCATCAGGCTACCAGGTGGCCCATGAGGCAGGGGCGCGCCCAGGGGGGGTAGGGTGCGCCCTCCACCCTCGTGGACGGTGGGTGGCCCTCCTCTGGTGCTTTCTTCACCCAATATTTTTAATATATTCCAAAGCTGACTTTCACGGAGTTTTAGGACTTTTGGAGTTCGGTAGGATAGGTCTCTAATATTTGCTCCTTTTCCAGCCCAGAATTCCAGTTGTCGTCATTCTCCCTCTTCATGTAAACCTTGTAAAATAAGAGAGAAAAGGCATAAGTATTGTGACATAATCTGTAGTAACAGACCATAATGCAATAAATATATTCTATGCTGTAACATATTTTGTAGCCTATGCAAAAATACCAGAAAAGCAAAAAAAAATTTCCTAATATTCATAGTGGCAAATATGGCCCCCAGTAGTGGTGCACCATATTGAGCATTAGTGGCGCACCAAGGCTAAATACCAGTGGTGCATTTTGGGGCATAGTAATGGCGCACTTGGGGGCATACGTGAAGGTAAATATGGTCCCCTAGGAGGCATAGTAATGGCGCACTGTTGGACATAGTAATGGCGCACGATGTGGTGTGCCACTATTATCTAGGATACTAATGGCGCACCAGAGGTGCGCCATTACAATTTGTTACTAGTGGCATGTTAATAGTGGCGCACCTATAGTGCGCCATTAATAGCAAAAACTGGTGCGCCACTAACAACCTTCTTTCTAGTAGTGCCATGGTCATCCTGCCCTATCACTTTTGATCGCAGAGACCATCCGACCAGTATCCGTCACGGCAGTTCAGCCGCACTGGTCCTCGACCCAATCATTGATGGATTCCACCTTACGCGAGTCCTCATGGACGGTGGTATCAGCCTGAACCTGCTTTATCAGGATACAGTGCGCAAAATGGGTATCGATCCCTCAAGGATCAAACCCACTAAAACCACGTTTAAAGGTGTCATACCAGGTGTAGAGGCCTACTGTACGGGCTCAATCACACTGGAAGTGGTCTTCGGATCTCCGGATAATTTCCGAAGCGAAGAATTGATCTTCAATATAGTCACATTCCGCAGTGACTATCATGCACTGCTCGGACGAACTGCATTTGCTCGATTCAATACGGTGGCGCACTACGACTATCTCAAGCTCAAGATGCCCGGACCACGCGGTGTTATAACAGTCAATGGAAACACGGAACGCTCCCTCCACACTGAGGAGCACACCGCCGCCCTTGCGACAGAAGTACAGAGCAGCCTTTTTAGGTAGAACCTCAATTCGGCAGTCAAGCTCTCGAACACTGCCAAACGAGTCTGAACTACTCCGCGGCAGGACGGTCTAGTTCGTCAAGAGCTTGACTAGCAATTCGGCCTCCGTCCCAGTCCTGACCAAACGTCAGCATTTGTACCACGCGTACATAACTTCGCACTCAGAATACCATGGGCGTAGACGGAGGCACAGCTAGACCATGGTCCACAATATGGATCAACCGCTAATGGACCCGCATACTTTTACTATTTCTCTTTCTTTTCAGGTTTCTTTTTCCCCCTAGTCTTTCTCCTGATAACCTGATCATCAGACCTATCAAGGGACGGATACACTAAGAACGCAAGAAGCTTTGACGTACAAGGGAACCCCCAGGTGGTCTTTGCTAACGATCGTTATACCTGTTTTAAAAACCCACATGCAGCTCTCCCTTGGTCGTGGCATGTCAAATAGCCCCATTTGCTTATCTCATTACTTGTACAAATACGCCTTGACGTATTAATCAAATTACAATGGAAAATAATTTGCGGCTCAATGTTTGCGGCATCAGCTTATTATTTGATTTTTTTTCCCTTTTCTTTATATTCTTATCAATTGCGCCCGTACACTCTGGTATGCCTTAATTCGCCAGGGGCTTCATCATACCCTGCAATATGGCAATAAAGTCTGAACACTTTTACAGTATAGTTCGGCACCCCGAACTTATAGCATTATATGCATCGGCTCCGAATCATGTCTTTGGCCAATAGTTGGGTTGCCCGGCTCCTGTGATTACTACCTTACATTCCGCTTTATCGGGTAGGGTAGTAAAGGGAGAACTACTGCGATTGTGTCCCGGTTCTTCCGGATGAGCACCTCAAATAAACAAAGCCGAAAACTGACTGTCATGATGCGGCGAGAGCCGGTCAGCTGTTCTAGAGGTTACAAATCTTTAGCATTTTTTCCGCATTATGCGATGAATCGGTTTTTATCCGATCAGGCGTGTATAGCGCCCCAAGTTCAGACTTTCGAACACTAGGGGTTGCGCCTAAATTTTTCTCATCAAACTCCTATGGCTAAGTGAGAGTAATAAAGCTGCATAGTCTGATTGCCTGGTTTGTTGTGCTAAACACCTCCTTGAAGGACCAAAACCTTGGATAAAGAGTGTTTAGATTTATCCCAAACACCCCTGTACTACCTACGTGGGGGCAGAAGCTGACTACTGGCGGACTCTTAGATTTAACACAACGGCCGCACAGGAGGTAAAATTTTAAATAACAGACATTATATTACATAATGGATTTGTTTATAGTACAGGACAGGATAACATGAGTGTATTCATGGGAATATGATATTCTTAGCACACTGATCTGCCACAAGGCGGGATCCCTTCAGAACACTATCAAAATACAGTTGGGGTGTGTGGTGCTCCTTGCCCGCGGGCGGCCCCTCGGTCATCAGCTTCGTGGCATCCATCTTCGCCCAATGCATCTTAGTGCAGGCAAAGGCCATTCGCGCGCCTTCGATACAGATCAAACGCTTGATGGCTTCTAGCCGAGGGCAGGCGCTAACAAGCCGATTCACGAGTCCGAAGTAGCTACTAGGAATGGCTTCGGCAGGCCATAGCCAGATTATCAAATCCTTCATGGCTAGTTCGGCCGCCCTATGCAGCTCGACCAGCTGTTTCAGCTGATCGCTAAAGAGCACTGGATGTTCTGGTCCAAGCTATTGCGACCAGAATAGCTTCTCTGTAGAGCTCCCCTCTTCGGCTCGATAGAATTCCGCAGCATCTGACACGTTGCGCGGCAGATCCACAAACGCCCCTGGAGAACTCCAAATCTGGGTAAGTAAAAGGAACCTTTCCTTCACATATCCGCTCTGCATAATGGAAGCCTTACCCGCCATGATCTTCTTGGCCACCAAGATTTCCGGGCGGGCGCCCTGGGCTTTGGCCCGGGCATCGTGTGCGCTCTGGTGGGCCTTGGCAAGTTCGGACTCTTGCTCCTTAAGGTCGCGCTCCAAGGACTCGCACTTCTTGACGGTGTCCTGGAGCTCTTGTTGGACCTCACTGACCCGGGCCTCATGCTTTCCGCGTGTGGCCTGCTCCTTGGCCGCTTTGTCCTCAGCCTCGACCAGTGCCTTCTTGAGGGCCTCTACTTCGGTCATTGCCCCTAGTAAATTTCATGGCACTTTAGTCAGCACGAATTATCCATCCTTCCTAAATATATACAAGGTTATTGCATACCTTGAGTGTCCTCCACCTGCTTCTTCACGTGGCCGAGCTCTTCCTCGGCATACTTCAGACTCTGCTTTAGTCGGGAGACTTCCACGGTATGAGAAGTCGCAGCCAGCAGCGACGCCTGCTTATTCACATAGACATATTAGATTAGACTCCTGTGAAAATTATTTGATCCTCTGTTCGGCTTTTCTTTCCGAACACCGGACAGAGTATCAGGGGGTACTGTCTATACTGTGACATTGTTTTCATAGTTGCGTTGCTTACCTCAAAGCCTGTTAGAAGGCTATTTCATGCTTCGGTCAATCCACTCTTCGCGGATTGGACCCTCTCAATCACCATACCCATAAGGGTACAGTGTTCCTCGACAATGGAAGCACCCCGCGGCGCTTCCAGCAAAGTGTCCGGTGCCTCTGGATGGACAGAGGTCACCGGCGGAATAGGCACGGCCCCTTCCTTCGAAAAGGGGTGCTCGCCTGATTCCGGAGCCGTATGGGTCTCCGAAAATATATTTGGTTGGGGGCCGAGTTGGATACGGCCCCCATCGTCAGTATCCATGGGGGTTTGCTCCCCCATGCGTCCGGTGGCCGAGGCTTCACACTCCGGCGCCTCCCTGACGGCCTCCGGATTCTCTTCCGGGCCGGGGATCCTTCGGGGCGATGCCTCGGCGCCATCCAGGTCCCGGGGAGAGGTGGCCCATGGAAGGGTGCCGCTGTCCATCACCGTCGGGTCCAACGAATCCTCTGAAGATAAGGACCGCTCGAGGTTGGACCAAGCCAGACTACAAATGCATAATTTAGCACATTAAAACAATGAAGTAAAGAGGCTGGATACATGAACATGTCCGGATACTTATGATTAGGCCAGGGGCTTCTCCCTGGACTCCCACTCCCAGCTGCTATCGGTAGCCGCTGCGGAGCTGTTCGGAAGGGAGGTTTTCCCCTTCTTGGACGCCTCGGCCTCCAGATGCGTGGAGGTCGTCCTCTTCTTTCTCCCCCCCTGTAGGGGGGGAATGGATCTCTTCTTCTTCCTCCTCTTCCTCATCATCTTCGGTGACAGAGGAGTGAGCCTTGGCTCTTCGGACATCGCGTCCGAATTGCCCTTGCGACGGAGACCACCTCGGGTCCCCTTGGCCTTCTTCTCCGGCACTTGATAAGGCACCGGAGCCAGCATCTTTGTTAGAAGCGGGATTTCTAGGCCTTCGGACAGCAGAGCCGAACAGTTAATCCGCTCCGCCATCTCTATCCAGGCCTGAAAAAATTGATAGGGAGGCTTAGATGCTTTCTTCGAGTATGCGAGTAAAGGGTGTACCTTAAAACATGAAAGAACTTACCGGATTAGCAGGGTGTGTTAAGTTATGCCCACGATCCTCGGCCGTGGGCAGCGGCGCCTCGTTGGCCTTGAAGATCACCTTCCAGATGCCTTCGTGCGTCGTGTCGAAGAGCTCTAGTAGGGTCTGGTGCTTGGTCGGATCGAACTCCCATAGATGGCAAGTTCGGCGTTGGCACGGAAGGATCCGGCGGACAAGCATCACCTGGATCATGTTGACGAGCTTGATTCTCTTGTTTATCATGTTCCGAACACGCGTCTGGAGCGCCATCAGCTCGTCCGAGGAAGACCAGGTCAGGCCTTTCTCTCGCGAGGAGGTGAGCCGCATCGGGACTCTGGACAGGAATGCGCGAGCCGCCGCCCAGTTGGTGTTGCACAGCTCTGTGATGTAGAACCACCCTGACTGCCACCCTTTGACAGTCTCCACAAAGGATCCATCGGGCCAGGTGACATTGGGCATCTTGCGCACCATGGCGCCTCCGCACTTTGCTTGTTGGCCGCTCACCACCTTCGGCTTCACATTGAAGGTTTTCAGCCATAGCCCAGAGTGAGGTGGGATGCGGAGGAAGGCCTCACACACGACAATAAATGCCAAGATGTTGAGGATGGAATTAGGGGCCAGATCATGAAAGTCCGACCCATAGTAGAACATAAGTCCGCAGACGAACGGGTGGAGAGGGAATCCCAGCCCGCGGACGAAGTGTGAGAGGAACACCACCCTCCCCTGGGGCTCCGGGGTGGGGACGATTTGTCCCTTGGCCGGAAGTCGGTGAGCGATTTCCGGGGCCAGGTACCCAGCCTTCCGGAGCTTCTTGATGTCCTTCTCCTTGATGGAGGAGGCCATCCACTTGCCTCCTGCTCCGGATCCGGACATGATTGGAGTGCTTTTTTGGGTGGAGAAGGTGAGAGCTTGGGCGCTGGAGCTCGAGAATGGATGGGCAGAGGAAGGAGAAGGCGTGGGTGAAAAAGGATGAATCCTTATCCCTTTATAAAGGCAGTAAAAGTCATGTGCCTCCCTACTTGCCTTAAAATTTGCCTATTCACCAAGCGCTGTGTAGATGACACAGTTGGGTTACCCATGCCCATACTGATGAGAGTCCCATGATAAGGGACACGATCTCTGCTTTGACAAGACGTGCCAATAAAACCGCACCTCGAAATATAGAGTGGCAGGCCAAAAAAATGGTTCGAATAATGACCGGGCAGTGGCATGATGTCACGCTAGGAAAAGTTGTCAGTGGATTGGACTCGTGAAATACTATACTCTCAACAGTTGTGTGTGGAACTTGTTTTGCAGAGCCGGACACGATTCTTGTGTTCAAAATTTACTTTGAAGTATTCGGAGGAGGAACCCGCCTTGCAGGCCGGACTCATCGTCATTGAAGCTTGGTTCAGGGGCTACTGAGGG
The DNA here is from genome assembly GCF_002162155.2 of Triticum dicoccoides. Taxonomy (NCBI): domain Eukaryota; kingdom Viridiplantae; phylum Streptophyta; class Magnoliopsida; order Poales; family Poaceae; genus Triticum; species Triticum dicoccoides. The sequence goes on along the minus strand of NC_041387.1, from coordinate 421,423,059 downwards.
AGTCCTGGATTAAGGGGTCCTCGGACAGCCGGACTATATAATTGGCCGGACTGTTGGTCTATGAAGATACAATATAAAAGACTTCTTCCCGTGTCTGGATGGGACTCTCCTTTGCATGGATGGCAACCTTGGTGACTCGGATATGTAGATTCCTTTCTCTAGAACTGACTTTGTGTAACCCTAGCCCCCTCCGGTGTCTACATAAACCGGAGGGTTTAGTCCGTAGAGATGACAACAATCATAATCTTATAGGCTAGGCTTCTAGGGTTTAGCCATTATGATCTCATGGTAGATCAACTCTTGTAATAATCATATTCATCAAGATCAATCAAGCAGGAAGTAGGGTATTACCTCCATAGAGAGGGCCTGAACCTGGGTAAACATTGTGTCCCCCGCCTCCTGTTACCATTAGCCTTAGACGCACAGTTCGGGACCCCCTACCCAAGATCCGCCAGTTTTGACACCGACAGACGTTCACATAACACCACTAGAGGAAAGACAACATACATCTCATCAAAATATCGAACGAATACCAAATTCACATGCCTACTTGTAACAAGACTTCTCCCATGTCCTCAAAAACAAACATATCTACTCACAAATCATATTCATGTTCATAATCATAGGGGTATTAATATGCATAAAGGATCTGAACATATGATCTTCCACCGAATAAACCAACTAGCATCTACTACAAGGAGTAATCAACACTACTAGCAACCCACTGGTACGAATCTGAGGTTTTGAGACAAATATCAGATACAAAAGATGAACTAGGGTTTGAGAGGAGATGGTACTGCTCAAGATTTTGATGGAGATTGACCTCCTCTCGATGAGAGGATTGATGGTGATGGCGATGGTGACGATTTCCCCCTCCCAGAGGGATGTTTCACCGGTAGAACAGCTCCGTCGGAGCCCTAGATTGGTTCCGCCAAGGTTCCGCCTCGAGACGGCGGCGCTTCATCCCGAAAGCTTCCTTGTGATTTTTTTTCAGGGCAAAAGACATCATATACCAGAAGATGGGCATCGGGGGGCTGCCAGGTGGCCCACGAGGTAGGGGGCGCGCCCAGGGGTAGGGTGTGCCCTCCACCCTCGTGGACGGTGGGTGGCCCCCTGGTGCTTTCTTCACCCAATATTTTTAATATATTCCAAAACTGAATTTCATGGAGTTTCAGTACTTCTGGAGTTCTGCAGGATAGGTCTCTAATATTTTCTCCTTTTCCAGCCCAGAATCCTAGCCGCCGACATTCTCCCTCTTCATGTAAACCTTGTAAAATAAGAGAGAAAAGGCATAAGTATTGTGACATAATGTGTAGTAACAGCCCATAATGCAATAAATATCGATATAAAAGCATGATGCAAAATGGACGTATCAAGGAGCAGCATTGCTCCTCTCCTTCGAAGCCATGAACATAGATGATTATGAAGATTGACACGATGTTCATAGCTTCGTGTTCGCGCAAGTGAGATCCCCTACCCGGCGCGCCAAAGATGTTGTGGGTGAACACGATGACCTATGGGGCCACCGGCCCCTTTGTGGTTCGGCAAGGGGGATACCACGTTGCAGAAAGAGCGGAGGCCATGAGGCAGCATGACGACGATGACACTGGTGGTTTTTTTACCCAGGTTCAGGCCGCTGAGAAGCGTAAAACCCTACTCCTGCTTTGGTAGATTGGATGGATGAACGCAATGATGCGCAACACTCAAGCCCGGCAAGGTGGCCTTGAGGAGAGTTGTTACGGGCGTACAAGTGTGAGATGATCCGAATCCTTCTCTAGGTTGCTTTGGACCTCCTTTTATAGCTTAAGGAGTAACCACAGTGGCAAAACAGTCATTATCTCGTGATTAGATAGCCAATAGTGCTATCATACCTAACTCTGCTACTTAGGATAAAATGCCATAAATGCTACCTTAGTTGGCACGCGGGGGTCCATCCCCGGCAAGATTATGTCGCCACTTAGCCACCTTCTGCTTATCATCTCGACACGCTCTTGGACGGATGTCAAATGGATGTGATATGCTTTCCATTGAGCTGCCACGTGCTTAGTGAGAGCTACTTAATCACCTGGAGGGCTCGACACCGCATCGACAAGTGACTGGCATAGCGATCCGGTGGAGCGGTGGTAACTGACATGTGCCTGCCGGGGGCAGGGCTTGCCGGGCCTTCTTGGAGGGGTGCGTGTTGAGGTCTTCGATCGCCAAGGAGGCGCGGGTGGCGCTGCTTGGCTTTTGCTCTTGTTTATTGTGCCGACTGTCGGGGGATGAACCCCGGGCAGGCAACGGAACCCGGATCCTCTGAAAAAATAGCAGGGCCCGCATCGCCCCACAAACTGGCACGCGCTTGGCCGGGTCGCTCGACCCGGCAGGGCCCGCAACCCGGCCAAGCTCTCCGACACGGCAAGGTATGTCAACCCGGCCACAGGAACTGGCGCAAGGCAACTCAACCCGGCGCAACCAAGGCTTCCACGGCAAGCCAGCACCACCCGTGGCGTCCACGGCAACCCAGCCACGGGTCAGCTCCCGTCCCATCCAGGCCGTACGATGGGACGAGACCCGAACCACCGATGACCAAGGCAACAGTGCTTCCACCACGCCTGTGGTCAGCTGGGGCGTGGCAACAGTGCCCCTCACCTACCCGCTGACCAAGGATGGCGTGGCTACAGTGCTCCCGCCCTCACCGCTGACGACAGCAAGCGGCAGCCTGACGGAGAGCACTGTACACGACTCGACTCGGCCATGCCCTGACGATCGATAAGACGGCGCATAGTCCCCCTAGGCACGCGGGGCCCACACCTAGGGGAACCCGGTGAACCACAAGCCCACAAGCGGGACCCAGCTCGGAGTCCCGGGCACCGACAATGCGGACCCACAGACTCGACATATTACAATTGTAACTCTGGGTGGGTTGATCTATAAAACCCCCCAGGAAACCACGCCCACAGGGAGAGAGCATCCACCCATCGCACCATCGTATTGGCATCATCATACGACGCACAGAAATGAATAGCAAGAAGCAGAAGCATAGGACTAGCCACCAAACAGCGGTACCAGAGAGAAGGAGCAGCCCAAGCCTTGGCCAGCTTCCTTCCTCCTCCATACAGCTCTAGGAGCAACATTGTACTATCAATCATCCAACCAAACTCGGCAGGACTAGGGGTGTTATCTCTCCGGAGAGCCCCGAACCTGGGTATGTCCTGCGTCCCGCGCCCGCGCATGCCAACCTCGCCTCCGGAGCCCACCAGCGCACTCGAGCCTCCTCCTCTCTTTAGCCATCCCTTGGCATCTGCCGTTCGCCCACCACGACAGTTGGCGCCCACCGTGGGGCAGCTCAAGGAGCTGGCCGGGAGCATGCTTCAGACGGGGCCCTTCTCCTACACCGACGAGTCCGTCGTGCTGGTGGACGACGTCGTCGGTGCACTCGTCGCCTCCTTCGCCGCACTCCGCATCTCTATTGCGCTTGCGGCCGACGAGTACCCCAGCGAGGTGCTCAGCTACTCCGACTCTCCCCTCTCCCTCGGCGGTAGCTTTGCCATCAGGGGGATGGACATTCACGTGGAGGTTTACGCCACGGGCGATGGCACCTCTTCCTCGTCGAGCAAAACGAGGAAGGCCGCGAAGGCCAGGGCCACCGCGGAACGGACCGAGCCATCCGACCCGCTGCGCGCTGCGATGCAAAGCCTCCGCATCCCCATCGGCACCAACATCGACGCCACCAACGTCGCCGAAGCCCGAACCAAGCTCGAGGATAGGCGCCAGCAGATGCTAGACATGTCCGAGACGCTGGCCGCCACCAGGCGCCGCCTGGAGGCCGCTCAGATGGAACACGACGCCGCTCACGAAGTTACGCCCGCCACGGCCGAGCCAAGCCGGGTCGCTGGCGCGCGCGCCCGAGGAGGAGCGATCGGCCGAGCCTTCGGCGCCGTCCGGACCGTCTACGAAACCCCAGTGAATAAAATGCGTGCTGCAGAGGCAGCGGCGGTCGGCCTCGACCAACTCGCGGGCGAGGAGCTCAAGGAGCGCATCGGGCGGATGCGTGAACTCCTCCATGCCGCCAACACCCAGCAGGATCGCCTCAACCAGCTCGCCAAGCCAGCGGGGTCCGGCTCCGCCCGTCTTGGCGGACCCGGTGAACTTCTGCACACGGCTTCCTCGCCACCCGGCGAGGGGCACTCCGGCCGAGACCGGACTCGACGCAACCCGGCCGCCACCGCCGCCGACGCTCTAGGCAACGAGCCCACCCCAGAGACCCAGCGCGGACCCAGCCAGCTTGGCCGGTGTTCGGCTCCAACTAACTCGGCCCCTTGGGGCCTGGCCACCAGTCAACTCGGCCCGCGGGCCATCGACGACGCCGACGCGCGCCACCGCCTCGATCATCTCACTCGCTCCCTGGAAGTGGAGGAGAGCGGCGCCATCGGGCCGGCGTGCTTCGGCCCACACATCCGGGAGGATCCCTTTCCAAAAGGGTTCGTGCTCCCCTGCGATACCCCCAAGTACAATGGGACCGTGAAGCCAGAAGGCTAGCTCACCGACTACACCACGGCCATTGGCATCACCGGTGTCAATCGTCATCTCGCCGTGCGCTACGCACCGCTCATGCTCCAGGTGTCGACCCGCATGTTGTTGAATACTCTGCCGATGGGCAGCATCAACGCGTGGGTCGATTTCGAAGAGGCCTTTGTCCGCAACTTCACGGGGACCTACAAGTGACCCGGTCGCCCTAGCCAACTCGCCATGTGCGTGCAGGGGCCGACGGAGACGGGTCGCGAGTACCTCGCACGCTGGACCAAGCTCCAAAACTGCTGCGAGGGCATCCAGGAAGTCCAGGCGATCCAGTACTTCGTCAGCGGGTGCCGAGACGGCACCCTCCTCAAGCACAAGCTCCTATGCTCCAAGCCGGCCACCATGGCCGCACTCATGGTGACGGCGGATAAGTATGCCAACACCGATTCCGCCATGAAGATCTAGGTGGCGCTGGACGAAGCCGACAAAGCAAAGCTGGTTCCACCTCCGAAGCCAGCCGGCGAAAGCAGCCGGCAACAGCATCACCAGAACAACAAGCGCAAGGCCGATCAGCCGGCACAGCATCATGACAACCAGCTCGTCGCAGCCGCCGAGCCCGCGGTGGACCCGGCAGCGAAGCGCCGGCAGACCGGCAAGATGGCATGGCAGCCCGCCATGAGTTTTGAAGAGATGCTCGACGCCCCATGCAAGCACCATAGCGGCGCAAGGCCCTCAACGCACACGCTCTGACAGTGCACCATCACCAAGCGCATCATGAGGGGAGACGTTCCGCCTCCTCCGGCTTCGGCTCCAGCTCCGGGCGCAGGGCAGCCGCCTCCGCCTCCACCGCCACCTCCCGTCGGCGGCGCGATGCGGAACGATGCCTACCTGGACCAGAGCGTGGCCTACGTCATCTTCACCAGCCTCGGCAATGACAAGCACAGTGAGAGCTTTCTTCGGCAGGAGGTGAACACCGTCGTTCCGGCCAAACCGGATTTCATGCACTCGTCGGATCGCCCGATCACCTGGACCCGCGAGGATCACCCGGCGGTCATGTCAAGTCTAGGTGGATACGCCCTCGTCCTCAACCCCACCATCGTCGCACCGTGCACATGCAAGTTCTGTCGAGTCCTCGTTGACGGCGGCAGCAGCATCAACATCCTCTACCGCGACACGATGACCAAGCTCAGCCTCCAGGCCGAGGACCTGGAGTCAACCCGGACAGTCTTCCACGACATCATGCCCGGCCTTTCCTGTTCGCCCATTGGCCGGGTCCGGATCAATGTCCTGTTCGGCGACAGCAGCCAATTCCGGCGCGAACCGATCTGGTTCGAGGTGGTGGACCTGTCCAGCGCATATCATGCTTTGCTGGGCCTGCCTGCGCTCGCCAAGTTCATGGCGGTTCCCCACTACGCGTACCTGAAGATGAAGATGCTGGGTCCCAAGGGCCTCATTACCATCATCGGTGACTACCGCAAGTCTCTAGAGTGCGCCCGAGACGGCGCCAAGCTGTCCGAGTCGCTGGTCATTGCCGAGGAGCGGCGTCAGCTCGACCGGAACGTCGCCCTGGCAGGTGAAGCCTCTGATGCATCGATCCGACCTTGGACCCGACCGACGAGGCTGCCTTCAAGCCCTCCAAGGAGACCAAGAAAGTGAAGCTCAACCCTGAAGACCCAAGCTGCAGCAAGTACATTGTGGTAGGCGCCCGCCTCGATAGCAAATAGGATGAAGAGCTCGTCGACTTCCTTCGTGAGAATCGGGATATCTTCGCATGGTCCCCCAAGGACATGTCGGGTATCTCGAGGGAGTACGCCGAGCACAAACTTCATGTCCGCAAGGACGCCAAGCCTGTCCGTCAACCCCTTCGATGATTTTCTCAAGAGAAGAGAAGAACCATTGGTGAAAAGGTCGCTAAGCTTTTGGCGGCCGGCTTCATAATGGAAGTGTTTCACCCCCGAGTGGTTGGCCAACTCAGTCCTCGTCCTGAAGAAGAACAAGACCTGGCACATGTGTATCGACTACACCAGCCACAACAAGGCCTGTCCCAAGGACCCGTTTGCTCTCCCGCGGATCGACCAAGTCATCGACTCGACGGCCGAGTGCGAGCTCCAGTCCTTCCTGGACGCTTACTCTGGCTACCACTAGATCAAGCTGGACCCGGCTGATGCCCTGAAGACGTCCTTCATCACGCCCTTCGGTGCGTACTGCTACATCACCATGTCGTTCGGATTGAAGAACGCCGGCGCCACCTTCCAACAGTGCATGCAGAAATGCATGCTGCCGCAACTCGGCCGCAACATTCATGTGTACGTGGATGACATCATGGTGAAGACCAAGCAGCACCTCATGCTCCTAGACAACTTGAAGGAAACATTTGCCAACCTCCGTGAATACAAGGTCAAGCTCAACCCGGAAAAGTGCGTTTTCCGCGTCCCGGTCGGAAAGCTACTCGGCTTCCTTGTCTTGGAACGCGGCATTGAAGCAAACCCAGAGAAGATCAAGGCCATCGGGCGCATGCGCAAGCTGGCTCGGCTACGCGACGTCTAGAAGTTCACTGGGTGCTTGGCTTCGGTCAGCCGGTTCCTAAGCCGACTGGGCGAGAGGGCGCTCCCCCTGTACCAGCTGATGAAGAATACAAGCTCGTTCGAGTGGAACGGCAAGGCAGACGAGGCCTTCCAAGACCTCAAGCTCATGCTCTCCACTGCACCAGTCCTGGCCGCGCCTACCAACAAGGAGCCGATGTTGCTCTACATAGCCGCGACCTCGCGGGCGGTCAGTACGGTACTGGTGGTCGAGCGACCAGAGAAGGGCAAGATCCAAGCCGTCTAGCGGCCAGTCTACTACCTGAGCAAGGTGCTCTCCATTTCCAAGCAGAACTACCCGCATTACTAGAAGATGTGTTACGGCGTGTACCTCACCGCCAAGAAGCTGAAGCAGTACTTCCAAGAGCACGTCGTCACCGTCGTCAGCACGGCGCCTATCAGAGAAATCATCGGGAGCCGGGACGCCTCTGGCCGGGTCGCCAAGTGGGCGATCCAGCTAGCCGGCCACACCATCCTCTACGAGCCCCGCACAATGATCAAGTCTCAGGCCCTAGCCGATTTCCTCGTCGACTGGACCGAGACCCAGTACTTGGCGCCGCCTCCCGACTCGATGCATTGGCGCATGCACTTCGACGGGTCCAAGATGCGACTAGGCTTAGGGGCCGGCATCGTACTGTCATCTCCGAAGGGCGACCGGCTCCGCTACGCGCTCCAGATCCACTTCGCCGCCTCCAACAATGTCGCCGAATATGAAGCCCTTGTGCACGGCCTCCGGCTTGCCAAGGAACTCGGCATCCAGCACATCCTGTGCTACGGCCACTCGGACCTGGTGGTGCAGCAATGTTCCGGCGAATGGGACGCCCACGACTCCAACATGGCAAGCTACCGCTTCCTCGTCCAGAAGCTGTCCGGGTCCTTCGAGGGCTGCGAGTTCCTCCATGTTCTGCGCGCGAAGAACGAAGCAGCCGACACGCTCGCCAAGATCGCCTCGTAACGACAAGCCATCCCGTCCGGCGTCTCCCTCGAGCACCTGCGCAAGCCGTCCAACAAGCCATCGCTGGACTCCGAGTCCATTCACGTTCCAGACGACCCGGCTGGACCCCAAGTCAGCCCGGGGACTACTGAACCTGGCCCGGGCACTGCTAAACCCAGCCCAGGGGCTGCTTAGCTCGACCCGGCTACCATCATCCTGGACCCGGCCGTCGCCATCCCCAACCCGGGGGCTGCTCAACCCGGCTCGGGGGCTGCCGACCCGGAACCCACCCCGGTGGCTGTCTTTGCAGTGATCGCAGCTCCATCTTGGGCTCTCCCGATATCGGAGTTTCTGGAGAACGGGGTCCTCCCCATGGACGAGACCGAGGCTCGGCAAATTCAGCGCCGGGCATCCGCCTACAGCATCATCAACAATGAGCTCGTCAAATGCAACTCTACCGGCGTGTTCCAGCGCTGCGTCGAGCAGGATCGCGGCATCGACATCCTCCTCGACATTCACCAGGGCGAGTGTGGACACCATGCCGCATCACGATCCCTGGTGGCCAAGGCGTTCCGCCATGGTTTATATTGGCCCACGGCCCTCGAAGACGCCGAGTCGCTCGTCCTCAAATGCGAAGGGTGCCAACGCTTCAGCAAACGCAGCCACCAGCCGGCGTCGGCGCTCCGCACCATACTGATCGCCTGGCCCTTCGCGGTCTGGGGGCTCGACGTGGTGGGACCATTCAAAACCACTCGAGGCGGCATGACGCACTTACTGGTGGTAGTGGACAAGTTTACCAAGTGGATCGAAGCAAGACCTATCAAGAAATTGGACGGGCCAACAGCCGTCCGATTCATCAAGGACATAGCGGTGTGCTACGGCATGCTGAACAGCATCATCACCGACAACGGCACCAAGTTCGCCAAGGGCGTGCTCGAGCAATACTGCTCCGTCTCCGGCATCCGCCTCGACCTGGCCTCCATGGCACACCCATAGTCCAACGGGCAGGTCGAGCGGGCCAATGGACTCATTCTATCCGCCATTAAGCCACGACTCATCGAGCCACTTATCCGCTCACCTAGCAGCTGGCTCGACGAGTTGCCAGCGGTACTCTGGAGTCTGCGCATGACGCTGAATCGGTCGACCGGGTTAACCCCGTTCTTCCTCGTCTACAGATCCGAAGCTGTCATCCCGACCGACGTCGAGTTCGACTTGCCGCGCGTCGTGATGTACACCGAAGCCAAAGCAAGAGAGGCGCGCAAAGACGGCGTCGACCTGCTCGAAGAAGCACGCCTTCTGGTACTTAGCCATTCGGCTATCTACCAGCGAGGCCTGAGGCACTACCACAGCAAGAAGATCAAGCCTCTCGCATTCCGTGAAGGCGACCTTGTCCTCCGACTCGTCCAAGAGCAGGCAGGCCAACACAAGCTGTCCTCTCCATGGGAGGGCCCGTTCATCATCAGCAGAGCCTTGTGCGACCGTAACGCCTACTACCTCATCGACACGCGCAAGTCAAAGAAGCGCAAGAAGGACACCGCCGGCGAAGAAACGACCTGGTCGTGGAACCCGGAACTCCTTCGCCCATTTTACAGTTAGCCGCACGAGTGTATGTATCGTCGCCTTTTATAAACGCATGAAACTACGGGGTCCCCGAACGAAACTCGGGGGCTACCTTTTGCCGACCAATTTATTGTGTCCATATTTATCTGCACCACTTTACCACTGAACCTGGCCGCCGGCTCGACTCGCTTGACCCGGGGGCTCGGGGAGAGGCCAGCTCGGTCACCACCCCGCCGCCTTACTTGGTGATTCCTAAAACAGTTGGGACGCCGCGGTCCCCCACTTTGCCCTAAAACTGCAGATCCAGCTTTGGCAGTCGGCGGGCAAGCACAACGAGGCAAAGCTCCTTTACGATTCATGCACTAAGTCAAAGGCCGCCGGGTCGACCGACCCGATCCGTCACTCATCAGATAAGTAGCCACACGACCGACTGCTCGCCAACTGGCCAAGCCGGATTGCCGCCAGCCAGCCCAGTGGGTGTTTCGCTCTCGCTCAATGTTTCTAAGCACCGAAGTCATGCGCGCCCCTCTCGAAGAATCGAACCCTTTGTCACGGACCGGAGCCTCGATCGTCTGACTTGCGGGGGGGGGGGGAGGTTTCAGATAGGAAAAGCGTATGAAATCGTTTCGAAAAAGCGGAAGGCAAAGAGCAAAAAAGCAATCACGACATTCACACAAATATTTAAAACAAAGGCCCACGGCCCGAGTTCATTACACCCTAAAACAACCCCCAGTGGGTGGGTGGACCTTCTTCTTAACAAATTTTGCGTAAAGTATCTCAGGCATCTCCAGCGCCGCGTCGCGACGTCGACGGCCCTCCTCTGGCGGCCTCCAGGTCCGACGTGACACCGGTGTCCTCCTCAGCATCCGCGTCGCCGTAGACGCCCGTCTCCTCCGAGCTCCCCTCCTGGTCACGGAGAAGCAAGCCGTAGTCGTCGCCATCCACGACCCTGTCGTCTTCCGTCCGCTCCGGATGGAACTCGTCGTGGAAGGCAAACTCAGCGATGTAGCTGGCCTGGGAGGCGATCCGGCCGGCTTGCTCCTGCAGCAACTGCTCCGAGCCAGCGCGATGGCCCATCAGCGCGTCCAGCTGAAGATCCGGATGCCAAGATAGCGCAAACTGCAGCGCCATCTCAGCACCGGCACGGGCGGCAGAAACACGCCACTCACCAAGACGGTCCGGACCCGCCTCCAACTAGAACACCAAGCGCGAGAAGCTGCACGGATGGACGGAGTCCGGCCATAGGGCCGCCGTCATCGCAGTGCCGGCCTGGGATAGCCGCTCCATCTACGTCCCCAGGGCCCGCAGGCGGGCCTCTGCAGCAACAATGATCTCGGGGAAGGTCCAGGCCACCCGCGGATCTGTCCCAGACCCGACAACGCCGGTCGGGTCGCGCTGGTAACGGACGGCTTCCTCCGCCAGCCGCTGCGTCTTCGGAAACGCCCCTGCCACAAAAGGAAGAAGCAAGATTAGAAGAACTACAAGGAAGAAAAGCCGGGTCCCGACCCGGTAAAATTACAAGAAGCAGCACTTACTAGAGAAGGACTCTTCCAGGTGCTGTGATGTCTACTACACAACCTTCTTATTGTAGACGTTGTTCGGCCTGCAAGTGCACAGGTTCGTAGGACAGTAGCAAATTTCCCTCAAGTGTATGACCTAAGGTTTATCAATCCGTAGGAGGCATAGGATGAAGATGGTCTCTCTCAAGCAACCCTGCAACAAAATAACAATGAGTCTCTTGTGTCCCAACACACCCAATACAATGGCAAATTGTATAGGTGCACTAGTTTGGCGAAGAGATGGTGATACAAGTGCAAAATAGATAGTAGATGTAGGTTTTTGTAATCTGAAATAATAAAAACAACAAGGTAACTAATGATAAAAGTGAGCGTAAACGGTATTGCAATGATAGGAAACAAGTCCTAGGGTTCATACTTTCACTAGTGCAAGTTCTCTCCACAATAATAACATAGATAGAACATATGACAAGCCCTCAACGTGCAACAAAGAGTCACTCCAAAGCCACTAATAGCGGAGAACAAATGTAGAGATTATGGTTGGGTACGAAACCACCACAAAGTTATTCTTTCGGATTGATATATAAAAGAGTTCGTACTAGAATAACACCTTAAGACACAAATCAACCAAAACCCTAATGTCACCTAGATACTCCATTGTCACCTCAAGTATCCGTGGGCATGATTATACGATATGCGTCACACAATCTCAGATTCATCCAACCAACATAAAAGTACTTCAAAGAGTGCCCCAAAGCTACTAACGGAGAGTCAAGAACGTGTGCCAACCCCTATGCATAGGTTCCCGATGTCACAAAACCCGCAAGTTGATCACCAAAACATACATCAAGTGGATCAATAGAATAACCCATTGTCACCACGGTTATCCATGCAAGACATTCATCAAGTGTTCTCAAAAAGACTCAATCCGATAAGATAACTCAAAGGGGAAACTCAATTCATCACAAGAGAGTAGAGGGGGAGAAACATCATAAGATCCAACTACAATAGCAAAGCTCGGGATACATCAAGATCGTGCCATAGAGGAACGCGAGACAAAACACGAGAGACAGAGATCAAACACATAGCTACTGGTACATACCCTCAGCCCCGAGGGTGAACTACTCCCTCCTCGTCATGGATAGCACCGGGATGATGAAGATGGCCACCGGTGATGGGATCCCCCTCCGGCAGGGTGCCGGAACGGGCTCCCGAGAGGTTTTTGGTGGCTACAGAGGCTTGCGGCGGCGGAACTCCCGATCTATCTTCTGTTCTGGAAGTTTTAGGGTACGTAGGTATATATGGGTGCAGGGGGTACCTCGGTGGACCTCCGGGCTGCGCACGAGGTAGGGGGCGCGCCTAGGGGGGCGCCCTCCACCCTCGTGGGCAGCCCGGGACTCCCCTGGCGTGCAATCCAAGCCCATCTGGTTGGTTTCCTTCCAAAATTAACTTCTCCAGATGATTTCGTTCCGTTTTGACTCCGTCTAATATTCCTTTTCCTCGAAACACTGAAATAGGCATAAAATAACAAATCTGGGCTGGGCCTCCGGTTAATAGGTTAGTCCCAAAAATAATATAAAAGTGGATAATAAAGCCCAATATTGCCTAACACAGTAGATAAAGTAGCATGGACCAATCAAAAATTATAGATACGTTGGAGACGTATCAAGCATCCCCAAGCTTAATTCCTGCTCGTCCTCAAGTAGGTAAACGATAAGAAAGAATTTTTGATGCGGAGTGATACTTTGGCATAATTTCAATGTAAATCTTCTTAATTGTGATATGAATATTTAGATCCGAAAGATTCAAGACAAAAGTTCATATTGACACAAAAATAATAATACTTCAAGCATACTAATCAAAGCAATCATGTCTTCTCAAAATAACATGGCAAAAGAAAGTTCATCCCTACAAAATCATATAGTTAGGCTATGCTTCATTTTCGTCACACAAAGATGTTCCCAACTTCTATAACCCCAATGACAAGCCAAGCAATTGTTTCATACTTAAATAATCTCAAACATTTTCAACCTTCACGCAATACATGAGCGTGAGCCATGGATATAACACTATGGGTGTAATAGAATATGATGATGGGGATTGTGTGGAGAAGACAAAAAAGGAGAAAGTCTCATGTTGATGAGGCTAATCAGCAGGCTATGGAGATGCCCATCAATTGATGTCAACATGAGGAGTAGGGATTGCCATGCAACGGATGCACTAGAGCTATGAATGCTCAACAAAAGAAAACTAGTGGGTGTGCATCCAACTTGCTTGCTCATGAAGACCTAGGGCATTTGAGGAAGCCCATCATAGGAATATACAAGCCAAGTTCTATAATGAAAAATTCCCACTAGTATAAAAAAGACAACTTATGAGACTCACTACATGAGGAACAAGGTGCTACTTTGAAGCACAATATATGAGACTCACTACATGAAGAACAAGGTGCTACTTTGAAGCACAAGTGTGGAAAAAGAGATAGTAGCATTGCCCTTTTTTGGGCCTTTTTCTTTTTTTATTTGGGCAATGCTCTAATAATGATGATCATCACACTTCTATTGATTACAATACAAGGATTACAACTTGAAACTTAGAACAAGATATGACTCTATATGAATGCCTCCGGCGGTGTACCGGGATGGTGCAATGAATCAAGAGTGACATGTATGGAAAATAATGCATGGTGGCTTTGCCACAAATACGATGTCAACTACAAGATCATGCAATGGCAATATGACAAAAGTAATGTATGTCATGATGATGGTGGTGGAAATTGCATGGGAATATGTCAGGACCCCGACTCAATGCCACATAGATCTAGCATGTAACACTTCATATCACTTTGCGGCCTCACGCACGGTATTCCCACGGGTGTCGCCTTACCTTTACCCGGGACCGTTTGCGCCTTTTGGCACACGTATATGACAGCGTCGCTAGCATCCATATGATAAGGAGCCCGGGCTGACATGGCTAGTCGTAAACCCAAAGTGGCACAGACTTACAGGGACAGGCATCCATGACCCAGCATCGAACGTGTCGGTCATCAGCGAGTGAATCCAGGCTGTAGCACTGGGCTAGCAGGACTCCGGTGAACCGGGCTGTAGTGGGCTAACAGGACTCCGGTATTCATCGCGTGACATTTCCCCGAAGGGACAGACACAGGAACGAAGAAGGACACATGCCGGCCAGCCTAAGTGTTCCGGAGCAGTACCAAGCTACCATGGCTCGGTGGAAACACTAGGAGACATTTCCCCGTAAGAGAGGCTACTAAAGATAAACAACTAGATGGTCAGATCCCACACATACCAAGCATTTCAATAACATACACACAATATGCTCGATATGTGCAAATACAACATGGCATCACAACATGACTCTACGACTCAAGTAATTTATTCAATAGGCTCCGAGGAGCGCGATATTACAATCATGGGTCTCATGACCCAACAATCAGAGCATACAAGTCAAAGCACAAGCGGAAGCTATCATGTCTGAGTACAGACATCTATAAATGAAAAAGGCTGAGAAGCCTGACTATCTATCAGATCCTGCCGAGGGCACAAGATCGTAGCTGAGGTAACAAGCTAAACGTCGAAGTCCACGTGGAACTACTAGTGAGACTGAAGTCTCTCTGCAAAAACATAAAATAGGCAAACGTGAGTACAAATGTACCCAGCAAGACTTACATCAGATCTAACTACATATGCATCATTTTCAACAAAGGGATGGTGGGGTTTAACTGCAGCAAGCCAGCTTTGACTCGGTGGCTATCCTAAACTACGACTGCAACGACTCTTTTGAGGTGGCGCACACGAGTCCACATATTCACCATATCAATACACCACTATGGATCCGCTCCCGTCTCCCTACGAGAACGCCATCCATAGCACTCACGCTTATCTTGCGCATTTTAAAGTATCCACTTTCACTTGTCTATGAACTGATATAAGCAACCCAGAAGTCCTGTTCCGTGGACACGGCTATTCGAATAGATTAGGTTAACCCTGCAGGGGTGTACTTCTTCACACACGCTCTCACCACTTACCGCCGTTTACACGACATGTACTCGGCAACCTTCAAGCGGAAGCCCAACGTGGGTGTCGGCCACGGCCTGCCTAAACACTCAAGTCTCTAGTCCAGGTTTATCGCCTATTCGGGTTCCATCCATGAGGAGATCCGGCCGGAGTTTCGCTCACAGCCCCAAACGATGTGTACAGGGTTCCGTGACACCAAACGGGCGCCCGGTATACCCGGCCACGTGCCTACCGCATCACAGCCCACCCCTACGGTCAGCGCTGCGCACGGCCTCCAGCATACTACAAACACCAGAAACTACTTGTAACTCCTGGACAGAGGACAAGGGTGATCAAGAAGCCGAGAGGGTCCATTGGTTTCGGGCCGAATGCGTGGTAGTAGCTGAATCATGGATCACAAACACAGAACTCAGTTCCTGAGGACGGCTGCAATGAGACAACCCACCATGTACTCCTACATGGCCTCTCACCGCTACCTTTACCAAATCGTGTTCACACACTTAGCTCACACACAGTAGGACATGTTCACACGCCTCTGATTCATCCCCGATGAATCAGACCTGACTCAACTCTAAGCAGTAGCAGGCATGACAAACAAACATGAATGAGTAGGCACAACAGGGCTCAAACAACTCCTACTCATGCTAGTGGGTTTCATCTATTTACTGTGGAATGACAGGTCATGCAAAGGATAAAGGGGTTCAGCTACCGCAGCAAGTAACAGATGAATCGATGTTGTCCTAATGCAGTAAAAGAGAGCAGGAGCGAGAGAGTGGGATTTTATCGGAATGAACAAGGGGGTTTTGCTTGCCTGGCACTTCTGAAGATAACATTGAGTCTTCATCAGTGTCAACGATCACATCATCGGTATCACGTCTATCGAGAGGGGACAATACCGGCAACACAGAAGGAAACACAATCAATGCAATGCACAATATGATGCATGATCATGACATGGCAATATGAATGTGTTTTGGGCTAATGCACCTAAAACCAGATTAAATGAAGTTGGTTTGAATACAAGATTCAAATTCAAACTCCATATGTGATTATTTAAATGCCCTTCACTTCATTTGCCCTAAACAGTAGTGATAAGTTGTTCTAACATGCATGAAAATGGTACAGATGGATTCCTTGAATTTTTCTGATAATTTTTCATATATAAATTATTTAATTTGGAGTTACGGTTAATTTTCTATGAATTTTGGAAGTTTTAGGCATTTTTCTGGAATTTCAGAATTAAATTAAATCCAGAAAGCATTACTGCGTCAGCATGACGTTGGCATGACGTCAGCAAGTCAACAGGGGCCGGCTCGGGTCAAACCTGACGTGTGGGGTCCACACGTCAGTGACACAGGGGCTAATCCCGCGTTGACCCGGGCTTTGACCCACTACGGGGCCCACTGTCAGTGGCTGTGGGGGGGTGTTTAGGCGTCATTAGTGTTAATTAGGCGTGCCACGTCGGCAGTCGCCGGAGTGTCGCCGGCGACGACCACGGCCGACAGCGGAGGTGCACCGTGCGCTCGCTACGGAGCACCATTTGACGTGCGGTTTGCTCCTACGGGTTCCTGGGAGGAAGGCGCATCTAAAGAGGTAAGTGACAGCAGCTGGGGTGGCCGGAGCTGCCGGCGGCGAGCTCCTTTGCGGCTGCCGGAGTTCGGGCAATCTCGGGGTCGGGGTTAGGGAGCACGGCAGGAGGAGCTGGGGCGTGCTACGGACTCCTGAGATCACGGTGAGCACGACAGTGGCCTCGGATACGAGCTGGGGTGGCTGTGGCCACGGCCACGCCATGGCCGGCGGCGAGAGATTCTCGGGCAAAGTGGTGGGGCTAGCTAGAGAGGGAGGTGGGGCACGGAAAGAGGGGGAATCAGCACAGGAGCTCACAGCGGGTGCAGTGGTGGCCTCGGCGAGCTCGGGGAGGCACCGGAGCCGACGAATTTGACGAAGACGGCCGGCGGGTCCGAGGTAGAAGACGACGTCGATGGCAGCGATGCGGCACGTCCGGGGCCTCGTGGCTCGTTGAGGAGGTAGAGGGAGGACCACGCATGGATAGGCTCGAAGGGGGAGGCCTCCAGCGCGAAGCAGGAGGTGGCCGGCGCTCTTCGGGCGCGCGCCACGCCTCGCCTCTGCCTTCTGGCAGAGGAAGAAGAGGACAAGGGGGAAAGGTGGGCTGGGCCGCGCTGGTGGGGGAGCTGGGCCGGCTGGTGGCTGCACGGGTGAGGCCAGGTAGGCTCTGTTCTTTTTATTTTATTTTTTTCTAATTATTTCAGTTTTCTATTTTGCAGGTTTGTTTTGAATTTGGTTTTGAAACCAATTCAATTTATTTTGCTTCTGACAATATTTTTAGGAGCTAAAAGAATTAAAACAATGCTCCACAAAATATTTCAGAATTATTGGACCTATATTTATTTAATAGTAGATATAAATCCAATTCAAATAATTATTGATTCAATTCAAATGCCCAAATTAAATGTTTCTGTGACACCAAAATATTGGTTTGGATTTTTACCTCTTGCCAATATTTCCAGAGGATAACAGGAACATTTTCTTGGACACATTTGAGAAGATTTAATTGTTGGTTATTTTTAGAGGTTTCTGAGGCTTTTGAAAATTCCTCAATTCCAATTTCATTTGAATTTAAACATGATGCAGCAAGAGGTCTAGCCTAGTGCATTACCAGAAGCTAGGGATGTGACAACTCACCCCCACTAAACAAGAATCTCGTCTCGAGATTCAAGCGTAGGGTAGGATGAAGGGGAAACGCAAACTAGTATAATCCTCACGATCCAGGGTGCACTTCAAATGAACGTTGATTTGAACACCATTATTGTCTTGAAGTCTTGCTCTGAGAAATCCTGTCAACATGACATGGAGGGAAGAAGGAGACTCTAGAAGGGTCGATCTTCTCGAAGATCGAACAACTCAGGATTAACTAACGGAATGAGACATAGCAACATCTCTCGAGCTGAGAGATGAAGCACACCTCTAGAGAAATGGAGTGGAACAGATGACGAAGGTTCACTAGGTAGACAACGATTCCACACCTAAGAAGGTGGTGAACGGTTGTCAACGTAGCGAGGAGTTGAGTTGCCATGATACCACGACGAAACATCCTGGAGGGGGTGATTCGTAGATTATTATCTTAAGTGGCAAAAAGAATTACCTTTGATATAGAGATCGTTAAGACTCTCTATATCAGCCTAAGGCAAATCACAGCAATCGATTGGCGGGGTCGGTAGAATGGCATACTTGGACTTGGATGATGTGGATTACCTTGTTGAAGACAACGTAATGGATGATTTTGCTTACCACCGGAAATGGAAGAGACCCATGGTAAAATGGCACATTGGCGGTGCAAGCTAGGAACAAAATGCAAATGCTGGGAATGATTCTGGTAACTGGGGAAGAACCCAACAAAAGAGAGTGAATTCACTGTTTGAAAAGGTCATAGCATTTGCCGAGGAAACTGAGAGGAATCCCAGTTAGAGATGATGATAACACGTAGTGCTTGTGCGTGCTCTCAAGAACTTGAGCATTTCCATAATCATCAAGGTTTTATCAACAACCGCGTCAAGGGTCCGGCAACACAACTTGCTACCATGATGAATGATGATGGAGGATGTAGATGCAAAGAAAGATAACACCTTCTCAAATTTCATCTTAGCGAGGCCAAGGAAACAAAATCTGGATGATCGACCGAGAAACATTTAGCACTCCGCTTCTAATGTTCTCCTTGATGTGCTAGTGTAACCCATTCATAGAAATGGTCTGGTATCTAGGACATCAAGTAAAAGGTCGGACTTCGGGATCTCAAAATCCATAGGGGCAACTAGGGAGTAAATCCTACGAAATCCCTATGGGGAGGTGGCCAACTTCCTCAAACAAGATACTATGATAATAGGTCTACCGGATGGGTGTGTTGGCCACGACATCCACCTTACCGGTTATCGAGAGACCAATATTATAGTTCTTAGGGAAATGTTCCAACCATCATATCTGCCTGAGATTCAGCTCTGGTTGGTGTTGGGATATTCCAGGCTCATCGAGTCTTAGGAAGAAAAATGAAAGTTTGCAACACAAATCGACGAGATGACGTTGCGGGATTCTCGGGAGATGAACTACGATAGCAAGCTCCAAAACATGAGTTGGTTCTGCTACAAACATGTGAACACGTTGTCCCAGACAAGCATGACCACGTGGTAGTCTTATAATAAAACACTACCGAGTTCAGGAGGGGGAACCATCAACGAGGGTATCGAAGTTCTTTCATAAGTCCGGATTAGCTCTTATGAAGGAACTCCTTCTCCTTGAACAAACCAATCAGTGGCTTGGTGTGCTAGGGATACATATAGATTGAAGGTTGCAAGTCTTCAAACCACAACATTCTTCGCACGTGTGCATGACTGATTTGGAATGATTCCAAAGAAAGCAACATTGACTTTCTCGAATCCACGGCGGCAACTTCCATCAGATGCACATGAATTAAAGGAAGTCACTACCTTCATCCAAACATATGCTTCATGAGCTAGCATGAACAAATGCTTTCAAAAGTTTCCAACACTAGCTTAATGTTCAGCAAAATTATGGAGAAGACAAGGATGTTGTCAATGGGCTCAACAACAATTCATCTAGGTTTTCCTTTTAAAAGGAATTCCATAGTTAAGTGAACACGGTGATAGCATTGGTCAGACCCAAAGGATATAATGGTGTATGCTCGAGGGATCAACCACGAGTAAGACAACATTACGAACATCGTTGGTTCCGACTTGATTTGACGATAGCCCACACCCAAATCAACGGATTGATAAGACAATAGGTCCAGCAACTGATCACAAGGACCAATCGATGAAGATATCATCCTTCTTCAACACACACTACACAAGAATATCCCTTTGGAATGAACTAAGTCAGGCAAGCTTTTATCTTCCAACCCTCCAAGTTGTCGTCTAGCTTAACCAACTAGCTCAGGGATATCTAACACCGATTCTTGGAGAGAAGGTGGTTCACAAGAAACCAACTTGATCACGAACTCAACATAGCGGTCAGGTGACAACCCGGTAACACCTCCAAGAAGATATTTGGAAAGTCACGAACCACCGGTATGTTACTAAGCTCGAGAACAATCTTGCTTTTGAGGGCAAGACGATATGATCAAATGAGTGAGGACTTGACAAGATCCTAACTCATCAATCGAAGGGTGCACCGAAATAAGGACTAGGTAGCACGATCAGTCTTAGAAGGATGATTCGAAAACCAACATACTAAGAATGAAATTATTATCCTTTAACTACCAAGCAACAGAGTTGCTCGGAGTATTGATTTCACACATCACAATTCATTTGTCGGTATTCCGGTTGCATCAACACGAGGCCGAGGAATGAACAGTGATGGCAAGAAGTATCACTGTACCAAGAGTTCATGGGATGGTGTGCAATTCCTATAACAATCCCGATATAAAGATGGTAATACTCCAAGGTAGAACAGAACAAAAGCTGGATTGGCATTTGATCTGCGGAATACAACTACTTTGACCCAATCCTAGATATGGAAGAGGTACTGGAGTTTGTTTCTCCTAGTCATTCCGGAATAGAATGGCTTGACAGACCACAAGAGTCATAGGCATCGATGAACGAACGCACGCATACTCTTGACTATCAATTGATAGACGAGGGACAGAATGCAACTAAAGAGAACAACTCAAAGGAACATATAACTTTCTGAGTTGTGGATGCATAGATTAGTATGTCGAACCAAGTTCAACATATTTCTTCCGGATAACCCATGCAGAAAGGTAGAACTGGCAGAGTCACGATTTATGAATGGAGAACTCCTCAAGAGTACTCTAATTGTGATTTTTTTTTTGATCCAATAAACATCTGCCATAAGTAGTTCATGGTATTTGGAAGAAGAAGATACCACGGACTTCAAGGACTATCGCAAAGGTTACTAATATCCTAAAGGCACTAGCAATTACTATCCACATGAAGTAGGTAGAGTGAATCTCGGGTTCAGAACCCAGGAGTAGAATACCTACTACTAAGTAACATCACGGGATGCTTCCGAGAATAAAGGCCAGAATCTTCACACTAGGACACAAATCATGGCTAGACCACTAGATGATCCCCTAAGCACTTAGGGTCATAATAATAATTCCAACATATATGTCGAGGCAATAATTACCTCAACACACCGATTAGTGTGGTTAATCTGGCCCATGGGAACATCGGAAACAGAAGGAAGGGATTTGCAAATGCATCGGACTATTTAGAAACCTGGGATGACTCGGACAGCATAACGGCTGTAAATGCTCAGAAAAGACTTGAGACATTCACAAAATGGTGGCATAACCACTCAGAAGCACGATATCAAGGTTTCGAGATCAACAATTAACATACGGAAGTAGTAGAAACTGAACTCAAGCTTAAATCCAACAATCTTATAAGTCTACGGATTAGTAACACGTGATCCTGATAGAAAGAAGAGAAAGCCTAGTTCTTAATCCCCGTAGAAGAGAAGATGATGACTCAGATCAGAAGGCCATGAGGTATAAGGAGTAAAAAGAGCCTTACGTTCCATCCCACAATCAATTCCCTTATATAGCTAAAGAATTTTCTAGACTCAACTTCGACCAGTTTGGCTTGGTAATCCTACATGCAGTCAAGCTCTGATACCAACGCTGTCAGGACCCCGACTCAATGCCACATAGATCTAGCATGTAACACTTCATATCACTTTGCGGCCTCACGCACGGTATTCCCACGGCTGTCGCCTTACCTTTACCCGGGACCGTTTGCGCCTTTTGGCACACGTATATGACAGCGTCGCTAGCATCCATATGATAAGGAGCCCGGGCTGACATGGCTAGTCGTAAACCCAAAGTGGCACAGACTTACAGGGACAGGCATCCATGACCCAGCATCGAACGTGTCGGTCATCAGCGAGTGAATCCAGGCTGTAGCACTGGGCTAGCAGGACTCCGGTGAACCGGGCTGTAGCGGGCTAACAGGACTCTGGTATTCATCGCGTGACATTTCCCCGAAGGGACAGACACAGGAACGAAGAAGGACACATGCCGGCCAGCCTAAGTGTTCCGGAGCAGTAGCAAGCTACCATGGCTCGGTGGAAACACTAGGAGACATTTCCCCGTAAGAGAGGCTACTAAAGATAAACAACTAGATGGTCAGATCCCACACATACCAAGCATTTCAATAACATACACACAATATGCTCGATATGTGCAAATACAACATGGTATCACAACATGACTCTACGACTCAAGTAATTTATTCAATAGGCTCCGAGGAGCGCGATATTACAATCATGGGTCTCATGACCCAACAATCAGAGCATACAAGTCAAAGCACAAGCGGAAGCTATCATGTCTGGGTACAGACATCTATAAATGAAAAAGGCCGAGAAGCCTGACTATCTATCAGATCCTGCCGAGGGCACAAGATCGTAGCTGAGGTAACAAGCTAAACGTCGAAGTCCACGTGGAACTACTAGTGAGACTGAAGTCTCTCTGCAAAAACATAAAATAGGCAAACGTGAGTACAAATGTACCCAGCAAGACTTACATCAGATCTAACTACATATGCATCATTTTCAACAAAGGGATGGTGGGGTTTAACTGCAGCAAGCCAGCTTTGACTCGGTGGCTATCCTAAACTACGACTGCAAGCGACTCTTTTGAGGTGGCGCACACGAGTCCACATATTCACCATATCAATACACCACTATGGATCCGCTCCCGTCTCCCTACGAGAACGCCATCCATAGCACTCACGCTTATCTTGCGCATTTTAAAGTATCCACTTTCACTTGTCTATGAACTGATATAAGCAACCCAGAAGTCCTGTTCCGTGGACACGGCTATTCGAATAGATTAGGTTAACCCTGCAGGGGTGTACTTCTTCACACATGCTCTCACCACTTACCGCCGTTTACACGACATGTACTCGGCAACCTTCAAGCGGAAGCCCAACGTGGATGTCGGCCACGGCCTGCCTAAACACTCAAGTCTCTAGTCCAGGTTTATCGCCTATTCGGGTTCCATCCATGAGGAGATCCGGCCGGAGTTTTGCTCACAGCCCCAAACGATGTGTACAGGGTTCCGTGACACCAAACGGGCGCCCGGTATACCCGGCCACGTGCCTACCGCATCACAGCCCACCCCTACGGTCAGCGCTGCGCACGGCCTCCAGCATACTACAAACACCAGAAACTACTTGTAACTCCTGGACAGAGGACAAGGGTGATCAAGAAGCCGAGAGGGTCCATTGGTTTCGGGCCGAATGCGTGGTAGTAGCTGAATCATGGATCACAAACACAGAACTCAGTTCCTGAGGACGGCTGCAATGAGACAACCCACCATGTACTCCTACATGGCCTCTCACCGCTACCTTTACCAAATCGTGTTCACACACTTAGCTCACACACAGTAGGACATGTTCACACGCCTCTGATTCATCCCCGATGAATCAGACCTGACTCAACTCTAAGCAGTAGCAGGCATGACAAACAAACATGAATGAGTAGGCACAACAGGGCTCAAACAACTCCTACTCATGCTAGTGGGTTTCATCTATTTACTGTGGAATGACAGGTCATGCAAAGGATAAAGGGGTTCAGCTACCGCAGCAAGTAACAGATGAATCGATGTTGTCCTAATGCAGTAAAAGAGAGCAGGAGCGAGAGAGTGGGATTTTATCGGAATGAACAAGGGGGTTTTGCTTGCCTGGCACTTCTGAAGATAACATTGAGTCTTCATCAGTGTCAACGATCACACCATCGGTATCACGTCTATCGAGAGGGGACAAATACCGGCGACACAGAAGGGAACACAATCAATGCAATGCACAATATGATGCATGATCATGACATGGCAAAATGAATATGTTTTGGGCTAATGCATCTAGCAACAAGTTAAATGGGGTTGGTTTGAATACAAGATTCAAATTCAAACTCCATATGTGATTATTTAAATGCCCGTTAATTGATTTGTGCTAAACAGCAGCTATAAGTTGTTCTAACATGCATGAAAATGGTACAGATGGATTCCTTGAATTTTTCTGATAATTTTTCATATATAATTTATTTAATTTGGAGCTACGGTTGAATTTCTATGAATTTTAGAAGTTTTAGGCATTTTCTGAATTTTCCTGATTAAATTAAATCCAGAAAGCATTACTGCGTCAGCATGACGTTGGCATGACGTCAGCAAGTCAACAGGGGCCGGCTCGGGTCAAACCTGACGTGTGGGGTCCACACGTCAGTGACACAGGGGCTAATCCCGCGTTGACCCGGGCTTTGACCCACTACGGGGCCCACTGTCAGTGGCTGTGGGGGGGGTGTTTAGGCGTCATTAGTGCTAATTAGGCGTGCCACGTCGGCAGTCGCCGGAGTGTCGCCGGCGACGACCACGGCCGACAGCGGAGGTGCACCGTGCGCTCGCTACGGAGCACCATTTGACGTGCGGTTTGCTCCTACGGGTTCCTGGGAGGAAGGCGCATCTAAAGAGGTAAGTGACAGCAGCTGGGGTGGCCGGAGCTGCCGGCGGCGAGCTCCTTTGCGGCTGCCGGAGTTCGGGCAATCTCGGGGTCGGGGTTAGGGAGCACGGCAGGAGGAGCTGGGGCGTGCTACGGACTCCTGAGATCACGGTGAGCACGACAGTGGCCTCGGATACGAGCTGGGGTGGCTGTGGCCACGGCCACGCCATGGCCGGCGGCGAGAGATTCTCGGGCAAAGTGGTGGGGCTAGCTAGAGAGGGAGGTGGGGCACGGAAAGAGGGGGAATCAGCACAGGAGCTCACAGCGGGTGCAGTGGTGGCCTCGGCGAGCTCGGGGAGGCACCGGAGCCGACGAATTTGACGAAGACGGCCGGCGGGTCCGAGGTAGAAGACGACGTCGATGGCGGCGATGCGGCACGTCCGGGGCCTCGTGGCTCGTTGAGGAGGTAGAGGGAGGACCACGCATGGATAGGCTCGAAGGGGGAGGCCTCCAGCGCGAAGCAGGAGGTGGCCGGCGCTCTTCGGGCGCGCGCCACGCCTCGCCTCTGCCTTCTGGCAGAGGAAGAAGAGGACAAGGGGGAAAGGTGGGCTGGGCCGCGCTGGTGGGGGAGCTGGGCCGGCTGGTGGCTGCACGGGTGAGGCCAGGTAGGCTCTGTTCTTTTTATTTTATTTTTTTCTAATTATTTCAGTTTTCTATTTTGCAGGTTTGTTTTGAATTTGGTTTTGAAACCAATTCAATTTATTTTGCTTCTGACAATATTTTTAGGAGCTAAAAGAATTAAAACAATGCTCCACAAAATATTTCAGAATTATTGGACCTATATTTATTTAATAGTAGATATAAATCCAATTCAAATAATTATTGATTCAATTCAAATGCCCAAATTAAATGTTTCTGTGACACCAAAATATTGGTTTGGATTTTTACCTCTTGCCAATATTTCCAGAGGATAACAGGAACATTTTCTTGGACACATTTGAGAAGATTTAATTGTTGGTTATTTTTAGAGGTTTCTGAGGCTTTTGAAAATTCCTCAATTCCAATTTCATTTGAATTTAAACATGATGCAGCAAGAGGTCTAGCCTAGTGCATTACCAGAAGCTAGGGATGTGACAGAATATATCTCGGAATGGCTATGGAAATGCCATGATAGGTAGGTATGGTGGCTGTTTTGAGGAAGATATAAGGAGGTTTATGTGTGATAGAGCGTATCGTATCACGGGGTTTGGATGCACCAGCGAAGTTGGCACCAACTCTCAAGGTGAGAAAGGGCAATGCACGGTACTGAAGAGGCTAGCAAAGGTGGAAAGGTGAGAGTGCGTATAATCCATGGACTCAACATTAGTCAAAAGAACTCATATACTTATTGAAAAAATTTAGAAGTCATCAAAAATTCAAGTACTACGCGCAAGCTCCTAGGGGGGTAGATTGGTAGAAAAGACCATCGCTCGTCCCCGACCGCCACTCATAAGGATGCACAAGCCAGGTACACTTCATGTTTCAAATTTGTTACACAACTTTAACCATACGTGCATGCTACGGGACTTGCAAACTTCAACACAAGTATTTCTAAAATTCATAATCACTCAACTAGCGCGACTTTGATATTATTACCTCCATATCTCAAAACAATTATCAAGCATCAAATTTATCTTAGTATTCAACTCAGTCAAAAGAAAGTTTCACATATCTTGAATACCAAGTATATTAATATTAAGCAAATCACCATGCTAATAACGACTCTCAAAATAATCTAAGTGAAGCATGAGAGTTCAACTATTTCTCCAAAATAAAACTACCACCATGCTCTAAAAGATATAAGTGAAGCACTAGAGCAACAACAAACTACTCCGAAAGATATAAGTGAAGATCAATGAGTAGCTAAATAATTATGCAACTATGCGAAGACTCTCTCTCATTTAATAATTTCAGATCTTGATACTTTATTCAAACAGAAAGCAAAGCTAAAGAAAACTACATTGCAAGGATAACACAACTCATGTGAAGAAGCAAAAACTTAGGCTCAACCGATACTAACCGATAGTTGTTGAAGAAGAAAGGTGGGATGCCTACCGGGGCATCCCCAAGCTTAGGTGCTTGAGACTTCTTGAAATATTATCTTGGGGTGCCTTGGGCATCCCCAAGCTTGAACTTTTGTGTCTCCTTAATTCCTCTCATATCATGGTTTCTCTTCTTTTTATCAAAAGCTTCATTCACAACAAACTCAACAAGAACTCGTGAGATAGGTTAGTTTAAACCAATGCAAAACCTTATCATTTTCTACTGTAACAAATCACTTAAATAATTATACAACATTGAATACTAAATGCCTCTGCATATTTAATACTCCTATCCTTAAATAGAATCATTAAACAAACAAACATATGCAAACAATGCAAACATAACAGCAATCTGTCAAAACAGTATAGTCTGTAAAGAATGCAGGAATATCAATACTTCCCTAACTCCAAAAATTATGAACTAAAATTCCCACTGTAATAAATTTATCACAGCTCAATATTCAAAAAGATTCAACATTATACCACTCTCTGACGTTTCTAAGGAATTTTTGCAACAGCGGTAAACTTTCTGTTTTCAAACAGCAACATCTATACTAGCAAAATAAGCATGGCAAAGGCTATCCTTGACTTCTTTATTGAAACTAAAGATGCAAAACATTATTCTAACTAACAGAAAGCAAAAACTAACAAAATAAAATGACGCTCCAAGCAAAACACATATCATGTGGTGAATAAAAATATAGCTCCAAGTAAAGTTAACGATGAACGAAGACGAAAGAGGGGATGCCTTCCGGGGCATCCCCAAGCTTAGGCTCTTGGTTATCCTTGAAAATTACCTTGGGGTGCCTTTGGCATCCCCAAGCTTAGGCTCTTACCACTCCTTATTCCATAGTCCATCGAATCTTTACCCAAAACTTGAAAACTTCAACCACACAAAACTCAACAGAAAACTCGTAAGCTCCGTTAGTATAAGAAAATAAAACAACCACTTAGGTACTGTAATGAACTCATTCTAAATTCATATTGGTGAATATCTACTGTACTCCAACTTATCTATGGTTCATACCCTCCGATACTACTCATAGATTCATCAAAATAAGCAAACAACACATAGAAAATAGAATCTGTAAAAAACAGAACAGTCTGTAGTAATCTGTATCAAACGTATAATTCTAAAACTCCAAAAATACTACCAAATTAGGAAGTCCTAAGCAATTCATGTACCAATCCGGAGCAAAAAGAATCAGATCGTAAGCACGTATCTGTGAATTAACAAAACTAATTTACTGGGTGCAAAAGTTTCTGATTTTCAGCACGATCAACACAACTATCACCGTAAGCTATCCTAAAGGTCTTACTTGGCACTTTATTGAAACAAAATCTATAAAACATGATTACTATAGTAGCATAATCATGTGAACACAGAAAAACAGTAAGGATAAATAATGGGTTGTCTCCCAACAAGCGCTTTCCTTTAATGCCTTTTAGCTAGGCATGATGATGACAATGATGCTCACATAAAAGATAAGAATTGAAACATAAAAGGAGCATCATGAAGCATATGACTAGCACATTTAAGCCTAACCCACTTCCTATGTATAGGGATTTTGTGAGCAAACAACTTATGGGAACAATAATCAATTAGCATAGGAAGGTAAAACAAGCATAGCTTCAAGATTTTAAGCACATAGAGAGGAAACTTGATATTATTGCAATTCCTACAAGCATATGTTCCTCTCTCATAATAATTTTCAGTAGCATCATGAATGAATTCAACAATATAACCAGCACCTAAAGCATTCTTTTCATGATCTACAAGCATAGAAAATTTACTACTCTCCACATAAGCAAAATTCTTCTCATGAATAGTTGTGGGAGCAAACTCAACAAAATAACTATCATGTGATTGAAAATTAAGATCAAGATGACAAGTGAAAGGACATGGGGTGCCCCCATGTGTGGTTTTGGTAATTGATGACAATCTCTATGGACTAATGGTTGCCTTGAGTTATATTTGAAGGGTTTGCCCATAGGCTTTTCTTGGAGTCCATTTGTTGGTTTCAATGAGAGTTTGTGATGACCAAGGTGCTATTAAGGAATTATCCAAAGATTGGTCATATGAGTGTTGAGCTTATTGCAAGCATGTCTTGAAGAAGAAGGTTGTGTGATCATTCATGTTTACCTTCAAGACATCATCCAAATGAAGAGAGTTGCAAAGATTCAAGGTTGATCAAGACTAAGTCAAGAGTGAATCAAGTTGATCAACTCACAAAGCATAGAAGATGTACCGAGAGGGATCAAGTGATCCCATGGTATGGTAAGCATTGTCCATTGCACTTTATGTACTAACACATGGTCTATGTGAGAGTTATATGTGGGGTTAGGTACGTATCCATGGGCTTGCGTCAAGAGGAAGATATCATACAACCCATGGAAAGGATGACATCAAGTGGTGATCGTCATCAAGATTGCCGTGTGCAAGTTCAAGTGGAGCATCACAAAGAGATCAAGTGCTTGAATCTTGCCATCCATTGTGGTGTCAATGGACTTGTGAAGATGTGCCGAAGAGTGGCTCACCCATAGTGAACTATGGGGGAGCAATCCTCTAGTCTTCATCGAGCCAACGCAATCAAGAAAGGTGGTCCAACTTGAGGGAGTCAAGATCGTCTTCATCTAGCTCAAGTGGACCATGTGCAAGTCAAAGGTTTTCCCTTGATAGGTTTTATATTTTACCGGTCTTGTGGTGGTAGTTGGGAGACCGAGTTATAGGATCGTTTGCCGTACTATCAAGGGGGGCTCTCAAGTTGATAGCTTGATCGTATCGTTAGTAGAGAGCTCAAACCATTGCATCCTTGCATCATGTTTCTTGGTTCTTGTTTGGTTATATTTGTGAGTCTTAGAGATTATGGTCATCTTGATGACAAGCTTGAGTTCATCGAAAATGGAGTTCGCATGCGTCTTCTATGATGTTTTCGGTGTTGGAGGTTTTACCGGTCTTATCCGATGAAGGGTTCTCACCATTTTCTTATAGGACTTTTCTCATTTTCTTATTCTTGATATTTCTATCAATATTGTGTTATCCCATGTTGTTACCTTTCCAACAAACTTGGTTTCGTTGAATTCGGGGTCCGTTTGCAAAAGTTGTGGTTGTTTTGGTAAGGCTGCAGCGGTACTACCGCGACTAGAGCGGATGTAATTTTTTACTACCGCTCCAGAGCGGTACTACCGCGGCTCCTGAGCGGTATTACCGCTCCAGAGAAGTACTACCGTGGCTCCTAAGCGTTAGTACCGCTCCGGACCAAAATCTCATGTTTTCTCTCTCGTTGGGCTGTTTTGACCGTGCTAAGTGGTAGTACCGCTCCTCCAAGCGGTAGTACCGCTTGTGCACGACCTGAGCACATAACGGTTGGATTCGGGAGGTCCTATAAAAGGGGGTCTTCTTCCTCAATGAACCTAATCCTTTGAGCTCGTGTTCTTCCCCCATTGTTGACCTTCTTCGAGCTTGCTAACTCTCAATCCCTCCATGGATTCTTGCTAGTTCTTGAGGGAAAAGAGAGAGGAGATCTAGATCCACGTTTCCACCAATCACTTTCTCCTCTAAGTGAGGGGAACCCCTTGGATCTAGATCTTGGAGTTCTTCGCGTTCTTCCTCTCAGTTTCCTCCCTAGCATTAGTTGCTTTGGTGGGATTTGGGAGAGAAGGACTTGGGCACTCTGTGTGCCCCTGCCATTGCATTTGGTGCATCGGTTTGAGTTCTCCACGGTGATACGTGGAAGTGAAGTTTGAGAAGCTTATTACTCTTGGGTGTTTGCGCACCCTAGAGCTTGTTCCTCTTGGGTGCCTTGGTGCCCTAGACGGTTGGTGGTGTTCGGAGCTCAATCATTATGGTGT
This sequence comes from Triticum dicoccoides, assembly GCF_002162155.2. NCBI lineage: Eukaryota > Viridiplantae > Streptophyta > Magnoliopsida > Poales > Poaceae > Triticum > Triticum dicoccoides. The sequence continues at coordinate 421,392,508 of NC_041387.1, read as the reverse complement.
AAAGCTCCGGGCAAGCGTCGGGGTCTCCAATTAGGTTCTGGAGATCGCCCCGAGCAATTTGATGGGTACCGGTGACCGCCCCCAAGGGTTGCCAAAGTGTACGGGTTCGGTGACCGCCCCCAAGGGTCGCCATTTGTACGGGTTCGGTGACCGCCCTCAAGGGTCCCTTAGTGGAATCACGGCATCTTGCATTATGCGAGGGCGTGAGGAGATTACGGTGGCCCTAGTGGCTTCATGGGGAACATTGTGCCCCCACACCGCTCCAAACGGAGATTAGCATCCGCAAGGGTGTGAACTTCGGGATACATCGTCGTCTCCGCGTGCCTCGGTTATCTCTTACCCGAGCCCTTTACTTATGCACTTTACTTTGTGATAGCCATATTGTTCTTTATCATATATCTTGCTATCACATAGTTGCTTATATTGCTTAGCATAAGTTGTTGGTGCACATAGGTGAGCCTAGTTGTTTTAGGTTTTGTGCTTGACAAATTAACCGCTAGGTTTATTCCGCATTTGTTCAAGCCTAAACCATAATTATTTTAAAACGCCTATTCACCCACCCCCTCTAGGCGACATCCGCGATCTTTCAACTGGTATCAGAGCCTTGTCTCTATTGTTAGGCTTAACCGCCTAGAGAGTAAAGATGTCGACTAGGGGATTAGGATTCTGACACTCTTAGTTTTGACGGCACAAATTTTGATGTTTGGGTAATTCGCATGCTTAATCTCTTTAGGGTCATGGACCCAAATTTAGAGCGAATTGTAGATATGGGTTTTTCTCCTCCAAAGGATCCCCAATGATTATCTTTAGAGGATGAGAAAAACTCTTATCTCAATGCTCAAGCTTCTAATGTGCTTTTTGATGCTTTGAGCAATGTAGTTATTTTTCAACTCATGCCATTCCGGGATGCTCATGAGTTGTGGACAAAGCTTCAAGATAAATATGGTGTGTCCAATATTTGTGGGGATGATTGTTCCCCCTCCACCTCCGGTCGTATAGTCTTCTCAACTTCTTCTACTTCACCTACATGTGGTTTTCCACAAGGGAATGATATGGTGAGTAGTGTTGGTCATTGCAATGGTGATAGTATGCTTATTGTGGATGATCCTTCATCACTATATTATTGCAATGCTCCTTCTTTGGGCTTTAACACTTCGAGCACTCCAAATGTTTCACATGCTTGTGTTGATAGTCCTTGCATATCATGTATAAATTGCTTGACTAAATCGCATGATGATATGCTTGCTATGTCTTGTTGCCATGATAAAAATGCATCTATTTCCTCGAATTATTGTGCTAACAATGTAGAGGAAACCGAACACTCCATGGAACAAGATGTGGTGTTTAATGGTGCCTCAAGGGATCCTACATCATCATCTATTGTTTTTTGCCTTATGGCTAAGGCATCAAAGGTATCTCCTACTTTGTACCCCAATATGTCTCTTGATGATGATGTTGATGCTAATGATGATGAGGATAATGATGAAGAGAATGATAGTGTTGCCTCCTTAAAAACTAAAGGGGGAGATGATTTTTAAAGCTCTTCATAAAAATAAAATTGCTCGTTCCAACTTCATGGAAATTATGTCCATTGCCATTGAGGGCAAGAAATATATTGAGGAGTTGGAATCTCATCTCGAGGAGCATGAGGTCACCATTGAGAAAATGGAAGCTCATGGGCGTGATTACGCAAATGAGATCGCGGAGCTATCTCAAGCTCTTGAACATGAACAAATCACCTCCGAATCTCTTGAGGAGACTTTTGCTCTAGAATTATCTAGAGTGAGGGAATCTCATGATAGAGCTCTTGAGGTGGCCAATGATTTCAAAACTAAAAATGCTAATCTTGAAGTTTCTCATGCTAGATTCCTTGAGGATTTTGAGCACCTCGAAAATGGCTCAAGGGTCATCAAGGGTGAGCTCATCAAACTCACCGAGTCTCATGCCCAACTTGAAGCTTCTTATTTAAAAGAGCTTGCCAAGTTGACTTCTCCTCTTGTTGTTAATGATGATGCTTGTGCTACTAATTCTATTACTTGTGAAGCATCCATTTTGAAGGAGAATGTTGAGCTACGGGCTCAACTTGAGGTGTTATCTAGCAATTATGGGAAATTGGAAGAAAGCCAAGAAAATCTCTCAAGCTCTCATGATGATCTTCTAGTATCCCATAGTGTGCTAAATATAGCTCATGAGGCCATGATTGCTAAGGTAACATCTAGTGAGCCTCATGTGGATGCTAGCACTACTTCTAGTCAAAATAGTATATTGCCATGTGCTAGTCCTTGTAATTCATCTACTCACAATGTTGGTACATCTTGTGATGAATTGCTTTCCTTGCCTTGTTGCTCTAACGATGAAGCTTATACTTCCTCTAGTACTTGTGTTGAGACTAACCATGTAGAGGAAATCAAAGAGCTCAAGGCCCAAGTCACTTCTTTGAAGAAAGACTTGGAAAAGTGTCATGAAGGGAAGGCCACACTCAACAATATCTTGACTGTGCAAAAATCCACCAATGACAAAGGTGGACTTGGATTCAACTCCAACAAGAAGAAGAAGTCCAAGTTGAACAAGAAGAAGGGCCAAGAACAAGTCAAGAATTCGGCCAAGATTGTTTGCTTCAAGTGCAAAGTTGAAGGGCATCATGTTAGATCTTGCCCATTGAAGAAGAAGGCCATTAGTGTCAAGCAACAAGGGAAGAGGGCACAAGTTCAATCTCATGCTCAACATCAAGTTGAAGAAAGGCCTCTTCGCAAGAAGACTCAAGTTAATGCTTCTCAAATTGAGAAATCAAGTGAGAAGAAAGTGAAGAGTAGACGTTGCTACTTATGTCGTGAGAAAGGTCACGTCGCTTCTTCATGCACTAGTGGTAACTTATCCAACCCAATTATTATTGATGATATCTATTCTCTTGGTAAGGATAAGGTTGGCAATGTGTTTGCCAAGTTTGTTGGTACTCAAAGTGGTGTCAAGCAAAGAACCATTTGGGTATCCAAACCTATTGTGACTAACCTCTTAGGACCCAACTTGGTTGGGGACCAACAAGCTCAAACTTGATAAATAGGTGTTGTTGGAGGGCATTGGAGACTTGGCTACATTATGAAGAATTAAGGGGACTTCATCATTCTCTTTGTCTCAATCCAAGTCAATTGGATTATCAAGTTTCTATCTTATATCCAATGTGCCTCCTTGCGGTAACTTGTACTTAAATTGTTTACCTTGAAAGTTACTTGCCCCCTTGCATGTTTTGGTTTTGTTCCTTGCATGTGTTTGTATATGTTGCGCTTCCAACTTGCTTATCTTGATCAATCAAGTATGTGTGTGTTGGTTTGCACATCATGTACGTGTGCGTCGTGCGTTGAGCCTTTTTGCTTCCTGTTTGTATCCTAGTTGGCTCGTGTGAGAGATCAATGGAACATCCCATTTTGGGGGAGTGATGTGCTTTGTGCACCTCACAATCCTATAAATGTGTGTACATGAGGAATAGCATCTAGTATTGATATTACAAGATTATCTAGTCGCTAGGTGGTATATCTCTCATGAGAAATTCAAATTCTAAAAATTCCATTGATTATCTCGTGTTGGATCCTCTTATTGCCTCTTGTTAAGTTCTTATTGGTATCACATTATGGGGGAGTAATATGCTGAGTGCATATTACAAGCCTAGAAAATGTGTACATTTGAGATATTGTCACCTAGAATTGATATTGTAAATTATCTTGTTCCTAGGTGGCATGTTAGCTCTACAAGTTGCAATTTGCTTTTTGTTTGGAGTGAAGATGATGTCGGATATCCTTGCTATCTACCACCGGGAATTATTTCCAAATACTTCTTGTCTTTTGACAATTGGTAATCACTTATGTGTGGTAGAATTTAATTGATCATCTTTACATTGGCCTTTGTTTATTTGCCATTTTCTCTTGCCAAGGTTTGTGTCAACTCTCGTTGTCTTCCCTACCACTTGTGGATCTTGTTTATTTCTTGTTCTTGTCTAGTGTTTTCTAGATATAGTGAAAGTGGTGATCCCACCTTGTGCATTTTGTATTCAAACGCAAATCCTATATAATGCACAACTCGTGGGGGAGCTATCCTATTTTCTTTAGAGCACTCTTCTTGTGATCCTTATCAAGTGTGTTTTGGTGGAAGGCAAGCCATTTCTTTTTGGTACTTTGTGCCATCATGAAACTTTGTTGAGAGCCTGGTTTGTTTGGAACCATCCTCTCTTTGGGAGTTTGACATCTTTAGTTTAGTGTGTATCAATGGATATCTCATTCCTTGATGTATCTTTAATGATATCTTCCAAGTGATCATTTCTCCATTTGGTATCCTTTTCAATTGGCATTTCTTTGTTTTTGGTTTCGGGTTTTGAAAGTCTTGAGCATGCATGTTTACTTCATGTATTTCATTTGGCATGCTTTCTTTCTTTGACTCAATATATAGGGGAAACTCCACCTAGTCTCAATTTGGATGAGATGTGCATGAAATTCATTTTCATATCTATATGCATATATTTATGTGGAGTTTGTCCTATGTATTGGTGTTTCTAACTATTTGGTCCCGATGAGTTTGGGTACCGTTTAGTTTGTGTTGTTCTTCTAGGAACATTTGGAGATGCATTGGATGCTCGGCTCACTCACAAGGAAGGTGTTTTCACCATGTGCTTATTGGAGTCAAGCTAGGATGATCAATGAACTACTATCTACCTTCAATTGGTATCTACTACATCCTTCCAATGATATCTCGGTAACAAGTATCTATTCATGCTTTCTCCTCTTGCATTCAACCTTGTGTAGGTTGCATCTTGGCATGATATTCATTTCATATCTTGTGATACTTGTTTCCTTTCTCAAAGCATCCCAACGATGATCTCTTATTGCTAGTTGTGATGCCTTTGATGGTTGTGTGTTTGGACTTCATTTATATACAGTAAGACCATATCTAGCCAAGTTCTATGCTTTCAAGCAAATATCTTATTGGTATATTTATGACTTCCTTGTGGATATCTTGTTCCTTCGTGTTGTAACTATTTCGGGTGTACATCCTTCTTTGTAGATATATATATCATCATGATTTCGTCTACATAGAACCTTATACACTTGAGAGAAATTACATCTCTAGTTGATATCTTTTCTTTCACGTCCACCTTGTCTTTCTTATGTTATTTCTTTGGTGGCTCCGTGAAAGCTTTTGCCTTGAGTGCGTGCCCTCTATCGTTGCATCTTGTTGCACTCTTGTGTGGTGAAGATTATTTTCCTCTTGCTTATCTTTACGAGGTTTTTGAAATCTTAATTGGTATCCCTCGTCTTGATGAGCCTCCCCTCGTCTATCTTCACCACGGGTTGTCACAAGCATAGGTTCTCTTTTGCTTATTAGTAAGCTTGTGAACCCATTTTCCAGTTGTGTGTGGGAATGATAGGCCTTGCACCGTGTGCCTCATTCTTTCAAGACTATGTTGATGCTTAATGCTCATCCTAATCTTAGTATTCTCAAGTGCTTCGCCATGACTCACACACATCATTTTGGTTGAGCCTATTCTTAAGTTGCCTCTTTTACATGTTGCTCAACCATGTGATTGTTGCAAGTGCTAGGCTTTGTTTCCTAGATGCTCACTTGCACTGGATGTGAGTTTCTGTTGATTTTGGGGGAGCTATGATCCTATTTTGTGCACTTTGTATTCAAATACAAAAATTCTTATGTGTGCACAAATCATGGGGAGCTTCTCTAGTTTCTTTAGAACACTCCTTTGCGCTTTTCATAATATCTTTATTCTTGTGGCATGTAGGATCATTGGTCTAGTTGGTTCAATTGATATCCGTTGATTGCTTGCTTCAATTGGTATCTTATGATTACTTGTGTCTCTCTTTGTTATGTCTTTGTGGCATATCTTTCTGTTGCAATCTTTGGGCATCAATATAGTTTGTCTTCCTCCAAGTATTGGCAGTTGGATATGTGTATTGCATTCCACTCTCTTGTTGAGAAATACACAATTTATGGAGGACCACAATTTATATTGGCCTTCTAAGTTTTTCGCCCATTTTGGCAATCGATGCCAATGGGGGAGAAGTTTCAGAGTGTTTTGTGGAGTAGCTTTGGTTTTTGTTTCCTTAGCATTTGCATCTCATACGCATGCATTATTGGTTGGTGCATTGAATGGTGATGCATAATTCCTTGTATAAACTCTCTTGAAAGTGATTGTCATCAATTACCAAAATGGGGGAGATTGAAAGGACATGTGGTGCCCCCTGTGTGGTTTTGGTAATTGATGACAATCTCTATGGACTAATGGTTGCCTTGAGTTATATTTGAAGGGTTTGCCCATAGGCTTTTCTTGGAGTCCATTTGTTGGTTTCAATGAGAGTTTGTGATGACCAAGGTGCTATTAAGGAATTATCCAAAGATTGGTCATATGAGTGTTGAGCTTATTTCAAGCATGTCTTGAAGAAGAAGGTTGTGTGATCATTCATGTTTACCTTCAAGACATCATCCAAATGAAGAGAGTTGCAAAGATTCAAGGTTGATCAAGACTAAGCCAAGAGTGAACCAAGTTGATCAACTCACAAAGCGTAGAAGATGTACCGAGAGGGATCAAGTGATCCCATGGTATGGTAAGCATTGTCCATTGCACTTTATGTACTAACCCATGGTCTATGTGAGAGTTGTATGTGGGGTTAGATACGTATCCATGGGCTTGCGTCAAGAGGAAGATATCATACAACCCATGGAAAGGATGACATCAAGTGGTGATCGCCATCAATATTGCCGTGTGCAAGTTCAAGTGGAGCATCACAAAGAGATCAAGTGCTTGAATCTTGCCATCCATTGTGGTGTCAATGGACTTGTGAAGATGTGCCGAAGAGTGGCTCACCCATAGTGAACTATGGGGGAGCAATCATCTAGTCTTCATCGAGCCAACGCAATCAAGAAAGATGGTCCAACTTGAGGGAGTCAAGATCGTCTTCATCTAGCTCAAGTGGACCATGTGCAAGGCAACGGTTTTCCCTTTATAGGTTTTCTATTTTACTGGTCTTGTGGTGGTAGTTGGGAGACTGAGTTATAGGATCGTTTGCCGTACTATCAAGGGGGGCTCTCAAGTTGGTAGCTTGATCATATCGTTAGTAGAGAGCTCAAACCATTGCATCCTTGCATCATGTTTCTTGGTTCTTGTTTGGTTATCTTTGTGAGTCTTAGAGCTTATGGTTATCTTGATGACAAGCTTGAGTTCATCGAAAATGGAGTTCCCATGCGTCTTCTATGATGTTTTCGGTGTTGGAGGTTTTACCGGTCTTATCCGATGAAGGGTTCTCACCATTTTCTTATGGGACTTTTCTCATTTGCTTATTCTTGATATTTCTATCAATATTGTGTTAGCCCATGTCGTTAGCTTTCCGACAAACTTGGTTTCATTGAATTCGGAGTCCGTTTGCAAAAGTTGTGGCTATTTTGGTATAGGCTGCAGCGGTACTACCGCGACTAGAGCGGATGTAATTTTTTACTACCGCTCCAGAGCGGTACTACCGCGGCTCCTGAGCGGTAGTACCGCTCCAAAGCAGTACTACCGTGGCTCCTAAGCGGTAGTACCGCTCCGGACCAAAAACTCGTGTTTTCTCTCCCATTGGGCTGTTTTGACCGTGCTAAGCGGTAGTACCGCTCCTCCAAGCGGTAGTACCGCTTGTGCACGACCTGAGCACATAACGGTTGGATTCGGGAGGTCCTATAAAAGGGGGTCTTCTTCCCCAATGAACATAATCCTTTGAGCTCGTGTTCTTCCCCCATTGTTGACCTTCTTCGAGCTTGCTAACTCTCAATCCCTTCATGGATTCTTGCTAGTTCTTGAGGGAAAAGAGAGAGGAGATCTAGATCCACGTTTCCACCAATCACTTTCTCCTCTAAGTGAGGGGAACCCCTTGGATCTAGATCTTGGAGTTCTTCGTGTTCTTCTTTCGTTCTTCCTCTCATTTTCCTCCCTAGCATTAGTTGCTTTGGTGGGATTTGGGAGAGAAGGACTTGGGCACTCCGTGTGCCCTTGCCATTGCATTTGGTGCATCGGTTTGAGTTCTTCACGGTGATACGTGGAAGTGAAGTTTGAGAATCTTATTACTCTTGGGTGTTTGGGCACCCTAGAGCTTGTTCCTCTTGTGTGCCTTGGTGCCCTAGACGGTTGGTGGTGTTCGGAGCTCAATCATTGTGGTGTAAAGCTCCGGGCAAGCTTCGGGGTCTCCAATTAGGTTGTGGAGATCGCCCCGAGCAATTTGACGGGTACCGGTGACCGCCCCCAAGGGTTGCCAAAGTGTACGGGTTCGGTGACCGCCCCCAAGGGTCGCCATTTGTACGGGTTCGGTGACCGCCCTCAAGGGTCCCTTAGTGGAATCATGGCATCTTGCATTGTGCAAGGGTGTGAGGAGATTAAGGTGGCCCTAGTGGCTTCTTGGGGAGCATTGTGCCTCCACACCGCTCCAAACAGAGATTAGGATCCGCAAGGGTGTGAACTTCAGGATACATCATCGTCTTCGCATGCCTTGGTTTTCTCTTACCCAAGCCCTTTACTTATGTACTCTACTTTGTGATAGCCATATTATTCTTTGTCATATATCTTGCTATCACATAATTGCTTATATTGCTTAGCATAAGTTGTTGGTGCACATAGGTGAGCCTAGTTGTTTTAGGTTTTGTGCTTGACAAATTAACTGCTAGGTTTATTCTTCATTTGTTCAAGCCTAAACCGTAATTATTTTAAAACGCCTATTCACCCCCCCCCCTCTAGGCGACATCCACGATCTTACAACAAGTTTCATGGTTATCATTATTCTTTAAAGCATACGTGTCATCACAATAATCATCATAGATAGGAGGCATGCTTTCATCATAGTAAATTTGCTCATCAAATGTTGGGGGACAAAAAATACCATCTTCATCAAACATAGCTTCCCCAAGCTTGTCGCTTTGCATATCATTAGCATCATGGATATTCAAGGAATTCATACTAACAACATTGCAATCATGCTCATCATTCACATATTTCATGCCAAGCATTCTATGTAATTCTTCTTCTAGCACTTGAGCACAATTTTCCTTTCCATCAAACTCACGAAAGATATTAAAAATACGAAGCGTATGAGACAAACTCAACTCCATTTTTTCTTTTGTAATTTTCTTTTATAAACTAAACTAATGATAAAACAAGAAACAAAAAGATTTGATTGCAAGATCTAAAGTTACCTTCAAGCGCTAACCTCCCCGGCAACGGCGCCAGAAACTGCTTAGTTGATGGGGTGTGAGTGAGTGCCCTTTACCTAGCCTCCCGGGCAATGGCGCCAGAAAAGAGCTTGATGTCCACTACACAACCTTCTTCTTGTAGACGTTGTTGGGCCTGCAAGTGCATAGGTTTGTAGGACGGTAGCAAATTTCCCTCAAGTGGATGACCTAAGGTTTATCAATCCGTAGGAGGCGTAGGCTGAAGATGGTCTCTCTCAAATCAACCCTGCAACCAAATAACAAAGAGTCTCTTGTGTCCCCAACACACCCAATACAATGGCAAATTGTATAGGTGCACTAGTTCGGCGAAGAGATGGTGATACAAGTGCAAAATAGATAGTAGATGTAGGTTTTTGTAATCTGAAATAATAAAAACAGCAAGGTAACTAATGATAAAAGTGAGCGTAAACGGTATTGCAATGATAGGAAACAAGGCCTAGGGTTCATACTTTCACTAGTGCAAGTTCTCTCAACAATAATAACATAGATAGAACATATGACAAGCCCTCAACATGCAACAAAGAGTCACTCCAAAGCCACTAATAGCGGAGAACAAACGTAGAGATTATGGTCGGGTACGAAACCACCACAAAGTTATTCTTTCGGATTGATCTATAAAAGAGTTCGTACTAGAATAACACCTTAAGACACAAATCAACCAAAACCCTAATGTCACCTAGATACTCCATTGTCACCTCAAGTATCTGTGGGCATGATTATACGATATGCATCACACAATCTCAGATTCATCCAACCAACATAAAAGTACTTCAAAGAGTGCCCCAAAGCTACTACCGGAGAGTCAAGAACGTGTGCCAACCCCTATGCATAGGTTCCCGATGTCACGAAACCCGCAAGTTGATCACCAAAACATACATCAAGTGGATCAATAGAATAACCCATTGTCACCACGGTTATCCCATGCAAGACATACAGCAAGTGTTCTCATAAAGACTCAATCCGATAAGATAACTTCAAAGGGGAAACTCAATTCATCACAAGAGAGTAGAGGGGGAGAAACATCATAAGATCCAACTACAATAGCAAAGCTCGGGATACATCAAGATCGTGCCATAGAGGAACACGAGAGAAAACACGAGAGAGAGAGAGAGAGAGAGAGAGAGAGAGATCAAACACATAGCTACTGGTACATACCCTCAGCCCCGAGGGTGAACTTCTCCCTCCTCATCATGGATAGCGCCGGGATGATGAAGATGGCCACCGGTGGTGGGATACCCCTCCGGCAGGGTGCTGGAACAGGCTCCCGAGAGGTTTTTGGTGGCTACAGAGGCTTGCGGCGGCGGAACTTCCGATTTATCTTCTGTTCTGGAAGTTTTAGGGTACGTAGGTATATATGGGTGCAGGGGGTACGTCGATGGACCTCTGGGCTGCTCACGAGGTAGGGGGTGAGCCCAGGGGGGCACCCTCCACCCTCGTGGGCAGCCCAGGACTCCCCTGGCATGCACTCCAAGCCCATCTGGTTGGTTTCCTTCCAAAATTAACTTCTCCAGTTGATTTCGTTCCGTTTTGACTCCGTCTGATATTCCTTTTCCTCGAAACACTGAAATAGGGATAAAACAGCAAATCTGGGTTGGGCCTCCGGTTAATAGGTTAGTCCCAAAAATAATATAAAAGTGGATAATAAAGCTCAATATTGCCCAAAACAATAGATAAAGTAGCATGGAGCAATCAAAAATTATAGATACGTTGGAGACGTATCATGCTGCGCCTCGAGCAACGTACCACGCCGCTCCCGCTCCACGACGTTGTCGCGCTCCCCGAGTGCCTTCTCCAGATCGGCTGCCTTAGCAAGGGCCGCCTTCAGCTCGGCATCCTTGTCTTCGGCCGCCTTCTCAGCCGCCTCCCAGCGAAGTCTTGTCCACATGAGCCTCCTCGGCCGCGGTGGCCTGCTCCCGCAGGCGATCCACCTCAGCTTGGAGCCGGCCCTTGTCGTCGGCCAGCTGGCCGCGCTGCTGGTCCGCCTCGGCCAGGGCCTGCTGCGTCTCCAGCACCTTGGCGGCCTCCTCCTTCAGAAGCTCCACCTCGGCCTCGAGGCGGCTCTTGTGGCCTGCCAGCTGCTCATGCAGCCGGTTGGCCTCGTCAAGAGCCCGCCGGGCCGCGGCCGCCTCCGCCCTCGCCTGTGCCGCCTTAGCGACAAGGCGGCCGGCATCAGCAACAAGCCGGTCATAGTGATGACCAGCCCGGAGAAGCCGGGTCCTCCAAGACAGCACCTCGACTGCAAAGAAAAAGAATTCAACAGAAGAAAAAAGACAAGACTTAAGATTTGGCCCAACTTTTACATAGTTGGCCCGAATCTCGGGGGCTACACCCAGTTGGTGCGATAGCGCGCCCCCACTAGAAAAGAGCATGAACGTACCTGCGGCGACGCGAAGCTCCTCCTCCTTGGCAGGAAGCTGCTCCTTGAGCTCCCGATGCTTGCCCAGGAGCCGGTTGATGGCGACAACCCGGAAAGCGTCAAGATGCTGGAAAAAGATAGAAGTCAGAACAAGGCCCGGCGATCTAAAGATTCGACCCAACTACTACGTAGTTGGACCGAACCTCGGGGGCTACACCCAGTGGGTGCGCTGGCGTGCCCCCACAATGAAGAAATCACAAGAAAACGAAGAAGAAGGACTTACCAGGACGGTGCGCTCCAGGTCGCGCGTCCGCTCCGTCTCGGCCTGGGCGAAGGCCTCAAGTCGCTCCGTCCGGCCTCACAGACGACGGCTGACGGCATCCAGCGCCTCCTCCTCCTAGGTCTGGGGCCCAAAGACGGCCGCGCCACCGCTCCGTGCAGGCTGCGGCACGGCAGCTCGGTGCCCGCCTAGCCGGGGCACCAAGGCATGCCCCCCGCTGGCCACTTGCGACGCGGCCAGCACCTCCTCCGACGCCCATTCCGGCGCCAACGGCGACCCAGACGCCGGAGCGCCCTGCGCCGCCACCTCAGGCACCGCCGCCTGCGGTACCTCCTCCATAGCCGACGGCGCCTCCGGCGCCGCCGCCCGCGGCGCCTCCTCCAGGATGGCGCCGCCTCCACCACCATCATCCCCCCGCGCGCTCGACCACGTCGGCTCGCGGTGAGGTATTGCCCCCCACCTCCACGACCTCCTGGTCGAGGAGCACCACCTCAGCCCGGCCCCCATGGCCGCGCTCCCTCACTGACGACGGTTCAAAAACCGTCGCCGCCACCATCGTGCCCTCCGGCATCTCTCGCCAGGCCGGCTCCACACCAAATCGCGCCCATGCCGCCGCCGCATTGGGTCCAAGCCTAGACCAACGCCGCCTCCAGCTCTCCCTTGGCCTGGTTCCTGTCCCGCCAGGCTAAGGCCTCGGCGTCGTCCGGGTCCAGCCGAGGTCCGAGTCGCCTCGTCCCTCCTCCCCGGCCAGGCCGGCAAGGTCGGACCGGCTCCTGCGGAACGCGATCCCTTCGGCGCCTACGGCCTCCGCCGCCGCTCTCGCCAGCGCGATGGGTGACCTGAAGAAGAAGGCAAAATAAGCAAAAGAGACAACAAATCCAGGCGGAAGCAGGAAATAAAGCTTACCCCGTCAAGACCGGGACCGGGATCGGCCTCCCTTGCTTCTTCTTGGCCGGCCTCCCGGGCTCGGCCGGGTCCGCCGCGCGCTTCGATCCGCGGGGTCGCAGCGCGATGCTGTCCTTTCCATGTGGGTGGCTCAGCGCCGCCCCATGCGAGGACCCGGCTCCGCCCGCGTCGCCGCCTCCCCCGCCCAACGCCGCTACACCAGCAACCGGCGTCAGCGTCGCCTTCACCGCGACACGAGCAACAATTCAAGATGAAATGAAGAAGGAAACATGCAAGACTTACCGGCTCGGCGCCCAGCGCCGGCGTCGGACTCGGCCACCTCCTCGCCGCCTTGGGCCGCGTGCTCCTGTCAGGACCCCGACTCAATGCCACATCGATCTAGCATGTAACACCTCATATCACTTTGCAGCCTCACGCATGGTATCCCCACGGGTGTCGCCTTACCTTTACCCGGGACCGTTTGCGCCTTTTGGCACATGTATATGATAGTGTCGCTAGCATCCATATGATAAGGAGCCCGGGCTGACATGGCTAGTCATAAACCCAAAGTGGCACAAACTTACAAGGACAGGCATCCATGACCCAGCATCGAACGTGTCGGTCATCAGCGAGTGAATCCAGGATGTAGCACTGGGCTAGCAGGACTCCGGTGAACCGGGCTGTAGCAGGTTAACAGGACTCCGGTATTCATCACGTGACATTTCCCCGAAGGGACAGACACAGGAATGAAGAAGGACACATACCGGCCAGCCTAAGTGTTCCGGAGCAGTAGCAAGCTACCATGGCTTAGTGGAAGCACTAGGAGATATTTCCCGGTAAGGGAGGCTACTAAGGATAAACAACTAGATAGTCAGATCCCACACATACCAAGCATTTCAATAAAATACACACAATATGCTCGATATGTGCAAATACAACATGGCATCACAACATGACTCTACAACTCAAGTATTTATTCAATAGGCTCCGAGGAGCGAGATATTACAAACAGGGGTCTCATGACCCAACATTCAGAGCATACAAGTCAAGCACAAGCGGAAGCTTAGCATGTCTGAGTACAGACATCTACAAATGAAAAAGGCTTAGAAGCCTGACTATCCACCAGATCCTGCCGAGGGCACAAGATCGTAGCTGAGGTAACAAGCTAAACGTCGAAGTCCAAGCGGAACTACTAGCGAGACTGAAGTCTCTCTGCAAAACATAAAATAGGCAAACGTGAGTACAAATGTACCCAGCAAGACTTACATCAGAACTAACTACATATGCATCATTATCAACAAAGGGGTTGGTGGGGTTTAACTGCAGTAAGCCAGCTTTGACTCGGTGGCTATCCTGAACTACTACTGCAAGTAACTATTTTGAGGTGGCGCACACGAGTCCACATATTCACCATATCAATACAACACTATGGATCTGCTCCCGTCTCCCTACGAGAACGCCATCCATAGCACTCACGCTTATCTTGCGCATTTCAGAGTATCCACTTCCACTTGTCTATGAACTGTTATAGGCAACCCAGAAGTCCTTTACCGCGGATACGGCTATTCGAATAAATCATTTATAACCCTGCAGGGGTGTACTTCTTCATGCATGTTTCCACCACTCAGCGTCTGCACACGACATGTGCTCGGCAGACTTCAAGCGAAAGCCTACATGGGTGTAGACCATGACCTACCTAAACACCTAAGTCTCTAGTCCAGGTTTATCGCCTATTCATGTTCCATCCGCGGGGAGTCCGGCCGAGGTTTCCACATACGGCCCCGAACAATGTGTGCAGGGTTCCCGAGACACCAAACAGGCGCCCGGTACACCGTGCCACATGCCTACCGCATCACAGCCCACCCCTCGGGTCAGCGCTGTGCACGGCCTCCAGCATACTACAAACACCAGAAACTACTTGCAACTCCTGGACAGAGGACAAGGGTGATTAAGAAGTCGAGCGGGGTTATATTTCAGGGCCCAATGCATGGTAGTAGCTGAATCATGGATCACAAACACAGAACTCAGTTCCTGCAGACGGCTTCGATGAGACAACCCACCATGTACTCCTACATGGCCTCTCACCGATACCTTTACCAAATCGTGTTCACACACTTAGCTCTCAACAGTAGGACATGTTCACACACCTCTGATTCATCCCCGATGAATCAGACCTGGCTCAACTCTAAGCAGTAGCAGGCATGACAAACAAACATGAATGAGTAGGCACAACAGGGCTCAAACAACTCCTACTCATGCTAGTGGGTTTCATCTATTTACTGTGGCAATGACAGGTCATGTAGAGGATAAATGGGTTCAACTACCGCAACAAGTAACAGGTGAATTGTTGTTGTCCTAATGTAGTAAAAGAGAGCAGGAGCGAGAGAGTGGTACTGTATCGGAATGAACAAGGGGGTTTTGCTTGCCTGGCACTTCTCAAGATAGCATTGAGTCTTCATCAGTGTCAACGATCACAATGTCGGTACAACATCTACCGAGGGGGAACAACACCGACAAACAGAGAAGAAACACGATCAATGCAATGCACAATATGATGCATACTATGACATGGTAATAAGAATGTGTTTTGGCTAATGCAAGCTAGAACAGATTGAGATGAGCCCATTTGAACCAAAGATTCAAATGCAAACCCATTTTAAGAGGTCATAATAGTGCATTATCTTGTTTCACCTAATCAGAAGGGTTAATGTGTTCTAACATGCATGAAACCAGTGCAGATGGATAGATTGGAATTTTCTGATCATTTTTCATATATAATTTATTTGATTTGGAGCTACGGTTGATTTTCTATGATTTTTAGAAGTTTTAGTTATTTTGTGGAATTTCCTGTATAAGAATAATTCCAGTAATTGAATTAATGCATCAGCACTGCGTCAGGGTGACGTCAGCGGTCAACTGGGTCGGCCCGGTCAAACCTGACCTATGGGACCCACGTGTCAGTGGTTAGTTAACTAACTAAACAAAGTTAGTTAGTGTTAGGTTAAGCATTAATCTAGGTTAATTAGCGCTAAACTAACCTAACTAATAATTAACAAGGGTGGCCCACACGTCAGTGACCCAGGGGGTCAAACTGGGCCCACCCAGTCAACGGTCAGCGGGATCAAACCCACCGGACTTGGTCCACGGTTCGTCGCCGGTGAAGCGCGAGACGGCGGAGGGGGTCAGAATTTGCCCACGGTCGACCAAATCGACCGCGGTTTGATCCTACGCGTAGCTGGGGCTCGCGCGCATCTAGTAGGCCAAGCGGGAGGAGCTGGGGTGGTCTGAGTCGATGGCGGCAAGCACAAATGCGGCGGCCGGAGTTCGGGTCTCGGCGGTTTCGGTGTTGCGAAGCACGGTAGGAGCAACTGGAGGGGGTTTGGGGCTTCTAGCGTTGCGCTGAGCACGGCTATGTGCTCGGTTGTAGCTCTATGTGACAGTGGCCACGGTGGTGACATGGCCGGCGGAGCCGAGCTCTCGGGCTCGATGGGAACGGCGGCTAGAGAGGGAAATAGAGCACCGGGAGAAGGGGGAGAGGCGGCGAAGCTCACATGGATTCCAATGGAGGGATCAGCAGGCTCGGGGAGGCACCGTGGATGACGGATGGGCGCTGGCGATCTCGGTTGCCCGAGGTAGAAGACGACCGCGGTGACGATGTTCGGGGGCGTCCGGTGCCGCATGGCTCGGCTGAGAGGACGAGGGCGACGAGGCGGAGCTCTTGAGCCAGTTAGGGAAGCGAGGGGGAGGCGGTGGCCGTGGTGGTGCACATCGGCGGCGGCGGGCGCGTTCGGGTGGTGCGAGGGAGAGAGCTAGAGGAGGGGAGGAGCTCCAGCGAGAGAGGGGAGAGGTGTAGAGGGTCGATGGAGGGGTGCGTGGCATCATGGGGGCGTCTAGGCCCTCGGCGGCAAGCAGGAGGTGGCGCATGGCGGTGCGCACGCGTCGGGCACGCGCCCGTCCTCCTGGCAAAGGAGGAAGACGTCCGGGGAGGTGGCGGTGGTGGGCTGGGCCGGTCAGCTACAGTGCTGGGCCGGTTGGTGGGCTGCACAGGTGAGGCCAGGTAAGATTCTCTCTCTATCTTTTATTTGTTTCTGTTATCTATTTTTCTTCCTCTATTTTGATTTAGTTTAGCAACTAAATCATTTTAATAAATTATGTAGGTTATTATATGGCTCGCTAAAATATATACAAAGCCACTCATAAACTTCCAGAATTATTGGAGTCATATTTAATATATATTAAATATAAATCCAAAGCAAATAGTTATTGGATTAATTCAAATGGCCAAAATAAATATTTTTGTGACTCCAAAAATATTGGTTTGAATTTTACCTCTTACCAATATTTCTATAGAATAACAGGAACATTTTCTTGGACTCATTTGAGAAGATTTAAATGTTGGTTATTTTTAGAGGTTTTCTGAGTCTTTGAAAATTCCTCAATTCAAGTTTCTGATGGAAAGTAGACATGATGCAACACTCTAAAGCATGGACTAGCTGGGATGTGACAACTCACCCCCACTAAACAAGGATCTCGTCCCGAGATTCAGGACGTGAGGTAAGAAGACGGAGGGGGGCACAAGACCAACACAATCTTCGCGATCCAGGTTGCACCTCATAAGGTTGTTGATTTGTTGCATACGTTGATCTTGACATCCTCGCTTTTGAGATCTTCATCCACGTGACGACGACGGCGGAAGGAACTCTACTAGGATTCATCTTCTCAAAGATCAAACTATACAATCTCAACTCGCGGAAAGAGATGTTGAAACATCTTGAGTTGAGACACAAAACACATCGAGAGATATGGAAGAACAAACGACGGGGTTTTATTTGGTGGGCAACAATTTCACACTTAGAAAGATGGTGGATGGTGTCAAGGTGGCCAGGAAATAATTTCCATGATCCTGTAACGGGGCACCTTGAAAAAGGTGACTCGTTGAACTGCTCCCTTAAGTGGCAAAAGAATTACTTTTGATCCATAGATCATTGAAACTCTTCATACCATCTTAAGGCAATTTACAATTGATCAACCGAAAGAGCTCGAAGGAATGGCATACTCTGACTAGGATGGATGAGGTGGACTACCTTTGTTGAGGACAACGCAATGGATGATTTTTTTGCTTATCATCGGGAATGAATGGGACCCATGGTAGGACCACTTTTGGGCATGATCCTGAACAGGAGTTACTAAGAAGGCAGCCCATAGTGAAATGGCACAAAGGCGGTGCAAGCTAGGAACAAAATGCAAATGTTGGAATGTTCCAACCGTCATACCTGCCTGAGATTCAGATCTGATTAGTAACAAGATACTTCAGACAACATGTCCGAAAAGGAAAGGTTGCAACTCAAATCGACGGGATGATATTGCGAGATTCTCGGGAGATGAACTACGGTAGCAAGCTCCAAAACATGAGTTGGTTCTGCTACAAGCATGTGAACATGCTGTCCCAGACAAGCATGGTCACCTGGTAGTCTTACAACGAAACACTACCGAGTTCAAGGAGGAACCATCAACGCAGATATCGAAGTCCTTGCATAAGTCTAGCTCTTAAGAAGAAACTTCTTCTCCTTGAACAAATCAATCAGTGGCTTGGTGTTTTCCGTAAT
Organism: Triticum dicoccoides; assembly: GCF_002162155.2. NCBI lineage: Eukaryota > Viridiplantae > Streptophyta > Magnoliopsida > Poales > Poaceae > Triticum > Triticum dicoccoides. The sequence continues at coordinate 421,374,132 of NC_041387.1, read as the reverse complement.
TCATATGGAACGAAGATGATCAGTCTAACAGACCACAGAATACTTCGCACGTGCATGACTGACTCGGGATGATTCCATAGGAAGTAAAAACATGCTTTCTCGAATTCACGGCGGCATCTTGCATCCAATGCACATGAACTAGAGGGAGTCACTTCTTTCATCCAAGCATATTCTTCATGAACGAAACACGAAGATAATGTTGATATAAGTTTCTAATACTAGCGGAATGTTCAACACGAATCATGGAGGAGATAAAAATGTTGTTGATGGGCTCAACAACAATTCATCTAGGTTTCCATATAAGTGGAATTCCACAATTATGTGAACAAGGCGATAGCATCGGTCAGACCAAAGGATATAACGGTGTATTCCTGAGGAAACAACCACGGGTAAGACAACATTACGAATATCATTGGTTCTGACTTGACTTGACGATAGCCCATACTCAAGTCAAAATTTTGACAAGGCAATAGATCCAACAACTAATCATAGGGACCCATCGGTGAAGATATCATCTTTCTTCAACAACCACACAAACACAAGGATATCCCTTTGAAAATGAACTAAGTCGGACAAACTTTCATCTTCCAACTCTCCAAGTTGTTGTTCAGTTTACCAACTAGCTCAGGGTATCCAACACAGATTTTTGAAGAAGGGGTGGTTTATGGAAGCCCAACTTGATCACGAACCCTACATAGCGGTCAGGTGACAACCTGGTAATACTTCCGAGAAGATATTTGGAAAATTACGAACCACCAATATGTTATTAAGCTCGAGGAAAATCTTGCTTCCGAGGCAAGATGATGTGATCAATTAAGCAAGGGATTGAAATCCTAACCCATTGATCGAAGAGTGCACCAGCAATAAGGACTAGGTAGCACAATATATCGTAGAATGATGATTCAATAATCAGCACGCTAAGAATGAGGTTGTTGTCCATTTAACTACCAAGCAATGGAGTTGCTAGTAGTATTGATTTCACACATCACATTCCATATGTCGGTATTCCGGTTGCAACAACACAGGGACTGAGGAATGAAAAATGATGGCGAGAGTAGCACTGTATCAAGAATTCATAAGAGGTTGTACAATTCCCATGACATTCTTGAAATAAGATGGCAATACCCCAGGGTGGAACAGATTAGAAGCTAGATTGGCATTTGATCTGCGGAATACAACTGCTTTGACCCAATCCTAGAAATGGACAAGGTACTGGAGTTTGTTTCTCCTAGTCATTCCAGAATAGAATGGCTCCACGGACCACAAGAATAATAGGCATCGATGAACATGGTTGCACAACTACTCCTGTCTATCAATTGATAGACGAGGGTCAGAAGACAACTAAGAGGGACAACTCAAGGAACATATAACTTTCTGAGTTGAGGATGCATAGATTAGTATGTCGAACCAAGTTCAACATGTTTCTTCCGGATTACCCGTGCAGAGAGGTAGGACTGGCAGAGTCACGATTATGAATGGAGAACTCCTCAAGAGTACTCTGATTGTGATCTTTTGGTTCAAAGAACTTCTGCCATAAGCGGTTCATATTATTTGGAAGAAGGAAATACCACGGACCTCGAGGACTATCACAAAGGTTACTAATACCCTAAAGGAACTAGCAAACACTATCAACATGAGGTAAGTAGGGTGAATCTCGGGTTCAAAACCCTAGGAATAGAATATCTAGTAACTAAATTGCATCACGGGATGCTTCCAAGGATGATGGCCAAAATGATCACACTGGGAACACAAAACATGGCTAGATTACTAGGTGATACTCTAGACATCTAGGGTCATAATATTAGCTCCAACATATACGTCGAGGCAATAGAGTACCTCAACTCACTGATTAGTGTGGTTAACCTGGCCCAAAGGAACATCAGGAACAGGAGGAAGGGATTTGCAAATGCATCAGACTATTTAGAAACCTGGGATGAGTCGGACAGCATAACGGCTGTAAATGCTCAAAATGATTTGAGACATCCTGCAAAAATGGTGGCATAACCACTCAGAAGCACAAAATCAAGGTTCCGAGACCAACTATAAACACACGAAAATAGTAGAAACTGAACTGAGGCTTAAATCCAACAATCTATAAGTCTACGGATTAGTAACACGTGATCCTGATAGAAAGAAGAGATAGCCTAGTTCCTTAACCCCGTAGTAAAGATAAGATGACTCAGATCAGAAGGGCACAAGGTATAAGGAGTAAAAAGAGCCTTACATTCCATCCCACAATCAATTCCCTTATATAACTAAAGAATTTCTAGACTCAACTTCGACCAGTTTGGCTTGATAATCCTACAGGCAGTCAGGCTCTGATACCAAACCTGTCAGGACCCCGACTCAATGCCCCATCGATCTAGCATGTAGCACCTCATATCACTTTGCAGCCTCACGCACGGTATCCCCACGGGTGTTGCCTTACCTTTGCCCGGGACCGTTTGCGCCATTTGGCACACGTATATGATAGTGTCGCTAGCATCCATATGATAAGGAGCCCGGGCTAACATGGCTAGTCGTAAACCCAAAGTGGCACAAACTTACAAGGACAGGCATCCATGACCCAGCATCAAACGTGTCGGTTATCAGCGAGTGAATCCAGGCTGTAGCACTGGGCTAGCAGGACTCCGGTGAACCGGGCTGTAGCGGGCTAACAGGACTCCGGTATTCAACGCGTGACATTTCCCCAAAGGGACAGACACAGGAACGAAGAAGGACACATGCCGGCTAGCCTAAGTGTTCAGGAGCAGTAGCAAGCTACCAAGGCTCAGTGGAAGCACTAGGAGACATTTCCCGGTAAGAGAGGCTACTAAGGATAAACAACTAGATAGTCAGATCCCACACATACCAAGCATTTCAATAACATACACACAATATGCTCGATATGTGCAAATACAACATGGCATCACAACATGACTCTACAACTCAAGTATTTATTCAATAGGCTCCGAGGAGCGAGATATTACAAACAGGGGTCTCATGACCCAACATTCAGAGCATACAAGTCAAGCACAAGCGGAAGCTTAGCATGTCTGAGTACACACATCTACAAATGAAAAAGGCTTAGAAGCCTAACTATCCACCAGATCCTGCCGAGGGCACAAGATCGTAGCTGAGGTAAGAAGCTAAACGTCGAAGTCCAAGCGGAACTACTAGCGAGACTGAAGTCTCTCTGCAAAACATAAAATAGGCAAACGTGAGTACAAATGTACCCAGCAAGACTTACATCAGAACTAACTACATATGCATCATTATCAACAAAGGGGTTGGTGGGGTTTAACTGCAGCAAGCCAGCTTTGACTCGGTGGCTATCCTGAACTACTACTGCAAGTAACTCTTTTGAGGTGGCGCACATGAGTCCACATATTCACCATATCAATACACCACTATGGATCCGCTCCCGTCTCCCTACGAGAACGCCATCCATAGCACTCACGCTTATCTTGCGCATTTCAAAGTATCCACTTCCACTTGTCTATGAACTGTTATAGGCACCCAGAAGTCCTTTACCGCGGACACGGCTATTCGAATAGAGCATTTATAACCCTGCAGGGGTGTACTTCTTCATGCATGTTTCCACCACTTAGCGTCTGCACACGACATGTGCTCGGCAGACTTCAAGCGAAAGCCGACGCGGGTGTAGACCACGACCTACCTAAACACCTAAGTCTCTAGTCCAGGTTTATCGCCTATTCAGGTTCCATCCGCAGGGAGTCCGGCCGAGGATTCCACATACGGCCCCGAACAATGTGTGCAGGGTTCCCGAGACACCAAATGGGCACCCGGTACACCATGCCACGTGCCTACCACATCATAGCCCACCCCTCGGGTCAGCGCTATGCACGACCTCCAGCATACTACAAACACCAGAAACTACTTGCAGCTCATGGACAGAGTACAAGGGTGATTAAGAAGTCGAGCGGGGTCATATTTCAGGGCCCAATGCATGGTAGTAGCTGAATCATGGATCACAAACACAGAACTCAGTTCCTGAGGACGGCTTCAATGAGACAACCAACCATGTACTCCTACATGGCCTCTTACCGATACCTTTACCAAATTGTGTTCACACACTTAGCTCTCAACAGTAGGACATGTTCACACACCTCTGATTCATCCCCGATGAATCAGACCTGGCTCAACTCTAAGCAGTAGCAGGCATGACAAACAAACATGAATGAGTAGGCACAACAGGGCTCAAACAACTCCTACTCATGCTAGTGGGTTTCATCTATTTACTGTGGCAATGACAGGTCATGCAGAGGATAAAGGGGTTCAACTACCGCAGCAAGTAACAGATGAATCGTTGTTGTCCTAATGCAGTAAAAGAGAGCAGAAGCGAGAGAGTGGTATTGTATCGGAATGAACAAGGGGGTTTTGCTTGCCTAGCACTTCTGAAGATAGCATTGAGTCTTCATCAGTGTCAACGATCACAATGTCGGTACAACATCTACCGAGGGGGAACAACACCGACAGACAGAGAAGAAACACGATCAATGCAATGCACAATTTGATGCATGCTATGACATGGCAATAAGAATGTGTTTTGGCTAATGCAAGCTAGAACAGATTGAGATGAGTCCATTTGAACCAAAGATTCAAATGCAACCCCATCTTAAGAGGTCATAATAGTGCATTAACTTGTTTCACCCAAACAGAAGGGTTAATGTGTTCTAACATGCATGAAACCAGTGCAGATGGATAGATTGGAATTTTCTGATCATTTTTCATATATAATTTATTTGATTTGGAGCTACGGTTGATTTTCTATGATTTTTAGAAGTTTTAGTTATTTTCTGGAATTTCCTATATAAGAATAATTCCAGTAATTGAATTAATGCGTCAGCACTGCGTCAGGGTGACGTCAGCGGTCAACTGGGTCGGCCAGGTCAAACCTGACCTATGAGACCCACGTGTCAGTGGTTAGTTAACTAACTAAACAGAGTTAGTTAGTGTTAGGTTAAGCACTAATCTAGGTTTATTAACGCTAAACTAACCTAACTAATAATTAACAAGGGTGGCCCACACGTCAGTGACCCAGGGGGTCAAACTGGGCCCACCCAGTCAATGGTCAGCGGGGTCATACCCACCGGACTTGGTCCACGGCTCGTCGCCGGTGAAGCCCGAGACGGCGAAGGGGGTCGGAATTTGCCCACGGTCGACCAAATCGACCGCGGTTTGATCCTACGCGTAGCTGGGGCTCGCGCGCATCTAGTAGGACAAGCAGGAGGAGCTGGGGTGGTCTGAGTCGACGGCGGCGAGCACGAATGCGGCGGCCGGAGTTCGGGTCTCGGCGGTTTCGGTGTTGCGAAGCACGGCAGGAGCAGCTGGAGGGGGTTTTGGGCTTCTGGCGTTGCGCTGAGCACGGCTATGTGCTCGGTTGCAGCTCTATGTGAGAGTGGCCACGGCGGCGACATGGCCGGCAGAGCCGAGCTCTAGGGCTCGATGGTAACAGTGGCTAGAGAGGAAAATAGAGCACGGGGAGAAGGGGGAGAGGCGGCGAAGCTCACATGGATTCCAATGGAGGGATCAGCAGGCTCGGGGAGGCACCATGGACGTCGGATGGCCGCCGGCGATCTCGGTTGCCCGAGGTAGAAGACGACCGTGGTGACGACGTTCGGGGGCTTCCGGTGCCGCGTGGCTCGGCTGAGAGGACGAGGGCGACGAGGCGGAGCTCTTGAGCCAGTCAGGGAAGCGAGGGGGAGGCGGTGGCCACGGTGGTGCATGTCGGCGGCGGCGGGCGCATTCGGGTGGTGCGAGGGAGAGAGCTAGAGGAGGGGAGGAGGTCCAGCGAGAGAGGGGAGAGGTGCAGAGGGTCGAGGGGGGGTGCGTGGCGTCATGGGGGCGTCCAGGCCCTCGGCGGCAAGCAGGAGGTGGCGCACGGTGGTGCGCGTGCGTCGGGCACGCACCCGTCCTCCTGGCAAAGGAGGAAGACGACAGGGGAGGTGGCGGTGGTGGGCTGGGCCGGTCGGCTACAGTGCTGGGCCGGTTGGTGGGCTACACAGGTGAGGCCAGGTAAGATTCTCTCTCTCTTTTATTTGTTTTTGTTATCTATTTTTCTTCCTCTGTTTTGATCTAGTTTAGCAACTAAATCATTTTAATAAATTCTGTAGGTTATTATATGGCTTGCTAAAATATATACAAAGCCACTCATAAACTTCCAGAATTATTGGAGTCATATTTAATATATATTAAATATAAATCCAAAGCAAATAGTTATTGGATTAATTCAAATGGCCAAAATAAATATTTCTGTGACTCCAAAAATATTGGTTTGAATTTTACCTCTTACCAATATTTCTATAGAATAAGAGGAACATTTTCTTGGACTCATTTGAGAAGAGTTAAATGTTGGTTATTTTTAGAGGTTTTCTGAGGCTTTGAAAATTCCTCAATTCAAGTTTCTGATGGAAAGTAGACATGATGCAACACTCTAAAGCATGGACTAGCTGGGATGTGACAGCTCCTCTGGTGGCACTGGCGCCACCTGCGACGGAGCCCGGGCATAAGGATGCCGGATTGCGTTCAAGAGAACCTCCGGCGTCGCGTCGAGACGAACAAGAAGATGCGCGGCGGCAAAGTAAGGAGACCAGACGCTCACCTACGGCGCCGGGTTCGACTGGCTATACGGCTCCTTGCCGAATCGCCAATCCTCTCCAAGGTTGGCCTTGGAGATATCATTGACGGCGCGCGCGGCCTGCTCCGCGGACAGCCGCGTCGACCCCATCCGGTTGGGGCCCTGCAGGACAATCATCTCGCCGATGAGGCAGGAGCACCTCTGAAGCGGGAGGACTCGGCGGGTGATCAACACAGCGAGGAGGTCCATGCCGGTGAGCCCCTCCTGCGTCCTCATCACCGTCACCCGCTCGCAGAGGTTGACGATCTCCTGCGACGGGCGTTGGAGCGAGTAGCCCCAGTTCGTCTTCGCCCACGGCGGCGCGATGACGAAGGGGGGAAGATTGATGTGGTTCGCGCCATGGTTGCGGACGCAGAAGAAAGAATTCTGCCACTTCTTGGCAGAATCCTCGAGCGGGATCTTGGGGAAATCTGCCCCCGGCCGCTTGGAGATGACGGCAGCGCCGTAGTCGGCGAACTCCTCGGTCGACGGGCCCTGCTGCTTCAAGGAGAAGAAGCGCGCCCAGAGGTCGATCGTCGGCTCGACCCCCAGGTACCCCTCGCACAGGGTCATGAAGCCGGAGAGTTGGACGATGGCGCCGGTGCCAAGATGGTGCGGTTGAATCCCGAAGAACTCCAAGAAGGCGCGGAAGAAGGTGCTCACCAGCAGACCAAACCCGCGCTCAAAATGAGTAAGGAAGACGATGCGCTCCTGCCCCTCAGGTCGGGGCCTTTGCTCGCCACGCAGAAGGCGGACGCCGATGTCCGTCTCCCGCAGCAAGCGCCGCAAAGCTCGAAGCTGCGCGATGTCCTCGGGGGTGACGTTGGAGCCCATCCAAGAACCTGACGGCAGCGCCATGGATAGAAGCGGGAAGAAGAAGACGAGCGACGGAGGAAGCTCTGCTCGGGGCTACGAGCGCAGCTGTGCGTCGGTGGCAAAGAGCAGAGCGCGAGCAGGGGGACAGGAGGGCACGAGCGAGAATTGTGTCCGCCGCCCCCTTGCCCCCCTCAATATATAAGCCCCAGTTCAAACGTGGGCAAGTAGGATCGTCTGCACGCTCCCGTTCCACTACCCCGCAATAAGTGTGCATGTACGCGCGCACTAACTGCTCGACAAAGTGCAACCGGCCCCCAGACGCCACAATAAATCCGCGCGTGTGGCCCAAGGGCGCGCGGCGGCGGGCCCCCGGCCCGTCGCCCGGTCCCGTCATGCGTGTGGCCTATCAGGCCCCTCTGACTTCCGGGCGCCACGTGGCCCCTACACGAAGCCCAAGGGATCGCCTCAAGATTCGATGGACTCCTCGGTTCCCGCCACGGCCGGCATGCCCTGATCCGGTTTCCGAGAAAACCGGCACACAGCGGGTGTTACCGGACCCGGCGTTTGCAGAATCCGCCTTGCTCAAGGGGGAAACTGCGAAGGCCCACTCATCAGAAGACGGTGGACCTTCACAGCTTCGGGGACTACTGTCGGGGGGATGAACCCCGGGCAGGCAATAGAACCCGGATCCTCTTCAAAAACCGCGGGGCCCGCATCACCCTGCAAACCGGCACGCGCTTGGCCGGGTCGCTCGACCCGGCAGGGCCCGCAACCCGGCCAAACTCTCTGACACGGCAAGGTATGTCAACCCGGCCACAGCAACTGGCGCAAGGCAACTCGAACCGACGCAACCAAGGCTTCCACGGCAAGCCAGCACCACCCGTGGCGTCCACGGCAACCCAGCCACAGGTCAGCTCCCGTCCCATCCAGGCCGTACGATGGGACGAGACCCGAACCACCGATGACCAAGGCAACAGTGCTTCCACCATGCCTGTGGTCAGCTGGGGCATGGCAACATTGCCCCTAACCTACCCGCTGACCAAGGCTGGCGTGGCTACAGTGCTCCCGCGCTCACCGCTGACGACAGCAAGCGACGGCCTGACGGAGAGCACTGTACACGACTCGACTCGGCCACGCCCTGACGATCGACAAGACGGTGCACAGTCCCCCTAGGCACGCGGGGCCCCCACCTAGGGGAACCCGGCGAACCACAAGCCCACAAGCGGGACCCAGCTCGGAGTCCCGGGCACCGACAGTGCGGACCCACTGACTCGACATATTACCATTGTAACCCTGGGTGGGTTGATCTATAAAACCCCCTATGAAACCATGCCCACAGGGAGAGAGCATCCACCCATCGCACCATCGTATCGGCATCATTATACGACGCACAAAAACGAATAGCAAGAAGCAGAAGCATAGGACTAGCCACCAAACAGCGGTACCGGAGAGAAGGAGCAGCCCAAGCCTTGGCCAGCTTCCTTCCTCCTCCATACAGCTCCAGGAGCAACATTGTACTATCAATCATCCAACCAAACTCAGAAGGACTAGGGATGTTATCTCTCCGCAGAGCCCCGGACCTGGGTATGTCCGGCGTCTCGCGCCCGCGCATGCCAACCTTGCCTCTAGGGCCCACCAGCGCCCTCGAGCCTCCTCCTCTCTTTAGCCATCCCTTGGCATCTGTCGTGCGCCCACCACGACACCGACCTTGCTGGCCTCACCTGGACGGCAAGGGACACTTCTCTTGAAATCCTTGATTTGTATGTTGGCTTGGTCTTCTTGATCCTCTCCTTGATCTCGCGAAGAGCAGTTCCTCTGGCTTGGTCTTGTGTGGACTTGACTTGGGCTTGAACTGGCGAGGCAGCCATTCCCCGGCAGGCCCTGGCCATCAGGGTGGAGGCTTTTTGTTCATGCATAAGTCAGGGGAAATAAACGCCCCTATTTGTGTACCCCGACATCCATAAACTTAAACCATGAGTAGGGCAATTTCTTATCATCAATTTCATCCTCTCCGAGATTGTGCAACATGTTCATGATCAAGTTGCTTAAAATTCATTATATCGTTCCTAAGGGAGATGATCTTAGCGGGAGGAAAATACTTGGAAATAGAAGCATCTTTACACTTATTCCATGAATCAATACTAGTTTTAGGCAAAGATGAAAACCAAGTTTTAGCACGATCTCATAGCAAGAACGGAAATATCCTCAATTTAACAATATCATTGTCCACATCTTTTTTTTCTTTTGCATATCACACAATTCAATGAAAGTATTTAGATGGGATGCGGCATCTTCACTAGGAACACCGGAAAATTGTTCTTTCATAACAAGATTCAACAAAGCGGCATGAATTTCATAAGATTCCGCACTAGTGGTGAGAACAATTGGATTACTAATAAAATCATTATTATTAGTGTTGGAAAAATCACACTACTTGGTATTTTTTTTGAGACATAGTGACAAAGCAAGCAATCTAGCACACAAGCAAATGAAAAGACAAACGAAAGAAGGGTGAATAAAAAGGCAAATATTTTTGTATTTTACTGAAAATGTTTTCGAAGTGGGGGAGAGGAAAACGAGAGGCAAATGGCGAGAGATATGAGAGTTTATCATAGGTACTTGGTAGGCTTGGTGTAGAACCTCCCCGGCAACGGCACCAGAAATTCTTCCCGCTACTTCTTGAGCTTGCATTGGTTTTTCCCTTGAAGAGGAAAGGGTGATGCAGCAAAGTAGAGATAAGTATTTCCCTTAGTTGAGAACCAAGTATCAATCCAGTAGGAGGCACAAGCAATTCTCCAATATATGCACCTGCATAAACAATCAAACACTTGCACCCAACGCGATAAAGGGATTGTCAATCCCTCCACGGTCACTTGCAAGGATGAGATTTGATAGAGATAGATATAAAAGATTAATAATTAAAATATAAAACAAAGTAAAAACAAATAAATTACAGCAAGGTATTTTAGGGTTTTATATTTTTATAGATCTGAAAATATATGATGGAAAATAGACCCAGGGGCCATAGGTTTTACTAGAGGCTTCTCTCTTGAATAAAGCATATGGCGGGTAAACAAATTACTGTTGAGCAATTGAGAAAAAAGCGCATAGTTATGATGATATCTAAGGCAATGATCATGAATATAGGCATCACGTCCGTGACAAGTAGACCGAGTCCTGCCTGCATCTACTACTATTACTCCACACATCGACCACTATCCAGCATGCATCTAGAGTATTAAGTTCATAAGAACGGAGTAACGCCTTAAGCAAGATGACATGATGTAGACAAGCAATATGATGTAAAGCCCATATTTTTACCCTTAATGGCAACAATACAATACGTGCCTTGCTACCCCTACTATGTCACTAGGTGAGGACACCACAACATTGAACCCATCACAAAGCACCTCTCCTATCGCAAGATAGAAATCTAGTTGGCCAAACCAAACCAATAAATCAGAGAGAAACACAAAGCTATCAAATCATGCATATATGAACTCAGAGGAGACTCAAATAATATTCATAGATAATCTGATCATAAATCCACAATTCATCGGATCTCAACAAACACACTGCAAAAGAAGATTACATCGGATAGAACTCCAGGAACATCGAGGAGAACAGGGTATTGAAGATCGAAGAGAGAGAAGAAGCCATCTAGCTACTAGCTATGGACCCGTAGGTTTGTGGTAAACTACTCATACATCATCGGTAGGGCAGCAAGGTTGATGTAGAGGCCCTCTATAATCGAATCCCCCTCCGGCAGATCACCGGAAAAGGCCCCAAGATGCGATCTCACGAGAACAGAAGCTTGCTGCGGCGGAAAAGTATTTTTGCGGACGCTTCTGGTGTTGGGGGGTATTTTGTAATTTATAGAACTCAGAGGCGGTGCAGGGGACTCCCGAGGGGCCCACGGGCCTAGGGGGCGTGCCCCTACGGCTTGTAGTCTCCTCGTGGGTCTTCTGTCCCCCTTTCCAAGTCTCGTAGGTGTCTTTTGGTCCAAGAAAAATCATCACAAAACTTCTATTCTGTTTGATATTCCTTTCTGAAAAACCCAAAAACAAGGGGAAAATAGCAATTGGCACTTGGCACTAGGTTAATAGGTTAGTCCCAAATAATGATATAAAATAGCATATTAATGCATATAAAACATCCAAAACAGATAATATAATAGCATGAGACAATCAAAAGTTATAGATACGCTAGAGACATATAAAAGACCGCTTGTCATTTCCTTCTACTCCTCGTAGGGTTCGACACTCTAACTTATCGGAAGGACTACGATTGATCCCCTATACTTGTGTGTCATCACCTGGCTAACCTGGTGGCTTGCTCGTACTACATTTCCTGCTTCCTCTGGCCATTGTCGGGAGAGGCGGCAGCATGGCCGTTGACCGCCAAGCCGACCATCGTGCCTTCAGCCTCGATTCCACCGTCGCCCAACTCCATCCCATTGTCGGACATTGAGGGTATGTTGGTATGCGTGGGTAACTAGCTAGTAAGGGGATCTGTAGTTAGTTGACACCGCCGGCTATTGTTGTGGTTATTTATAGCTAGCAGCTGGCTAGGGGATTGTGGGTTTTACAATTTACCCCTGCGGCTACGCGGGAAGTCTTTGCTGGAGCGTAGGAAGACTAAGTGGAGCACACAATTCCCAGCACACAACCGTATGTTATGTCACGTGCTATCACACACGTGTTAACATAAGGACACGTATGTGTAACTTACAAATCATCACTCACAAGTACTCGCACCATGCATCGTGTGCATTGCTCCTAGCCATCGCAAACAACTCATTTGCATTTTCAAAGTTTTTTGCACACACATAATCACACACAAAACAACTGAAGCAACCGTCAGCAAGGGTTAGGGACACCATAAATATCATCTCTTCGCTCTCTATCATCTCTTTCCTCTCGCAGCCCCCAAATCTGGCCTTCTTCTCCCCTCTGTTATTTTTTATCATCGCAAATAGTTCACCCAAGTGACCTATTTGCGTGGTATCACACACATATTGTCACTTGTAAACATTTGTATTTTTTTTATCATCACAAATAGTTCATCCGAGTTGCCTGTTTGCCACACATGACACACATCTTATTAAGTTGAACCGTTTTTGTTGTCGCGGCTCATCGCAAATAGTTCATCTGAGTGAACTGTATGTCGTCTGTCGTACACACCTTGATCTGCCCCGACCATTTCTATTGTGTTACCTAATCACAAACAGTTCATTCGGGTGAACTGCATGCCTTATATCGCACACACCTTCATCTAGCTACCCGTTTATGTTGTTAAGCTCATCGCATACAGTTCATTCAAGTGAATTGTATGCCACACATCGCACGCACAACTATAATCTGAATCGTGTTTGATGTCTCTACCATCACAAACGTTTTGTATCTTTTTTGACGATTTTATTATATCATTGTTTGTGATTAATGCATCGTACACAGTTTCGCCGAAGGGTCTTTGATTGTAGTGTCACGTTTGGACCATCCCGCAGTAGTGAATTATACGGGTTCGGTGACCGCCCCCAAGGGTCGCCATTTATACGGGTTCAGTGACCGCCCTTTATTTTTAGGCTTTGGACAATGGGGGAGTCCCCATTGACTTTGTATTACTCAAAAAGTCAAAAGTTATAGACAAGAGTTACATGTATGTAGGGGGAGGGGTGAGGGGTTAGGGGTTGGGTACAGGTAAAACTACAAAGTCTTTACACCGAGGCTACTAGTCTTATAATGAATGACTCCAAGCTACTCTTGGTCCTATATCTCAGAAGCTAAAAATCACTTTTAAATCTATCCTGCTAGGAGTCTACAGTGGCAGCAGTCCCTCTAAAATGCTTGTTGTTCCTCTCCTTCCATATGCTCCATGCAGCAACGGTAAAGACCTCCATGAACATGGGGGCAGTCCAAACCTCCTTCGCCGCATGCAACAACTGCAATCTGCCATTTGGGCTGGTCCATCTGATGTCTAGTTTTTTCCAACGCGCCTTACTGAAGGGGCATTCGAAGAAGAGGTGTTCCAAAGTTTCCTCCGGAGGGTGGCAACATAACAAGCATGAATAATTGTTATCTTGGAGAACCATGTTCCTCCTTCGCAGCATATTTCGCGTGTTAAGGCGATCAGCCAGCAACAACCAACAAAACACCTTCCATTTGTTGTTACATTTTGTCTTCAAAATCCATCGAAAAGCCTCATCAGCTTGCATATCACGGAAACAATACTATAGTATCTACTAGAGATGAAGGTTTCGAAGCCCCAAATACATCTCCACCGATCGGGCGTTGCCTCCAACTCTACTTGAGCCAAGTCATTCTGTAGGGTCGCCATTTGTACGGGTTTGGTGACCGCCCTCAAGGGTCCCTTAGTGGAATCACGACATTTTGCATTGTGTGAGGGCATGAGGAGAATACGGTGGCCCTGGTGGCATTTTGGGGAGCATTGTGCACTCACATCGCTCTAATGGAGGTTAGCATCCGCAAGGGTGTGAACTTCGGGATACATTGTGTCTCCGCGTGTCTCGATTATCTCTTACCCGAGCCCTTTACTTATGCACGTACTTTGTGATAGCCATAGTGCTTCATGTTATATGTCTTGCTATCACATAGTTGTTTATCTTGCTTATCATAAATTGTTGGTGCACATAGTTGAGCCCAGTATATTTAGGTTTTGTGCTTGGCAAATTAAATGCTAGTTCTATTCGCATTTGTTCAAGCCTAAATTGTAATTGTTTTAAAGCGCCTATTCACCCCCTCTAGGCGACATCCACGTCCTTTCACCCCCATCCTAAAGGGGCGTCTAGCATCATTTGGGGGCATGTGGAGGTGTCTCTTCAACGGATCTTGCGGGATTCGATCGGTGTTTGTCTTTGGTGATCTACTGGGATCCGGTCTTTGTATGTATGTGTTCGTGTTTCTACAGGTTGTATCCTTTAGATCTACACTTCACTTCATCTATGACAATTACTGTTGTAGTGTGCTGGTCTTTTAGGACTTTAGCACGGCGACTTTCTGACTGTCTACTACAAGATTTGCTCGGCTCTGATGAGGAAGATACGATAACAATGACGCGACTTCGGCTCACTCAAGTGCTTGTAGCAAGTGGCATAGGCAGGGTTAAGCCACGCCCCGGACTAACAACCTATACTACAGTAGCTACCTTGCTTTTCGTTTTTGGAGAAAAAATAGCTAACTTGCTATGGTCAGCAAATGGTTTTAGCCATACGCCCCATGACATGGCCCATCTTGCATGGGCATGTCTACGCCGGTGCTTATAGCTATCTCTAGGTGGTTTACGAACATGGATGTAAATTTTATGTTGATGAATAGATTAAAAAAATTCTGATTTTTTACTCATTGTCCTTGCTCAGCAAACATCACAAAATAAAAAGGTCTTTTACATTTGTGTCCCTAACTCGAACCCACTACTCAAATTTACCCTTAATTTCGAAGCATGCTCAAATTTACCCCTCTGTTGTTAGGTGACCTTAGAAATGCCCTTCTATGCCGTTTCTGTTTGGTCAAAGGCCTTTGACCATCTACCGGACGTTTCCTGGACATTTTTCCCCTATCACCATGTATCACTTACACATGGGACCAACTCAGGAAAAAAACAAAAAGAAAAAATGCTTTCTCTCACCCCTCTCTCTGTCTCAATTAAATGTGGGCCTAAAAAGAAAAACCTCTCTCCCACATCTCTTTCTAACTTACATTGTTGGGAACGTAGCATGCAATTTCAAAGTTTTCCTATGATCACGCAAGATCTATCTAGGAGATGCATAGCAACGAGAGGGGAAGAGTGTGTCCATGTACCCTCGTAGGCCGAAAGCGGAAGCATTAGTTAGCGCGGTTGATGTAGCCAAATGTCTCACGATCCAACCAATCCAAGTACCAAACATACGCCACCTCCATGTTCAGCACACATTCAGCTCGATGACGTCCCTCAAACTCTTGACCCAGTAGAGGGTTGAGGAAGAGTTCCGTTAGCACGACGGCGTGGCAAAGGTGTTGATAATGTGATCCACGCAGGGCTTCGCCTAAGCACTATGATGCTATGACCGGAGGAGTAAACTATGGAAGGGGCACCGCACACAGCTAAGAGAATTCTTGATGTCGCTTTGGGGTGCCCCCTGGCCATGTATATAAAGGAGGGGGAGGAGGAGGCCGGTGGCCAATGAGGGCGCGCCTAGGGGGGTCCTACTTGGACTCCTAGTCCAAGTAGGATTCAGACCCCCTCCTTCCAATCAACGGAGAGGGGAAAGGGGAAGGGAGAGAGGGAGAAGGAAAGGGGGGGCGCATTGAGGGAGTCCTGGATTAGGGGGTCCTCGAACGGCCGGACTATGTACTTGTGACGGACTGTTGGACTATGAAGATACAAGATTGAAGACTTCATCTCGTGTCCGGGTGGGACTCTCCTTTGCGTGGAAGGCAAGCTTGGCAATTCGGATATGTAGATCTCCTTCTTTGTAACCGACTCTGTGTAACCCTAACCCCCTCCGGTGTCTATATAAACCGGAGGGTTTAGTCCATAATCATAATCACAGGCTAGCTTCTAGGGTTTAGCCTCTACGATGTCGTGGTAGATCAACTCTTGTAATACTCATATCATCAAGATCAATCAAGCAGGAAGTAGGGTATTACCTCCATCGAGAGGGCCCGAACCTGGGTAAACATTGTGTCCCCCGCCTCCTGTTACTATTAGCCTTAGACGCACAGTTCAGGACCCCCTACCCGAGATCCGCCGGTTTTGACACCGACATTGGTGCTTTCATTGAGAGTTCCATTGTGCCGTCACGGTAAGGCTTGATGGCTCGCCTTGTTGTCAAGGACAACATCACCTCTAGGGGAGCCCTGGCTATAGGCCAAACTCTCCGACTAGGCAGCTTCGTCATGACCGCCCGTTCGGCCGCCGCGCCGATGATGACTTCTCAGGTCATCAAAAACAGCCTCCACGTCAGCTCGGAATTCAGCGAGCAGATGGATCCAATGGAGCTCTCCTTCCTCAACAAGCTCTTGGATCGCATCGCCGCCCTGGGAGTCGCTACGGAATATGATCGGGTCGGGCTTAAACCCGACCAAAGGGAGATTAGCTCTCCGTCGGTCACCCATCAAATAGCGGTGGTGGAGGAGCAATGCAACGATTCTTCCTCTATTTTGAGGATGAACTACGTCCGGATTCCCAAGCTCTTCGAGCCGGATACCCATCTACGGGAGGACATGGCCCAAGCTCTGAACCTAGAATCGGACAGCGGGCCAGAAAAATTGGGCAACATCCCAGAGCTCGAACTGCCAAGCTCGGAAGTTCCTCTGCCCCTGGGTCTCAGAACAGGTCAGGGTTTGGACTTAAATCTACCCACCCACCCAGATACAAGTGATCTTTCCCACATTAGACAAGAGCCCCAAGAGACAGTACATCACTTCTGGGCCATAATCCTCCTTGTAATGAGCAAGGTCAAGGACTGTCACGAGGAAGACGCAATTTCATTCTTTTGCAAAAATTGCACGGACAGGGGAATCCTCAATGCCATAAGTCGCCGTGACATAGCACACTTTGTTGATTTGGCGGCCATAGTACAGAAGTACTGTGCGATGGAAAGCGCCTGGAAAACCCAAACAAAATTCTGGGATCCTCCGGCTCTCACTAAACCCCTCATTCGAACTAAAAGGGTGTACTCTCGCAAGTCACTCGATCCAATTACAAAGAAACCAAAGCCCACTACAAGGCGTGGAACCGTATTGGAGGGAAGGCTCAATGGGAGATGCAAAATTCACAGTACACCGGATACCATACCAACACACAGCCTTAGAGCATGTTGAATACTCCGGCAGGTGGCCAAGAGCGGCGAGGATCCCCTCATCAACAATACCGCAGAGCATCATCCCACGGAAAATAACAATACAGTACTGACAGTCTTCGAGACTTTCGCCTCAAATAATAGGCGCAAATGAGCACTCCGCAGCCTCGCCGAAGTCTGCCACATCGCAACAATAAATCCATGAAACGACATGGCCATAATGATAGGCAACGAACCTCGGGACGAGGGTCGATCCGTTGTTGGCCGGATCTTTCACGGCACAAACCTCCATCACAGCAAGTAATCGTAGCAGGTTTACGAAGATGTTCACAAATCCCGGGAAAACAACACGCCAACCCCTCGATTTGAAGGAATAACATGGACGAACCGTATAGGTTCAACTTGTAATCTCATACGCGTCACATCGCAGGAACTCACACGCCAACAGAGATTTTTGACAAGTTTTCTCTCAACTCGATAATGGCCGACGGCCGAAACACACGCGGTGTCTAATTCATAATGACATAACCTCCACCATTACATGATGCATTGGATTTGGTTTTGTAGTAGTAACCAACTTGAAAGACACGCACACCTAAAACCTTCTCTAAAACACACGTAGACATACTTCCTAAAATCTGGACTCTATCTAGTTTTAAACTATTTTGCCTTTTACATCTCGGCAAAGACCTACTAAAATATACTTTGACTCTTTTATTTCTGTGGCTGTTGATCCGCTTTTCCCAATCAGGTGGCCCCATGCAGACTCCTTTAAACTAATGATATTCCATGTGAGAAACTTCTTTGTACGTTTAACTGTCGGTTGGTCAGGTGGTCGTAGTCTCCTAAAGAAATAACCAACGTGATTTATTTCTCTTGCATCCGAAACAAACTTTACTTTCCTTATGATTTGATGGACCGTGTCTCCATATTGTAGATGCACGTGCATGTTGCATGCATATAGGACTCCACCATGTGCAAGAGAAGCCCAACTTGCTAATCTCTTGGCTGCATGTAATTTAAAACTACCAAAACAGTGACGTACACCAACAGGATCCCATGCATGTATGATTGCATGCGAATCTTTTTCTTGTACTAATTATAGTTTGTGTTTCTCTTGATATTCTTTCAGCTGAATAGAATCTGTCACACATATTGTAACTTCATCTCTAGTATTAAATAGGGTCGTATCATCCTCTCCCCCTTGAAGCGAAATCATCCTCGATTTTGGGTTATTCTCTTGAGCAATGTTATCCTCCGCAGATTGGATGGGCGCTGGAATATTTCCCATGGCTATCGCTTCATTTTTCTTTGCTTGTTGTTGCTCTCTCAACTTCTGCCATTGATCTTTCCTCCAAGCCTTGAACAACTTCTTCTCCATAGACATGAGAACATATTTTTTGTCCCGGTCAGCAGTGTATGTGTTGGCGAGATAGTCATGTGTAACATTATTTTTCTTGTACCATGCCTCTCCCAGTAGCATATGACATGAATTCATCGATACCGGAATTATGTCACACAAAACCTCACAAGAAAATTTGCCGACTGAAAACAGTACCGTTGTTTGGTGCGTGATGTCGAGCTTGTCGTAGCACCTCCTCAACAAGTATGGTCCTGGATGTGGTGCCATAGATAGCTCCAATTTCTCCACCATGTCAATGCCGACCGCATTGATCGAACTGTCGTGGTCAATCGTCGTGGCGCAAACTTTTCCTCCCACTTTACAATAGGTGTGAAAAAGTTCAGCACCATAACCTTTCTCCTCCAGCAAAAAGTCACATGATAGCCTCCAGTAGCTCCTTCTTGATGACGGCGTGCCGGCCGTCTTCTCCGAAGTGCCGTGATTAACGCCGGGCTCTGATACCACATGATGAGAAGCGATCCTCGGGATGAGGGTCGATCCATTGTTGGCCCGATCTTTCACGGCACAAACCTCCATCGCAGCAAGTAATCATAGCAGGTTTACGAAGATGTTCATAAATCCCGCGAAAACAACACGCCAACCCCTCGATCTGAAGGAATAACTTGGACGAACCATATAGGTTCAGCTTGTAATCTCCTACGCGTCGTGCCACAGGAACTCACATGCCAACAGAGATTTTTGACAAGTTTTCTCTCAACTCGATAAAGGCCGACGGCCGAAACACACGCGGTGTCTAATTCATAATGACATAACCTCCACCATTACATGATGCATTGGATTTGGTTTTATAGTAGTAACCAACTTGAAAGACACGCACACCTAAAACCTTATCTAAAGCACACATGGACATACTTCCTAAAATCTGGACTCTATCTAG
This sequence comes from Triticum dicoccoides, assembly GCF_002162155.2. Lineage (NCBI taxonomy): Eukaryota > Viridiplantae > Streptophyta > Magnoliopsida > Poales > Poaceae > Triticum > Triticum dicoccoides. The sequence continues at coordinate 421,354,598 of NC_041387.1, read as the reverse complement.
TTTTAAACTATTTTGCCTTTTACATCTCGGCAAAGACCTACTAAAATATACTTTGACTCTTTTATTTGTGTGGTTGTTGATCCGCTTTTCCTAATCAGGTGGCCCCACGCAGACTCCTTTAAACTGATTATATTCCATGTGAGAAACTTCTTTGTACGTTTAACTGTTGGTTGTTCAGGTGGCCGTAGTCTCCTATAAAGAAATAACCAACATGATTTCTTTCTCTTGCATCCGAAACAAACTTTACTTTCCTTATGATTTGATGGACCGTGTCTCCATATTGTAGATGCACATGCATGTTGCATGCATATAGGACTCCACCTTGTGCAAGAGAAGCCCAACTTGCTAATCTCACGGCTGCATGTAATTTAAAACTACCAAAACAGTGACGTACACCAACAGGATCCCATGCACGTATGATTGCATGCGATTATTTTTCTTGTACTACTTCTAGTTTGTGTTCCTCTTGATATTCTTTCGGCTGAATAGAATCCGTCACACATGTTGTAACTTCATCTCTAGTATTAAATAAGGTCGTATCACATAACCTTCAATGCCAGTGACGAACCTCCATTCCGAACAGTCCGAGCACCAGCCGCTTTGGTCCTTAGTCCAATTATGGACGGCTTCCGGCTTATTAAAGTACTCATGGACGGCGGCAGTGGATTAAACCTCATCTATGAGGAAACTCTCAACAAAATGGAAATACACAAGAGCCGCATTAAGCAACACGACCTTCAGAGGAATCATCCCTAGTCGGGAGGCACGATGTGCGGGAAAAATCACACTGGGTGTGGTATTCGGCACGCCGGAGAATTATAGGTCCAAAGAAATCACATTCCAAGTGGCCCCGTTTAGTAGCGGATACCATGCCCTTTTAGGGCGGGATGCATTTACGAGCTTCCAAGCTATACCCCATTACGGGTACATGAAGCTCAAGATGCCCGGGCCCAATGGAATCATCACTCTAGCTAGTGATCCGGACGTAGCACTCCGCGCCGAAAATAAAACCGCCGCACTGGCCCTTGAGGCATTATCCGAAGCCCTCGCGGCCGAAGAACTAACTGCGTTGCGCTCCACAGTGGACAGGGACGACGTGATACTCGACAAACGACCCAAGTCCACCTCTTTCAAACCAGCGGACGAAATAGTCAAATTCCAGGTCCACCCAACAGACCCTGCAAAAACAGTATCCATCGAGGCACAGCTGAACCCCACAATAGACGCCGCACTGCGAGAGTTCTTGCGTGAGAATTGGGACATCTTCGCGTGGCATCCTTCAGACATGCCAGGTATCCCACGCAGGCTGGCCAAGCATAGCCTAAACATACTAAAGGGATACAAACCGGTCAAGCAGACTCTTTGGCATTTTTCAGGACCTAAGTGACAAGCCATGGGAGAGGAGCTAGCCAAGTTACTCGAGGCAGGATTCATCAGAGAAATAAAACATCCGGACTGGCTAGCAAACCTGGTGATGGTACCAAAGAAGGACAAATCCTGGCGCCTATGCGTCGATTTTGAAGGACCTCAATAAAGCTTGCCCCAAGGATCCCTTCCCCCTCCCATGCATCGATCAAATCATCGACGCTACCGCAGGACACGACTCATTGTGCTTCCTCGACGCATACTTTGGATACCATCAAATCAAGATGGTAGAGTCCGATCAAGCCGCAACGGCATTCATCACACCATACGGCCCCTTCTGTTTTAACACCATGCCTTTCAGGCTCAAAAATGCCGGTGCAACCTATCAACGCATGATACAAACATGCCTGGAAAAACAAATTGGCAAAACAGTGGAGGCATACGTAGATGATGTGTTCATCAAAACCAGACATGTCGAATCTTTAATAGATGACTTGAGGCTTACGTTCGACAATCTCCGAACATATGACATCAAGCTCAATCCGGAAAAATGCATTTTTGGCGTGCCTGCCGGAAAGCTCTTGGGCTTCATTATTTCCAATAGAGGAATTGAAGCAAATCCGGCTAAAATCTAACTCTGTCACAGTTGGCTACCCCAACAGACCTCAAGCAAATCCAGAAATTAACTGGATGCATGGCTGCCCTAAGCCGCTTTCTCTCCCGATTGGGAGAAAAGGCACTACCTCTTTATCGCCTTCTTCGATGCACCGAACACTTCGAGTGGACGTATGCGGCTATAGCCAGACTGGAAGAAATAAAGGCCCTCTTGGCCAGCAATCCAATCCTGGCCACGCCAAATATCGGCGAACCCATGTTGTTATATATAGCTGCAACACACCAGGTTGTAAGTGCAGTGCTCGTCGTTGAATGAGAGACGGACGGACATAAGGTCCCGCTTCAAAAGCCGGTATACTACGTATCCACTGTCCTCACTCCATGCAAGTCACGGTACCCACATTATCAAAAGGTAGCATACATGGTCTTCATGGCATCCCAGAAACTACGACACTACTTTCAAGAGTGTTCAATCACGGTGGCCTCTGAAGTACCACTCAACGATATAATAAATAACCGCGATGCCACGGGCCGGATTGCTAAGTGGGCTATCGAGCTCCTCCCGTTCAACATCATATACAAACCACAGCAAGCCATTAAGTCGCAAGTACTAGCTGACTTCATCGCCGAATGGACAGAAGCCGAACTCCCTAAAGAGTACGGCGCGTACTCCAATTGGATCATGCACTTTGACGGCTCTAAGATGCTGGCTCGTCTAGGAGCAGGCGTTGTCCTGACATCCCCCACCGGAGACATAGTCCAATACGTACTCCAAATATTATACACAGACTCCAACAATGCAGCCAAATACGAGGCTCTGTTGCATGGTCTTCGGATGGCAGTCTCCATGGGCATTCAACGCCTAGAGGTGCGTGGGGATTCGAACCTTGCAATATCTCAAATAAATGGAGACTTTGACGCCAAGGACCCAAAAATGGAGGATTACCACAATGCCGTCCTCAAAATGTCAGCTTGGTTCGAGGGGCTCGAATTCCACCATGTGGTCCGAGAAAACAATCAAGCGGCGGATATCCTCGCCCGCATCAGCACTAAGCGCGACCCCGTCCCACCTAATATCTTCTTGGAAAGGCTGTTCAAGCCATCCATCGTGTGGGAAGGGGAGACCGGCAATAACAGTCCGGATCCGACCACAACCCCAGACCCCGAACACTCTGACGTAATCGGAGGCTCCACCACCGAAATAACACCTTCGACCCACGTGATTATGGCTGTCATCGCCCCGTGGACATAACCCTTCTTAGCCTACCTAAATAGGCAAGAACTCCCTAAGGACCAAAATGAGGCACGTTGCATTGTGCGGCGCTCTAAATCCTACTAGGTTCATGAGGGAGAGCTTTATAAGAAAAGCGCTACTGGAGTACTCCAAAGGTGCATCTCCGAAGAGGAAGGACGGCAGCTTTTGGCCAAAATTCAGCTGGACTCGGCGGCCACCACGCCACAGCTCGGGCCCTTGTAAGCAAGGCCTTCCGTACAGGTTTCTACTGGCCGACAGCCCGAGCAGACGCATAGGACCTCATCCAACATTGCGTCGGTTGCCAGCTTTTTGCAAATCAAAGCCATATGCCACCTACCGCTCTCAAACAATCCCCATAACTTGGCCCTTTGCGGTCTGGGAGCTCGATATGGTTGGACCCCTTAAAGGAGGAAGCCATAAGAAAAAAATACTTGTTGGTCATGGTGGATAAGTTCACCAAATGGATATAAGCCAAACCAGTTTAAACGGCCGAATCCGGACCAATGATAGACTTCCTATCAGGGTCCGTACACCGTTATGGTGTCCCCCACAGCATCATCACCGGTAATGACTCCAACTTCATAGCTGACGAGGTGAAAACTTGGTGCGGCAACATGGGCATCAAGCTCGATTACGCCTCCGTCTATCACCCCCAAACAAACGGTCAAGTCGAACGAGCAAATGGTCATATTATGAGCGGCATCAAACCCAGACTAGTGCGATCCTTGAAGAAATCAGATAAGCACTGGGTTAAGGAGCTCGACTCCGTACTATGGGGGCTGCGGACCACGCCGAATTGCACTACCGGATACACACCATTTTTTATGGTGTACGGCGCAAAGGTAGTATTGCCCTATGACATCATTCATGACTCACCTCGAGGGCGCATGTACGAAGAGAGAGAAGCCGAGCTTGATCGGCAGGACAGTTTAGATGCCCTGGAGGAGGAGCGTGATGTCACAAAAGCCCGCTCCGCATTCTATCACCAACAGGTCGAAGGTATCAAAGCAGAGAAGTACGGGCCAAAACTTATAACGTTGGCGAACTTGTTCTACGCCTACCGGAGAAGAAAAAGGACAAGCTCAAGCCCAAGTGGGAGGGTCCCTTCATCATTGATAAAGTTCTCACTGGAGGAGCGTACCATCTGCGTGATGCATCTGATAATCGACTCGAGCCAAACCCATGGAACACGGCCAGACTCCGAAGATTCTACGCCTAGTGCCGGACTCTGCATTCGTCTCCTTACCTACGCCTAGTGCCTGACTTTTTTTAAGTTATATCTGCTTTCTTTCTTTCTTCCTTTTTCTTTATGGCCTTAAAAGCTTAAAGTGTGTCTTGACTACACAATCTTGACGCGCCCTACATGCTCATTATACCCGGGGGCTTCTTATACAGAAGCTTAATATAATTATCTCCTGGGCTTTATGCCCATTACATATGTGTCGCTTCTCCATATGTACCTTTTTTTGCCATTATATGCATCGATATGACTTAAGTTTTGGCCAAGATGGGTTGCCTGGCTCTTGTGTTTATGCCCTATGTTCCCATTAGTTCGGCTAGGGCATAAGGGGAGCACCTCTGCGATTGTTACTACCGGATCAGCCGGATGTGTACCTCAGACTGGGTGAAGCCAAAAGCTAGCGTTCTTAAGGGAATATTCGGTTGGTGAACAAAAGATGTTTCTTACCTATTACAATACATGCCCCTAGATGTTTATATCCCGCGTCTCTTTTCACAGTTCGGACATGCACATTAATGCATGCGTGCCCAGGGAAAGGAACCCTTAACAGAACTATTCTCCCTGGAAGATATTTCTTACTATCCATGTAATATAACATAGCTAGTTGGGTACTTGTCTGTTCAAGCACTTATGACCCCTACGCCTGGTTTCCAGGCATACCCTGGTTTTTACATAACTGAGCGGGTATTCGGATACACTCCGGACTGTCGGGTCCGGAGGTTGAAGCGAAAAGGTCTGCCATGACAAATGATTTACAATCCGGCTAGGGACCAAATATGTAATTTGAAGTACACAGTCACTTAGACTTACTAAATTCTTCTTCTATACCATCCAACAGGCTGTCTAGCCTACAATCCTGTTGGGAATACTTTGCAGCTAAACCTACCTAGTCATATACTAGACTAACGGGGATCTCTTTCCCATCTGACCCTACAGGTCTGACCTCGGCCATGTGATTCGGGTCAACCTTGATGTACCGCGTTTTCACCATGGCCCAGGCTTCCCTCGCACCTTGTCGGCAGGCCGATATCTTCCATAATCGGAAGCGCCGCTGCGCTCCCTTGAGCATCTCTACAAGCTTATCCATGCCTCCTGGCAGGGAGGCGGATGGCCACAAGGCCTGGGCAATACCCTGCATCACCTACCGACCTCGCTCGTGCAGTTGTGAAAGCTCTTGCAGAAGATCGTCTGCGGATCTGGGCTTCTCGTCTTCGGGGTGACCTGTCAGCATACCTACAGATATAACTCTGTTAGCCCGTTTCTTCACCGAACTGTATAAAGGTTCAATTGAGCACATACTAAAAATGTCGCGTCGCAGCCTCTTGTTCTCCTTCACGGAGTCTGCAAGCTGGGCCCGAACATCTCCCAGTTCAATGCCCAGCCGGGTATGGGCATCCTGGAGATCATTTTTCTCTCGAATAACCCGTGTAAGCACGTGCTCGCCAGCCTCTAGCTGTCGTTGAGCATGTTGCTCATCCCCTGGTACGATCTGCGAATTACCTCCGGGATTGTCTGCAGAATCTACTGTTAGATTTGCATGCATGCCGAATACTAACTGGTACATGTCATTACATTCTTTTCGATCAAGACAAGTATTACCAGATGAGGCCTTCTTGGACTCCTCCATTCCGGAAATTGTGGCCCGTAGCTAGGCTTTGCACTCCTCCAGCTCTTGAGACAACTGGGTATTCTTCTCCGTAAGAACCTATGCATACAATGATCCTTAAATCAGTTATGCCAACTGTTTAAAGTCTCAGGGGCTATTGATATACATAATTATCAGATTTTCCTACCCGTATATCCTTTACATATTGTTCCATGGCTCTAGCGAGGCCACGTTGAGCATCTCGGATGTACGCGTCTCCTGAATTGAAGGCATTGAATGCCTCTTCGGAGAAATTAGGGTTACGGAGTACGGCCCGTCGACGCCTGTGATTCATGGTGCTCTCCACTTTGGAATTCGTAGCGGAAATTCTATCCGCATCCTTTCTAGGAGGACCGTCCGGCGTTGTCCTCGCGTTAGCCTCCGCCCCTGAGTCCCGCTCCTTAGTCTGGCTGGTGGAGGCGGGGCTGGCAGGCTCTCTAGACATAGTCCAGCGAGCGTTTTTTCTGCTAGGGACCACGGACATTATTATATTTTAAAGACGATATTCACGGAGCAGGTTTTTAATCATACCTCTGCGACAACGTCTCGGTCCTGACCGCCTTCCTTTTAAGCCTACCCGGCTTCGGTGCCCCCTGTTGACGAGTCACCGTGGGTTTGGCACGGCGCCCTGACGGCCTTCCCTGTAAAACACAATACATGTGTGGTGGGTAAGGCGCAAATAAGGGATCCATCTCGGAGGTTAGGACTCCGGTATTACTTACACGTGAGGCAGGGAGTAGGCCGGGATAATCAGCTATGATGGCCACTAAGGCACCATCATAGCTTAACTAGTAAAACGTCCTGTCGACGAGCTCCACAAATATGTCTGGATCTTAATCGAGTCCGGGGTCAAGGGCTCGGTCAGGGTCCTCTGGCTGTGGAGACGGGCTGTGCACCTCCCTCATAGCTTTTCGTAGTTCCTGCTATGAATTAGCTGAAGGAAATATGCCCTAGAGGCAATAATAAAGTTATTATTTATTTCCTTATATCATGATAAATGTCTATTATTCATGCTAGAATTGTATTAACCAGAAACATAATACATGTGTGAATACATAGACAAACAGAGTGTCACTAGTATGCCTCTACTTGACTAGCTCGTTAATCAAAGATGGTTAAGTTTCCTAACCATAGACATGAGTTGTCATTTGATTAACGGGATCACATCATTAGGAGAATGATGTGATTTACTTGACCCATTCCATTAGCTTAGCACTTGATCGTTTAGTATGTTGCTATTGCTTTCTTCATGACTTATACACGTTCCTATAACTATGAGATTATGCAACTCCCGTTTACCGGAGGAACACTTTGTGTGCTACCAAACGTCACAACATAACTGGGTGATTATAAAGGTGCTCTACAGGTGTCTCTGAAGGTACTTGTTGGGTTGGCGTATTTTGAGATTAGGATTTGTCACTTCGATTGTCGGAGAGGTATCTCTGGGCCCACTCGGTAATGCACATCACTATAAGCCTTGCAAGCATTGTAACTAATGAGTTAGTTACAGGATGATGTATTACGGAATGAGTAAAGAGACTTGCCCGTAACGAGATGAACTAGGTATTGAGATACCGACGATCGAATCTCGGGCAAGTAACATACCGATAACAAAGGGAACAACGTATGTTGTTATGCGGTTTGACCGATAAAGATCTTCGTAGAATATGTGGGAGCCAATATGAGCATCCAGGTTCGCTATTGGTTATTGACTGGAGACGTGTCTCGGTCATGTCTACATTGTTCTCGAACCCGTAGGGTCCACACGCTTAAGGTTTCGATGACAGTTATATTATGAGTTTATGAGTTTTGATGTACCGAAGGAGTTCGGAGTCCCGGATGAGATCGGGGACATGACGAGGAGTCTCAAAATGGTCAAGACGTAAAGATCGATATATTGGACGACTATATTTGGACATTGGAAAGGTTCCGAGTGATTCGGGTATTTTTCGGAGTACCGGAGAGTTACGGGAATTCGTATTGGGCCTTAATGGGCCATACGGAAAAGGAGAGAAAGGCCCCAAAGGGTGGCCGCACCCCTTCCCATGGTCTAGTCCGAATTGGACTAGGGAGTGGGGGAGCCCCCTTCCTTCCTTCTCCTTCTCCCTTCCCTTTCCTTCTCTCCTACTCCTAATACTTGGAAGGGCTCCTAGTTCTACTAGAAAAGGGGGAATCCTACTCCCGGTGGGAGTAGGACTCCCCTAGGGCGCGCCATAGAGAGGGCCGGCCCTCCCCCTCCTCCATTCCTTTATATACGGGGAGGGGGGCACCCCTTGGAGACACAACAATTGATCTCTTGATCTCTTTGCCGTGTGTGGTGCCCCCCTCCATCATAGTTCTCCTCGATAATATTGTAGCGGTGCTTAGGTGAAGCCCTGTGACGGTAGAACATCAAGATCGTCACCACGCCTTCGTGCTGACGGAACTCTTCCCTGACATTCTGCTAGATTGGAGTCCGGGGAACGTAATCGAGCTGAACGTGTGCAAGAACTCGGAGGTGCCGTAGTTTCGGTGCTTGATCAGTCGGGCCGTGAAGACGTACGACTACATCAACCGTGTTCTTCTAACGCTTCCGCTTTCAGACTATGAGGGTACGTGGGCACACTCTCCCCTCTCGTTGCTATGCATCACCATGATCTTGTGTGTGCGTAGGAATATTTTTGAAATTACTACGTTCCCCAACAGTGGTATCAGAGCCTAGGTTTTATGCGTTGATGTTATATGCACGAGTGAGTTGTGGACGATACAAGTCATACTGCTTACCAGCATGTCATACTTTGGTTCAGCGGTATTGTTGGATGAAGCGGCCTGGACCGGCATTACGCGTACGCTTATGCGAGACTGGTTTTACCGCCGAACTTTGCACACAGGTGACTAGCGGGTGTCAGTTTCTCCAACTTTAGTTGAACCGAGTGTGGCTATGTCCGGTCCTTGAGAAGGTTAAAACAACACTAACTTGACGAACTATCGTTGTGCTTTTGATGCGTAGGTAAGAATGGTTCTTGCTCAGCCCGTAGAAGCCACATAAAACTTGCAATAACAAAGTAGGGGACGTCTATCTTATTTTTGCAGGGCATGTTGTGATGTGATATGGTCAAGACGTGATGAAATATAAGTTGTTGTATGAGATGATCATGTTTTGTTGAAGTTATCGGCAACTGGCAGAAGCCTTATGGTTGTCTCTTTATTGCATAAGATGCAAGCGCCAAATAATTGCTTTACTTTATCTCTATGCGATAGCAATAGTTGCAAGAGCAATAGTTGGCGAGACGACCATGTGATGACACATTGATATAGATCAAGATGATGGAGATCATGGTGTCATGCCGGTGACGATGGAGATCATGATGATGCTTTGGAGATGGAGATCAAAGGCACAAGATGATGATGGCCATATCATGTCACATATTTTTGATTGCATATGATGTTTATCTTTTATACATCTTATTTTGTTTTGATTGACGGTAGCATTATAAGATGATCTCTCACTAATTTCAAGATAAAAGTGTTCTCCCTGAGTATGCACCGTTGCCAAAGTTTGTCATGCCCAGACACCATGTGATGATCGGGTGTGATAAGCTCTACGTCCATCTACAGTGGGTGCAAGCCAATTTTGCACACGCGGAATACTCAGGTTAAACTTGACGAGCCTAGAATATGCAGATATGGCCTCAGAACACTGGACACCGAAAGGTCGAGCGTGAATCATATAGTAGATATGATCAACATAGTGATGTTCACCATTGAAAACTACTCCATCTCACGTGATGATCGGTTATGGTTTAGTTGATTTGGATCACGTGATCACTTAGATGACTAGAGGGGTGTCTATCTAAGTGGGAGTTCTTAAGTAATATGATTAATTGAACTTCAATTTATCATGAACTTAGTCCTGGTAGTATTTTGTAAATTATGTTGTAGATCAATAGCTCGCGTTGTTGCTTTCTTATGTTTATTTTGATATGTTCCTAGAGAAAACTGTGTTGAAAGATGTTAGTAGCAATGATGCGGATTGGATCCGTGATCTGAGGATTGTCCTCATTGCTGCACAGAAGAATTATGTACTTAATGCACCGCTAGGTGACAGACCTATTGCAGGAGCAGATGCAGACGTTGTGAATGTTTGGCTAGCTTGATATGATGACTACTTGATAGTTTAGTGCACCATGCTTAACGGCTTAGAATCGGGACTTCAAATACGTTTTGAACGTCATGGACCATATGAGATGTTCCAGGAATTGAAGTTAATATTTCAAGCAAATACCCGAGTTGAGAGATATGAAGTCTCCAACAAGTTCTATAGCTGAAAGATGGAGGAGAATTGCTCAACTAGTGAGCATGTGCTCAGATTGTCTGGGTACTACAATCGCTTGAATCAAGTGGGAGTTAATCTTCCAGATAAGATAGTGATTGACAGAGTTCTCTAGTCACCATCACCAAGTTACTAGAACTTCGTGATGAACTATAGTATGCAAGGGATGACGAAAATGATTCCCGAGCTCTTCGTGATGTTGAAATCGACGAAGGTAGAAATCAAGAAAGAGCATTGATACGTCTCCGTCGTATCTATAATTTTTGATTGTTCCATGCCTATATTATTCAAGTTTTATATACTTTTGGCAACTTTTTATACTATTTTTTGGGACTAACATATTGATCCAGTGCCCAATGTCAGTTCCTGTCTGTTGCATGTTTTTTGTTTCGCAGGCACCCAATATCAAACGGAGTCCAAACGGGATAAAAACGGACGGAGATTTTTTTGGAATATTTATGATTTTTGGGAAGTAAAATCAACGCGAAACGGTGTACGGGGTGGCCACGAGATAGGGGGGCGCGCCCTCCCCCCTGCGCTCGGCCTGGGCTCTCGTGGGCCACCCGTAAGGCGGTTGACGCTCTTCTTTTGGCGCAAGAAAGATAATTTTACGAGAAAGATCTGGGCGAAAGATTCACCCCAATCAGAGTTATGGATCTCCAGATATAAAGGAAGTGGTGAAGGGGTAGAATCTGAGAACGCAGAAACAGAGAGATAGATCCAATCTCGGAGGGGCTCTCGCCCCTCCCACGCCATGGGAGCCAAGGACCAGATGGGAAGCCCTTCTCCCATCTAGGGAGGAGGTCAAGGAAGAAGAAGAAGAAGGGGGCTCTCTCCCCCTTGCTTCCGGTGGCACCGGAACGCCGTCGGGGGCCATCATCATCACCGCGATCTTCACCAACACCTCCGCCATCTTCACCAACGTCTCCATCACCTTCCCCCATCTGTATCCAGTGGTCCACTCTCCCGCAACCCATTGTACCCTCTACTTGAACATGGTGCTTTATGCTTCATATTATTTTCCAATGATGTGTTGCCATCCTATGATGTCTGAGTAGATTTTCGTTGTCCTATCGGTGATTGATGAATTGCTATGATTGGTTTGAGTTGCATGTTTTATTATTGGTGCTGTCCTATCGTGCCCTCCATGTCGCGCAAGCGTGAGGGATTCCCGCTGTAGGTGTTGCAATGCGTTCATGATTCGCTTATAGTGGGTTGCGTGAGTGACAGAAACACAAACCCGAGTAAGGGGATTGTTGCGTATGGGATAAAGGGGACTTGATGCTTTAATGCTATGGTTGGGTTTTACCTTAATGAATCTTTAGTATTTGCGGATGCTTGCTAGAGTTCCAATCATAAGTGCATATAATCCAAGTAGAGAAAGTATGTTAGCTTATGCCTCTCCCTCAAATAGAATTGCAATAGTGATTACTGGTCTAGTAACGTAGTCAATTGCTTAGGGACAATTTCACAACTCCTACCACCACTTTTCCACACTCGCTATATTTACTTTATTGCATCTTTATTTAAACAGCCCCTACTTTTTATTTACGTTCTCTTTATTATCTTGCAAGCCTATCCTATCACACATACAAAGTACTTCTAGTTTCATACTTGTTCTAGGTAAAGCGAATGTCAAGCGTGCGTAGAGTCGTATCAGTGGCCGATAGGACTTGAGAGAGTATTTGTTCTACCTTTAGCTCCTCGTTGGGTTCGACATTCTTACTTATCGAAAGAGGCTACAACTATCTCGCATACTTGCGGGTCATCAAGCATCAAGTGTTGATGATTGACAAGACCACTAGTTTCAAGAAAAGGGCAAAGGAAAAAAGGGAACTTCAAGTAGAATGACAAGCAAGTTGTCACTCCCGCGAAGAAGCCCAAAGCTAGACCAAAGCCTGAAACTGAGTGCTTACACTGCAAAGGAAATGGTCACTAGAAGCGGAAATGCCCTGAATATTTGGTGGATAAGAAAGATGGCAAAGTGAACAAGGGTATATTTGATATACAGGTTATTGATGTGTACCTTACTAGTATTTATAGTAGCCCCTGAGTATTTGATACTTGTTCGGTTGCTAAAAAGTAGTAACTCGAAACAGGAGTTACAGAATAAACAGAGACTAGTTAAGGGTGAAGTGACGATGTGTGTTGGAAGTGGTTCCAATATTGATATGATCATCATCACACACTCCCTATATTTTCGAGATTAGTGTTAAACCTAAATAAATGTTATTTGGTGTTTGCGTTGAGCATAAGTATGATAAGATCATGTTTTTTGCGATACGATTATTCATCTAAGATAGAGAATAAATTGTTATTCTGTTTACATGAATAAAACCTTCTATGGTCGTACACCCAATGGTGATGGTTTATTGAATCTTGATCATAGTGATACACATATTCATAATGTTGATGCCAAAAATGCAAAGTTAATGATGATAGTGCAACTTATTTGTGGCACTGCCGTTTGGGTCATATCGGTGTAAAGCGCATGAAGAAACTCCATAAAGATGGATTTTCGGAATCACTTGGTTATGAATCATTTGATGCTTGCGAACCGTGCCTTTTGGGCAAGATGACTAAAACTCCGTTCTCCGAAACAATGGAACGAGCTAATAACTTGTTGGAAATAATACATACGTATGCGGTCCAATGAGTGTTGATGCTCGTGGCAGGGTATCGTTATTTTCTGACCTTCACAGATGATTTGAGCAGATATGCGTATATCTACTTAATGAAGCACAAGTCTGAAACATTTGAAAAGTTCAAAGAATTTCATAGTGAAGTGGAGAATCATCGTAACAAGAAAATAGAAGTTTCTACAATCTGATCGTAGAGAAGAATATTTGAGTTACGAGTTTGGCCTTCATTTTAAACAATGTGGAATAGTTTCACAGCTCATGCCACATGGAACACCACAGCGTAATGGTGTGTCCGAATGCCGTAACCGCACTTTATTGGATATGGTGCGATCAATGATGTTTCTTACTGATTTACCAATATTGTTTTGGGGTTATGCATTAGAGATAGTTGCATTCACGTTAAAAATAGGGCACCATCTAAATCCGTTGAGACGACACCATATGAACTATGGTTTAGCAATAAACCTAAGCTGTCATTTCTTAAAATTTGGAGTTGCGATGCTTATGTGAAAAAGTTTCAACCTGATAAGCTCGAACCCAAATCGGAGAAGTGCGTCTTCATAGACCCAAAGGAAATTGTTGGGTATACCTTCTATCACAGATCCAAAGGCAAAATATTCATTGCTAAGAATGGATCCTTTCTAGAGAAGGAGTTTCTCTCGAAAGAAGTGAGTGGGAGGAAAGTAGAACTTGATAAGGTAATTGTACCTTCTCCCGAATTGGAAAGTAGTTCATCACAGAAATCAGTTCTAGTGATTCTTACACCAATTCATGAGGAAGTTAATGATGATGATCATGAAACTTCAGATCAAGTTATTACAGAAACTCGTAGGTCTTCTAGAGTACGGTCCGCACCAGAGTGGTATGGTAATCCTATTCTAGAAGTCATGTTACTAAGACCATGATGAACCTATGAACTATGAGGAAGTGATGATGAGCCCAGATTCCACGAAATGGCTTGAAGCCATGAAATCTGAGATAGGATCCATGTATGAGAACAAAGTGTGGACTTTGACTGACTTGCCCGATGATCGGTGAGTCATTAAGAATAAATGGATCTTCAAGAGGAAAACAGATGCTGATAGTAGTGTTACTATCTACAAAGCTAGACTTGTCGAAAAGAGTTTTTTGACAAAGTTCAAGGTGTTGAATACAATGAGATTTACTCACTCGTATCGATGCTTAAAAGTCTGTCTGAATCATGTTAGCAATTGCCACATTTTATGAAATCTGGCAAATGGATGTCAAAACTGCATTCCTTAATGGTTTTCTTAAAGAAGAGTTGTATATGATGCAACCAGAAGGTTTTGTCAATCCTAAAGGTGATAACAAAATGTGCAAGCTCCAACGATCGATCTATGGACTGGTGCAAACATCTCAGAGTTGGAATATACGCTTTGATGAGTTGATCAAAGCATATGGTTTTATACAGGCTTTTGGAGAAGCCTGTATTTACAAGAAAGTGAGTGGGAGCACTACAGCATTTCTGGTAAGTATATATGAATAACATATTGTTGATCGGAAATAATGTAGAATTTTTTTCTGGAAAGCATAAAAGGATACTTGAATAAGAATTTTTCAAAGAAAGACCTCGGTGAAGCTGCTTACACATTGAGCATCAAAGATCTATAGAGATAGATCAAGACGCTTGATAAGATTTTTCAATGAGTACATACCTTGATAAGATTTTGAAGTGGTTCAAAATGGAATAGTCAAAGAAGGAGTTCTTGCCTGTGTTCCAAGGTGTGAAGTTGAGTAAGACTCAAATCCCGACCACGGCAGAAAATAGAAAGAGAATGAAAGTTATTCCCTATGCATTAGTCATAGGTTCTATAAAAGTAAGCCATGTTATGGACCAGACCTATTGTATACTCTGCCCTAGTTTGGCAAGGGAGTACAGTAGTGATCTAGGAGTAGATCACTGGACATTGGTCAAAATTATCCTTAGTGGAATAAGGATATGTTTCTCGATTATGGAGGTGACAAAAGGTTCATCGTAAAGGGTTATGTCAATACAAGTTTTGGTACTGATCCAGATGACTCTATGTCTTAATCTGGATACATATTGAAAGTGGGAGCAATTAGCTAGAGTAGCTCCATGCAGCATTGTAGACATAGAATATTTGCAAAATACATACGGCTCTGAATGTGACAGACCTGGTGACTAAACTTCTCTCAGGAGCAAAACATGATCATACCTTAGTACTCTTTGGTTGTTAATCACATAACGATGTGAACTAGACTATTGACTCTAGTAACCCTTTGGGTGTTGATCACATGACAATGTCAACTATGGGTATTAATCACATATAGATGTGAATATTGGTGTTAAATCACATGGCGATGTGAACTAGATTATTGACTCTAGTGCAAGTGGGAGACTGAAGGAAATATGCCACAGAGGCAATAATAAAGTTATTATTTATTTCCTTATATCATGGTAAATGTTTATTATTCATGCTAGAATTGTATTAACCGGAAACATAATACATGTGTGAATACATAGACAAACATACTGTCACTAGTATGCCTCTACTTGACTAGCTCGTTAATCAAAGATGGTTAAGTTTCCTAACCGTAGACATGAGTTGTCATTTGATTAACGGGATCACATCATTAGGAGAATGATGTGATTTACTTGACCCATTTCGTTAGCTTAGCACTTGATCGTTTAGTATGTTGCAATTGCTTTCTTCATGACTTATACACGTTCCTATAACTATGAGATTATGCAACTCCCGTTTACCGGAGGAACACTTTGTGTGCTACCAAACATCACAACATAACTGGGTGATTATAAAGGTGCTCTACAGGTGTCTCTGAAGGTACTTGTTGGGTTGGCGTATTTCGAGATTAGGATTTTTCACTCCGATTGTCAGAGAGGTATCTCTGGGCCCACTCGATAATGCACATCACTATAAGCCTTGCAAGCATTGTAACTAATGAGTTAGTTACAGGAAGATGTATTACGGAACGAGTAAAGAGACTTGTTGGTAACGAGATTGAACTAGGTATTGAGATACCGACGATCGAATCTCGGGCAAATAACATACCTATAACAAAGGGAACAACGTATGTTGTTATGCGGTTTGACCGATAAAGATCTTCCTAGAATATGTGGGAGCCAATATGAGCATCTAGGTTCCGCTATTGGTTATTGATTGGAGACGTGTCTCGGTCATGTCTACATTCTTCTCGAACCTGTAGGGTCTGCATGCTTAAGGTTTCGATGACAGTTATATTATGAGTTTATGAGTTTTGATGCACCGAAGGAGTTCCGAGTCCCGGATGAGATCGGGGACATGATGAGGAGTCTCGAAATGGTCGGGACGTAAAGATCGATATATTGGACGACTATATTCGGACATCGGAAAGGTTTCGAGTGATTCGGGTATTTTTCGGAGTACCGGAGAGTTACGGGAATTCGTATTGGGCCTTAATGGGCCATATGGAAAAGGAGAGGAAGGCCCCAAAGGGTGGCTGCACCCCTCCCCATGAGTCCGAATTGGACTAGGGAGGGGGGCGCCCCCTTCCTTCCTTCTCCTTTTCCCTTCCCTTTCCTTCTCTCCCACTCCTAATACTTGGAAGGGCTCCTAGTTCTACTAGGAAAGGGGGAATCCTACTCCCGGTGGGAGTAGGACTCCCCTAGGGCGCGCCGTAGAGAGGGCCGGTGTCGTGGTTCTAAGACAGACAGTAGAATAGGAGGGTAGGTATGGAGAGGCAAGATCCTAGCTATGGAGTAGTTGTATACGCAAGAGATTTACGAGTTCAGGCCCTTCTCGGACGAAGTAATAGCCCTACGTCTTGGAGCCCGGAGGCGGTCGACTGGATTATATGCGTATGAGTTACAGGGGTGCTAACCCTTTACACTGAGGAGGGGGTGGCTTATATAGTGTCTGCCCGACCCCTCCGGCCCTCAGTTATGAGGGGTTTTAAGTACATTAAGGCCTGGCGTTACTGGTAACGCCTCACATAAAGTGTCATCATGACCATAAAGACTACTTAACTACAGACCGTTTAGGTACAGAGTGACTCTTTAACTCCTGGTGGTCGAGTGAGGCTTCATGGTCGAGTGTCTTCGAGTCCATCGAGTGGAATCCCTCCTGGTCGACTGGAAGGTAATTTCTTCTAGAGATGTCCTTGGGGAGGGTATCTTTGGACAGGTCCATGACCCTACCCTAGGTACATGGCTTCATCATTAGCCCCCAAATGGATCGAGGTTTGAGTGAGGAAGGAATTGAGAATTCCTCCAACCTGTTTTTCATGCTATGAGTGTGTCTTGTTCTAGATCAATGGCTTTTAGTGAAGGCACCAATTTCTTTTTCAGTCGCCTTGAGCCATTCTTTGTATCTGTCGAGTGAACTTTATGAACTTGGAGATTTCCGAGCGATGGATCGGAGGAAATCTGCGGTCTGTCAATTTGCTCTGTTGTTCGCGGATTTAGCGGGATCCAAACTTCAGGAAGCGCGCGAAGCGGGGGAGGCCGTGGTACTCGGATGGGAGAAGGCAAGGACGCCTCGATCTTCGCACCACCTTTTTAGCCACGTATCGCGCGCGCCTGTTGTGGGATTTGATAGGATCGTCCGGGCCTACCAGTCAGCCACTCAGAAGAGACTTCATATAAGGCGTTGGACGAGGGTTTTTTGAACAGTGTGCCCTCATTCGCCTCTCCCTCTTCCTCAAACTCGCCCGCTGCACTCGCTTCCACCCCCACCCTACTGCTCCTTGCGCGCCTCGCCAGCGACGATGGTGAAGGAAAGGACGGCGGCTTTGGAGCGGGCGAAGAAGGCGACGGCGAAAGCGAAGGGGAGGGCGACCAGCCGGGGTGGATCTTCGTCTCGGGCCGGCCTGCCGCAAGGCTGGATCCAAGGAGACTGGATCCGCTCGACCATCACCCAGAAGGACCTCAACGACCTGGCCAATGAAGGACTGATCCCCCATGGGTCGGCGAGGCTTCCGTGGAGGGAGTGGCAACCGCAGCCTCAAGAGGGTGAGTGCATCCTCTTAGCCACCCATGTTGACCGCGGTTTTTCCCTACCGCCGAATCTTTTCTTTAGGGGGTTTCTGAATTTCTTCGGGGCACAACTTCATCATTTTACTCCCAACTCCATTGCCTATCTCGCCGCTTTCGTGTCCTTGTGTGAAAACTTCTTGGGTTGTCGGCCGCGTTGGGGCCTTTTCAAACATATTTTCACCTATCGCTCTCAGACGGTGAAAAAGGCTAGTCCGAGTGACGAGAGAACCCAGGTAATCCAGATGTGTGGGGGTCTTGGGGTTCAGATGAGGAGCAAGAGTGCCTTTCCAGCCATGACCCTTCCCGAGTCAGTACGAGGGTGGCAGTCGACCTGGTTCTACTGCCAAGACCAGACGATGCCAGGGCAGTCGACTGGCCTCCCCCCGTTCTCCATGGACCGAGTGAATAAGCCATCCTCTCTGAAGGTGCTTCCGGAGGAGAAGGCTTAGGTTAGGATGTTGGTGGAGCGTGTAGTCCAGCTCATTCGCGACGGAGTGACTGGTATGGATCTTCTGGAGGTTTTCCTTCGACGGCGCATTCAGCCACTTCAGTACCGGGGCCATCCGATGTGGTTGTACTCTGGTACTGATGACACCACTCGGGTCCACCCGGAGGAGGTCGACGATGCCACTCTGGAGAGGTGGATGACTGCCATCACAGGGAACAAAGATAATCCTCATGGAGCCAGGAGGATCCCGCCACTCGACCAGTCATACGATCCAGACAAGGTCTGACCACATATATCTGACCATGACTCTGTTTCCTTCATTCTGTCTTGCTACCATTCAGTCGACTGACTTTTGTCTTGTTTGTCTTCTTCTAGGTCACCACCGAGATGTATTCGATGCCCAATGGGGCGCAAGAACAGACCGAGGAGGAGGAAGGGAGCGGAGGTGAAAGTCAGGAGGAGTGGGAATCCGATGGCGAGGAGGACGAAGAGGATCCTGGTTCTGGTGAGGAGGAGGAGGAGGAAGAGGAGGAAGAAGTCGAGCCTCCTCGTACTGAAAGACGGTCCAAGCTCGCCCATGACCCTGCAGTCAAGCGTGGCAAGGGGGTCATGCCTGCTGGGCAGTCGACCAAACGTCCTCAGACGACTTCTCCGGCGCCGACTGAAAAAGCGTTGAAGTAACCGCGAGCAGCACCATCAAAACCGGTGAAGGCCCTACCAAAGATGAGGATGGAGATTCCCATTGTTTCTGGGTAATGTCATAACTCGTGCCTTCTCTTTTATCATGGATATATTCTTCGTCGACTCGATCGCTGACCGACTGGTTTCTGAAATCGCGGTGCTGCTACTTCTGAGACCTCAACCAGACATGAAGATCAAGAAATGGAGGATGCTGCCACTTCCAATCCTGGTATGATCTATGCAGTTTCACTTTCGGTTGATTGGATCTTCATTTTTAACTTTGAATCTTTTCTATAGCTCCACCTAGCATTATCATTGATCTCCCTGACGATGACGATGAGGAGCCGCTGAGGCAAAGGAGGAACAGGAAAGCGTCTGCTAGCAAGACTGTTTAGGTTGCATCAGCACCTGAGACGCTGGTTCTGGAGGGAGGCAACGTCACTCGGGCTACCGTGTCTTTTGCGGTGCCGCTGACGAGTGTCCGCCCTCCGTCGTCGAGTGCTGATCCACCTTCCCTCTTTTCCACACACCACGTCCCAGAGGACCAAGCAGGTGCTGCCAAGGAAGCCATACGCCAGGCGGGGGTCATGATGGAGCAGGTGAAGGCGATCCGAGACGCTAGCCAAGCAGCTTATGATGCAAGCTCAGCTCTTCAGAGCAATGTCCAGGTTAGTTGACTACTGCCTGTTTTGTTAGGATATGATACCTAACAATTTTTCTTTCTAAAGATCTTAGTATTTGTCATACACCCACTGGGTGTGTCGATTGAAATGTCTGGATTAGTGGGGGCACGCTGAGTGCACCCACTGGGTGTAGTCCCCGAGACTATGGTGGACTACTGGTAGTCGACTGTAGTCTTTATGTCTTGAACTTTTTCTCTTTTACTTTCTTCACTCGATCTGGTCGAATGGAATCATGGAACCAGTGGGGGCACGCTGAGTGCACCCACTGGGTGTAGTCCCCGAGACCGTGGTCGACTGCTGGTAGTCGACTATGGTCTGAAAAACACGCTTCTCTCTTTTTTTGGAAACTGTGTCTAACTGCTGGTAGTTAGCCTTTCTGTCTCTTTTGGTCGACTAATCGACCCGAGCTGATAGAACTAGTGGGGGCACGCTGAGTGCACCCACTGGGTGTAGTCCCCGAGGCTATAGTTCAATGTTTTGATTCGGCTGTAGTCTTAGAAATACTACGATTTTTCTCTTAGTCACTCGGAAGTGACCTATTTTTGACGTCCGGCGATTGATCTTTCGCAGAAATCTTGCGAGCTTGTGGCTCGCTATACTGAGTTGGAGAACAAGCATATCTAGCTCGAACTTGATCTGAAGCTTGTCCAAGAGAACTTCACGAAGGCGAAGGAGGAGGCAAAAGGTATGTTTGGTGAGAACCTTGACGACTGTCCTTATTTTTTTATCCATCCCTGAGTCTGATCCCAACTGTCATTTTGCAGATAAACTGAAGGATGCTCTGAAGAAGAAGGACCTCAACCTCGCCGAGGCGTAGAAAGCGGCTTTGGACAAGATGAAACTTGCAAAAGAAAAGCTAGCTTCAAGCAAGAAACTTGAAGAGGAGAATACCAATCTGAAAGCTGCTCTCGACACGGCCAACAAGTTTGTCAGTCGACTGAAGAACGACAAGTTGGCCTTGAGCGACAAGGCTAGTGAGCTGGCGGGAAAGAAGAACGACTTAGAGGTGTATCTGGGAGGTCTCACCAAGAAGTTGTTCCTCATGCTCGAAGGTAACCCCTTATATCCGACTGGTAATCACTGACTTATTGTAGGACTGTTAGCTTATCCTTGGATTGTATCCACAGAATTCTGCCAAAACTTTGAAGAGGTGACTAGTCGAGTGGAGACTGGCTTGGATCCCATCAACCCTCCTGTGAAGCATGAAGCCGCCATGAACGTGCTCCGTCTCCAGTCTCGCGTTGCTGTTGTGGTCGACTATCTTGCGAGACTGAAGGTTGCAACATCGCGCATCGACACAACACTCTGGCCAGGAAAAATGCTTCAGAATGACCTCGAGACCCTGATGACTCGACTGAACGAAGTTCCAAGTCGAGTGCAAGAATGGAAGAAGTCTTCTGCCAGGTGCGGTGCCGATGTTGCTCTGTCTCTGGTCCGTGTTCAATGCAAGGACGCGTGAGAGGACAAGCTGGCGTCTCTCAAGGTGGCCAATACCAAGAAGCATGACTTCCGATCTTTCATGGAGACCTTCATTGCTGCTGCCACTCGGATCGCAGATGGAATCGACCTGGACGAGTTTGTCTCGCCTTCCAGTCCTCCGCAGGAGGAGTAAAAAACTTCTATGCTTGATGCCTTAAATTTGCCTCGGAATGCCGAGTGGTTTTTGTAACCGGTAAACTTTAACAGGCTTGGTGCCTGAGCACTTCTGGATCCGTAGGACGCTATCTGAACTTGGGTTTGTTGTTGAATATGTTTGCATTTGCCTTCGAACGAACATTATCCTTCACTCGGAATATATGCTAGTGTTCGTGATGCAGGTAGGGGTGAAGCACAGATTGCAATCGACTCGTACCTCATCACCCTTGCAGAGTGGAATGAATCTCATACTTAGGCGAGCACTTGGCTGCAGCTAAGCCTCCGAGTGGGAGGTTTGCTCTCCACTCGGTAGGACTTTTCAAAAACTTAGGCGAGCACTGGGCTGCAGCTAAGCCCCCGAGTGGGAGGTTTGCTCTCCACTCGATAGGATTTTTCAAAAACTTAGGCGACCACTGGGCTGCAGCTAAGCCCCCAAGTGGGAGGTTTGCTCTCCACTCGGTAGGATTTTTCAAAAACTTAGGCGAGCACTGGGTTGCAGCTAAGCCCCCGAGTGGGAGGTTTGCTCACCACTCAGTAGGATTTTTCAAAAACTTAG